>NW_024755060.1:0-106200 GCF_018991925.1 Homarus americanus | reverse complement strand
CCCCCCCACTCTGCCTTCCCACCTGCCATACCCCCCCTTCTCCCCCCCACTCCTGCCACGCCTTCCCCACACCTGCTATACCCCCCCCTTCATGACTCCCCCACTCCTGCCACGCCTTCCCACCTGCTCACACCCCTTTCCGACTCCCATCCTGCCACCTTCCCCACACCCCAACACGCCTCATGACTCCCCCTCCTGCCACGCCTTCCCCACACCTGCCATACCCCCCCTTTCGTGACTCCCCCCTCCTGCCACGCCTTCCCCACCTTCAACACGCCCTCCAGCTCCCTTCTTCCCCCCACACCTGCCATACCCCCTTCATGACTCCCCCCTCCTGCCACCTTCCCCACCTGCTATACCCCCTTCATGACTCCCCCACTCCTGCCACGCCTTCCCCACACCTTCAACACGCCTCCTGGCTCCCCCACTCCTGCCACGCCTTCCCCACACCTGCCATACCCCCCTTCGCAGCTCCCCCCACTCACACACCTTCCCTTCAACACGCCTCATGACTCCCCCTCCTGCCAATCCTTCCCACACCTGCCATACCCCCTTCATGACTCCCCCACTCCTGCCACTTCCCCACACCTGCCACTTACCCCCTTTCATGACTCCCCACTCCTGCCACGCCTTCCCCCACACCTTCAACACGCCTCATGACTCCCCCCCTCCTGCCAATCCTTCCCCACACCTGCCATACCCCCTTCATGACTCCCACTCCTGCCGCCTTCCCACCTGCCATACCCCCTTCATGACTCCCATTCCTGCCACGCCTTCACCTGCCATACCCCCCCTTTCATGACTCCCCACTCCTGCCACGCTTCCCACCTTCAACACGCCTCATGACTCCCCCACTCCTGCCAATCCTTCCCCACCTGCTGCCACCCCTTCACCAGCTCCCCCCACTCCTGCCACGCCTTCCCACCCTACCCCCCCCTTTCATGGCTCCCCCCCTCCTGCCACGCCTTCCCCACACCTTCAACACGCCTCATGACTCCCCACTCCTGCCAATCCTTCCCCCACACCTGCCATACCCCCCTTCATGACTCCCCCTCCCTTCCTTGCCCCCTTCATGACTCCCCCCATTCTGCCTTCCCCCACCTGCCACCCCCTTTCATGACTCCCCACTCCTGCCGCCTTCCCCACACCTTCAACACGCCTCATGACTCCCCCCCTCCTGCCAATCCTTCCCCACACCTGCCATACCCCCTTCAGCTCCCCCCTCCTGCCACCTTCCCCACCTGCCACCACCCCCTTCTGTCCCCCACTCCTGCCACGCCTTCCCCCACTATACCCCCCTTCATGACTCCCCATTCCTGCCACCCTTCCCCACACCTGCCATACCCCCCTTCATGACTCCCTCCTGCCACGCCTTCCCCACACTGTACCTCATGTCCCCCCTCCTGCAATCCTTCCCCACCTTCCCCCCTTCTTGACTCCCCCCTCCCTGCCACTTGCCTGCCCCCTTCATGACTCCCCACTCCTGCCACGCCTTCCCCCACCTGCTATACCCCCCCCTTCTTGACTCCCCCCCTCCTGCCACGCCTTCCCCACACCTTCAACACGCCTCATGGCTCCCCACTCCTGCCACTGCCCTTGCCACCCATTCATGACTCCCCCACTCCTGCTACGCCATCCCCACGCCTTCAACACGCCTCATGACTTCCTCCCCCCGCGCCAGCCAGTCACCCTCACAGTACACATACCCCCTGGGGAGTCTGGCTCACGCTACACAGGGGACGCAACCTGCCTCCTGTTGTCTGTTGAGGGTGCTGTTACTGTTGTTGTTTCCGTTATTTAGAAAAGTGATAAGTTAAACAAATTAAAGGTGATTTCGGTCACACAAACACACGGTCATCTATCTATCTCTGCCTATCTACCTATCTATCTACCTATCTATCTATCTATCTCTGCCTATCTACCTATCTACCTATCTACAGGTATCTCTCTATCCCCATTCTGTGTTTATTTACAACCAATTTGGGAAAAACCTGTATAATTTTAATCCTGGTAACACATAAATTGACTTGTTTTGAATGGGAACTTATTGATGCGCTTCTAAATCTCACTCTGTTTACATTTCCCTCCGACAGGTAGAAAGATTTTAATTAATATTTTGACCTACCTGTGAGATGAGGTTGTTTTTGCCATTTCCGGAGGGTTTAATCGTGTTGGTTTAAAGGGTAATTTGTCGGGGTTTTTTTTTGGGGGGAGGAGGGGTTTATTAGTGATGTTTGTTAGTTTTTCTGGTTTAAAATAGTGTTTTATTATGAGGATTTGTATATATATGTTGGTTTGGTTTCCTCTTCTCTCTTCTTCTCATCTTCCACCATCGCATTTCCTGCTCCCTCTCTCCCTCTCCCCTACCCCTCGTGTTGTTATTCTCTCTCTTCCCTCCCTATCTTCTCCTCTCTCTACCCTACCCCTACCCTATCCTGCTCTGTACCACAACAGGATGAGAGACAATTGGCCGTTGCTGGAATTTCCGGGTTAAATTGAGAGAGAGAGAGAGAGAGAGAGAGAGAGAGAGAGAGAGAGAGAGAGAGAGAGAGAGAGGACGCCCCTGAGTACTTGTGTGTAAGCAGACGCCCTAAATGAGTTACCCGGGTGAGTACACTTGAGTACACATGAACTCGAGTACCCCCTCCTCCCTCACTAACTAGACACTGTCACTCACTCCATCAGGCTCCAGTTACTCACCACTTATTCTGTCCATTCCAATACAGTTAAAATTTAATGATGATTATATTCAGTTAATTCCCCATCACACAGTTACAAAGAGTGTGTGTGTCTGTGTGTGTGTCCCAGTCCTTCACACAGTTACTCACACTTACAGTCTCTCAAAGTTATTTTCACGGAGTCAGTCACCTGCACACAGTCACTTTCACCTGTCAGTTTAATGCTCCGCCTCGTGATGAGTCACTTGTGAGTCACGTGTAGATTAGGTCGGTCGACACACCTTGTATAAACATTGGTGTGTCAGCTGTTTAGGTCGGTCGACACACCTTATATAAACATTGGTGTATCAGCTGTTTAGGTCGGTCGACACACCTTATATAAACATTGGTGTATCAGCTGTTTACCTCAGTCGACACACCTTATATAAACATTGGTGTATCAGCTGTTTACCTCAGTCGACACACCTTATATAAACATTGGTGTATCAGCTGTTTACCTCAGTCGACACACCTTATATAAACATTGGTGTATCAGCTGTTTAGGTCGGTCGACACACAATGCATCAACACGCACAGGTGGTAAGCCAAGCATTTACGGAGCTAAAAACCTTTATTTACCCCTGGAATTGAGGACATTTGGCTAGTGAGTGGGTTAGATGTGTGTGTGTGTGTGTGTGTGTGTGTGTGTGTGTGTGTGTGTGTGTGTGTGTGTGTCATTTCGGTAAATATTATTCACCACTAGACTAAACCAATGTGACCACAACAAATTAACTCGTGTGTCAGAGGTCAAGGTCACAGCTGAAGGTCAGAAGTCAATTGTTGCGACGGGATTATTATGTGGCGTTCTGATCTTGTTAACTCTGTATTTATATTTAAAGTTTGAGGTTTTTAGGGATATAAGCAGAAACAAGACGCTAGGATATTACTTAAAGCTGTGAAATAAGCTTAAATCCTGAATACAAATTAATACACGTACAGATTTGGGTTATAAAGTACAGGTACAGATATGAAATAAGCTTATAAATATAATTAATCTGAAAGAAGCGGGGATATAGGAATGCGGTGATGACGTCATAACCAATACTATTTACGTAATATAGATAAACATACTGAAATAAACACGATGGTACATATTATCAGGTTAATACCAATAAATCATTAGTAGAGAGTAAATAAATCAATGAATTGGGTCGTCTTGTGTGGCTTTGGGTGGAATGAAGGCGGCTGTATGACGTCACAACCGACGCTTACTCACCCGCGACCGCCGGACTTAAAAGCCTCTGACTTATTTGGCTCTTCAGAATGGTTTACCCCCGCGGCCTCTAGAATGCTTTACCGCCTCCTAACCTAATCTGACCTTACCTAACCTAGCCTGACCCAACCTAAACTACCCTGGCCTAACCAAGCCTGACCTAACCTAGCCTGACCTAAAACCTAAACTACCTTGACCTGACCTGACCTTTGCCCGTAATTACATCCCATCTCCATATTTCTTAGTTTATTTTGAGCTGATAGCGGGGTCGTTAGCTTTGTGTAAACGTATTGAATCTGGTAGGGTTTAGCTGACCTGGTTTTCTGGAGTTATTTATGCGGTTTATTTTCCTTGTTTTATTCTTAGTTTATCTGTTTTATCATTATTTTGGGTTTATTTTTCCCCTTATCGTCTGTTATTGGTCGTATTTCCTCCATTCTATTTCTCTTTATTGTAATTTATCTGTTTTTTGCCTCATCCTTTCATATTTCCTCTTTATTATTCTTTCCTTTCTTTGCTTCTTCCTATTCTTATTTGTTTAAGGCTTGATGCGTAAGAGAGAGAGAAGGAAAGAAATATAAGAGAATGAGAGACAACAGACAGGCGGAGAATGAGTCGCTCGTAAAGCCATGTGAGTCAGTCATGAGTCAGGTTTTGTTGACGGATCTCTGACTCACTGACCTAACTGTGACGTCGTGTGTGTGTGTGTGTGTGTGTGTGTGTGTGTGTGTGTGTGTGTGTGTGTGTTTTGTTTGTTTCTCTGTTCGGGGCTAAATTATGTATATATATGATTTAGAACTACTACTACTACTACTATTATTACTACTACTACTACTACTACTACTAGATATCAATATTGTCGAGTGCATTAGTTATGAGACAGTCTGGCCGGACACACACACACACCACGTTAAGTTAGACTATGCCACATAAGGTCAGGTTCCGGGTCCAAGTCCGGGTATTAGTGAGAACGCTTGACATACAGGCTTAAGCTGACGCCAGGTTAATCCCACGTAGTACACAAGGGAACGCCTGCCTGTATCAATTTAGTTTATTTTTTTTTTTTTTATTGGGCACTCCCCTACATCCTTGTGTAAGGTGTCGGTGCCATCCCGTTAGGTTAGGTTAGGTCAGGTCATCGTCTCCACGCCAGTCTCTTATACTACAGAATCTTTTCACATATTACAGGCTCTCTCTCTCTCTCTCTCAAAACCTCGTAAGTATATTTTTTGTCGTAAATATCACTTAATTTCTCCTTTAACCATCTGGTATTGTGAATTCTCAAAGATTCTGAGATTATTTTTTCAACTTAGGTATTTCTGGTGACGTGGAATCTCGATGTGTAAAGAGTTGGAGGTATGAAGGGATGCAGTAAGCTGGAGAGAGAGAGAGAGGGGGGGGATGGGGAGGAGTGTAGAGAGAGAGAGGGGGGGATGGGGAGGCTGGAGGGTGTAGAGAGAGAGAGGGGGATGGGGAGGTGGAGGAGTGTAGAGAGAGAGATGTGTGTGTGTGGGGGGATGCAGAAGAGGTGTGTGGGGGGGTGGGGTGGGATGAGAGAGAGAGAGGTGTGGGTGGGGTGGGATACAGAAAGAGGTGTGTGGGGAGGTGGGGTGGGATACAGAGAGAGGTGTGGGTGGGGGTGGGATGCAGAAAGAAGGGTGTGTGTGGGGGGGGTGGGGGTGGAATCTTGAGAGAGAGGGTGTGTGTGTGTGGGGGTGGGATGCAGAGAGAGAGAGAGAGAGAGGTAGGTGTGGAGATTGGGATGGGAGAGAGAGGGTGTGTGTGTGTGTGGGGGGTGTGGTATGAGAGGTAGGTGTGGAGCGAATATTGATCTGACAAGTAAGTATTTGAAGTGGTGGAGAACTGGGTAGGCGGACATGACCCACCCACCAATTATTCAGTCCGGAGGTTCAAGTCCAGCACCGAACTCTGCGTCACCCTACTGCTGTGTGGTCGTCAGGTTGTTCTCCCTACTGCTGTGTCGACAAGGCTGCTGCTGCTGCTGCTGCTTCTGTCAGACTTCTTCATCAGTTGTCTCTTGTAGTCAAGCTGTTCTCGATGCTGTAGTTAAGCTGTTGTTGCTGTCTCGTCAAGCTGTTTCTCTCCTCACTGCTGATGTAGGATCTTCATGCTACCCTCTCACTGACTACCATACATCCCTCTCACACCACCCCTCTCACTGACGCTCTTTACTACGTCATCCCTCTCACTGATCCCCACTACCACATCAATGACTACCATATCCCTCTCACTGATTCTACCACTTACCTATAATACCACATCCCTCTCACTACCACATCCTCCTCACACCTCCTCCCTCTCTATTAAGCACTATCCCACCTTGCTTGCACCTGTGAGTTATATCAAAGGTGAGATGAATTACGTCACACGCCCAGGTGTTGGTGGATTGGACAGAATAACACCGGTCAGAAACACTGGACAATTTGCTTTTGGACAATTCCTCACTAGATAAGGTAAGGGGGGAATTCACCAGCGTATGCCATCGCCAGTAGAGGTATTCAGCATCGCCTGACGTTTGCTGCCTTGGGTGAACAGTTATGAAAGTCAAAATAGATAATGAATCACTCTCTCCAGCCATTTATAAGTCGCGAGTTTAAATTCCTGGCTTCTTATTGGCTCCCTAATGTAAATAAACTCGTGAGTGTTTAAGATACAGGTGTGTGTGTTTGTGTGTGTTTGTGTGTGTGTGTACCTGGACATGTTAGTTAGGATCTGGCGTCATGTACTTAAGGATCGTATAGATAAGTTAGTTGTGGTTTTTTAAACATTTATTACCTTGGGATTTTAACATTATTGGGGACCTCAATATATGTTTACTGAGTTTATTTCTTTGTATTATTACTTGGAACTTTACTATGATTACATTGCTTGACGTAAATTGTTGTTTTATGGTAGTGGAACATCATGAAGTGGGGTGGGGGGGGGGGTACCATCCAGCCAATTAAAACTTCAGGTGCGTGTTTTTCTGGCTTCTTATTGGTTCACGTAACGTACACAAGCTCGAGAAGTCGCCCACTTGGTCAAAACACCTGAACAGCGACCAATTGTAAGACCTCAGGGGGTTTTTAATTGACTTTTGATTGGTTCTCGTAATGGGGTAGATAACTTATATAATGACAATAATAACAATAACAGCAGTAGCTTATAGTTAAGAGAGGTGTACTTCAGCCTCAGCGGAACCACAAATCAACCAATAGCAGCTTCCGAATGTATCTTCTTGACTTCTTATTGGTTCACTTATATATAAACACGGTTGTGGGTCTGGGTCTTTGGGAGGTCCTCAAACATGAACCAATTAAAACAAAAATAGTGTTTCTCCATGACTTCTGATTGGCTCACGTTACAGGATTGTTAACTAAAATGTGATTGTTCTCTTCCTCACTGTCAACATGTTCTCCCTCTTGTCTGTCTGTTTTACCGTCTACGTCTTCCAAGATCTTCAGAGAATCTTATTTATGTCTGAAGTAACAATCAGTAATATACACTTGTTTTCAGCCAATTAATACTGCGAGTTTGTTTTCCTGGGTATTCTTATTGGCTCACTTTCTACACAAACTCACGGGTGCTGGTGTTCCAACTCGTCGTCTAAACAGATAAACAAACACCACTTACAACTTTTCGTGTGTGTGTTCCTGACTTTTGATTGGTTCCCTTAACGGGGCAAGTTGCCTTTGTTACTGAAGAATATAAAGCAACTACGGTAGCTCTCGGGTGCCTCAGCGTGATAATTCTCGACCAATAACAGCATTAAAATGTTTCTTCCTTACTTAATATTGGTTCAGCACAGAGAGACCGGGACGTCCATCACACTGTCAGCATTACCCAACATCAACCAATTAAAAAGGTCTTGAGGGTGTTCTTGATTTCTTATTGGTTTCCTTAACATGAGCTGTGAGTCAGAGAAATCCACCAAAGGGTCGACTTAACTGAGCATCAACCAACTAAAAGACGCCGAGTGTTCGTCCTTGACTTTTGATTGGTTCCCGTAACAAATCTCTTAACGAAGTGTGATTGTCTGTCATAGCCTGTACTCATCCGTCTCTTTCTGCCTGTCTCGTCTGCCATGTGTTCTCTTACGGTCTAATACATCGAGAGTCTTAACCAATGACAAGATATTACCTAACCTAACCAAACCTGATAAAAATTACGTAGATTTGGACACTTCACCTGACGAACTCTTGCCTGGCGTGACCTCCACCTCATAAACAACGCTCTAATAAAACGTAATGAGCTTAACGAACCTTCGCCCACCTTTCGCCAGCAGTGACGTTCATTTACAATCCTGTCTGTTGTAAGGGGTCGTGTTTTGAGCACAAGAATGCCATAAAGACCTTGATAACAGTGTCTTGAATATGTCGAGGAATGTGACGTAACCTTATGAGACGTCTACCTAACACCAGCAGGGAGGGGGGTAGTTTCTGGGGTCAGGGGGGAAGAGTGGGCTCAAGGGGTAGTTTCTGGGGTCGGGGTAGACTGGGGTCAGGGGGTAGATTCTGGGGTCAAGGGGGTAGACTGGGATCAAGGGAGTAGACTGGGGTTAGGGGGTAGATTCTGGGGTCAGGGGGAGGGGTGGAAAGTTGTTTGGACACACTTCCTAGCCCCCATTAGTCCCTGTTCACCTAGCAGTATAGTAGGTACCTGGTGTAAGTCGAAAAGTTGCGAATTCGTATTCAGGGAAAGTTGTTGGGGCTTCCAATAACTTGATGACAAAAACCTATGACTCTTCAGGCTTCTACGCCCTTGGCAAAAACCTATGACCCTTCAAACAACCTAACGACAAAAACCTATGACTCTTCAGGCTTCTACGCCCTTGGCAAAAACCTATGACCCTTCAGGCTTCTACGCCCATTACTCATGAGACATAAAGGCAAGCATGAACTTAGCATGCTTCCCAGATGGGCGCTGCAAGCGCTTCTGCGCTTCAACTTGCACAGGATGTAGGGGGGTGCCCAATAAAAAATTAAAATGAATAAATAAAATCATGTATACCAACTCTTTCTAAATCAGGAAAGATGTTATAAAATGTTACATTTTGTATCTTAAATGTATCGTAATTTACAAAGAATTTTTAATATTTATGAAAATTTTAAACAAAGATCACGATTTTCAGTGATATTTGTTGACATTTTCGGTAATAGTAAACATCAAGGTACATCTAGTTGGTTATTCAAGTTACAGTACAAAATAATCAGTGAAAATTTAGCCCAAGGTTTACTTTTTCTCCGCCAGCTGGAGCCGTTTGGGATGACGTTGCACCTCTGACGTCACCTGAGTCCACGAGAGACAGGGACTTTGAAAACAACTCTTTACTCTGTCTCCATCTCAAGGTCTCGACCGATTACGACCTTCTGGTGTCAATGTGGAGGTCTCGGTGCGGAGTAGTTTAATTCCAGATGACAAAGTGACAGTGTTGTTGTGATTGGTCGCACGTCCGTCACACCCTTGGGAAGATGTGTCGTTACGTCACACATCAAGGGGGGGGGGGGACTTCTCCGCAACCTTGCTTCATGTATAAACTAAGTAATATTTAACGTTCTATTTTTTCTGTGCGTTGGGTTGATTATTTTCTATTTAATCCATACCAGAAAAAAACAGATCTAATTAATTTTAAACCTTAGATTGGTGTTTATTAAAGGATTTGAACGTATAATTAGGATCACGATGTGTTTCGAAGCCATCAGTCACGAATACGAACGAATATTGACAGGGGGCCGGGGGGCTGGGAGAGGGAGGCAGCCGACGTGGTCACAAAAATTCCCCCGGGGATTAGGACCAGCACCTCATAGCACCGGGACCAGAAGTGAGTCACTACACCCTAAAATACACCGGGAAGTCATAAAGGAGACACTCTGGGGGTGTTGAGGCGCGGGGGAGGACCAGAAGGTGTTATTTGGGCCCCAAGTGAGCAGTGGTGTTGAGCGACTCGCCCTCGCCCAGCCGTCCGCCACGTTCCCGCCAAAAATAGCGCGGGAAGGTTGTGTTCTGGTGCCCAATGGATACACGTGGTGGACGGCGCGCGTGTGCTGACCTGTCAGTGTGACCTGCTGACCTAATATAATACCACGGCTGACCTGATGACCTAATAGAGCACCTTGGCTGACCCCGCACATAATACCACGGCTGACCTGATGACCTAATAGAGCACCTTGGCTGACCCCGCACATAATACCACAGCTGACCTGATGACCTAATAGAGCACCTTGGCTGACCCCGCACACTGGATGACCTTATGTGAAAGACTTTGTTGAAAATCTAATCGCAAAAAGGACCAAAACCTCTTCTTACTTGGGTAAACAAAACACAGTCGCTGAAGAGAATCAGATCCTCTTGCTCAGTTAAACAGAATATCCTCGCTAAAGAGACTCCAATCCCCTTGTCCGGGTAAACAGAGGCTCACATAATAGGATCTCAAATGTTTATGTTTTCGTATTCAAAACGTTTATAGATTTCGTCTGTGAGTTCCCAGAAATGAATGTCTCAGATTATTTTTATAAAGGTTTGTTAAGACTTTTATATGCGTTTTTCCTCAGCTGGAGAACTTATAAGGATATTGTGTGTGTATTTTTTTATAGCTTGAGATTATTCAGTGAGTTATTGATAGATGGTATCTTTTGATGTTAATGTTTATAGGTAAAATGTATCTAGTTTTAATGGGAAGGGTTATTATTGTTATTATTTGTTGTTATGGAGGTGGTGGGGAGAAGGGATGGAGGTGGAGGAGAGGAGTGGAGGTGGGGGAGAGGAAATGGAGGTGGGGAGAGAAGGGTAGAGAGGAGGGAGGTGGGGGAGGAGAAGGGATGGAGGTGGGGAGAGGAAGGGGTGAAGGTGGGGGAGAGAAGGAGTGGGAGGGGGAGAGAAGGAGGTGGGGAGAGAAGGGTTGAAGGTGGGGGAGAGAAGGAGGAGGTGGGGGGAGAGAAGGAGTGGAGGTGGGGGAGAGAAGGGGTGGAGGTGGGGGAGAGAAGGGGTGGAGGTGGGGAGAGAGAAGGTGAGGTGTGGGAGAGAAGGGGTGGAGGTGGGGAGAGAAGGGGGTAGAGGGGGAGAGGAAGGGTGGAGGGAAGAGAAGGGTGGAGGGGGGGTAGAGAAGGGTGGAGGTGGGGGGTGAGAGAAGGGGAAGGGGGGAGAGAAGGGAAGGGGAGAGAGAAGGAGGAGGGGGAGATGATGAAGATGGGGAGAGAGAAGGGATGAAGAGATGGGGAGGGAGGTGGGGGAGAGAAGGGGCAGAGGTGGGGGAGAGGAAGGTGGAGGTGGGGGGAGAGAAGGGTGGAGGTGGGGGTGGGGGAGAGAAGGGCAAGGTGGGGGAGAGAAGGAGGAGGGGGAGAGAAGGAGGAGGGGGGAGAGACATGGGGAGAAGGTGGAGGGGGGGGAGAGAAGGATGGAGATGTGAGAGAAGGGATAGAGGGTGGGGTAGGGGAGGAGAGGTTGAAGGGATTCCACTGGTGGACATTGTGTTGTGATATCTTGGTGTTAAAGCAGTGAGGCACACCTGTGACCAACACCTGTGTATAGCCGGGAGAATTAATGAGTATAGTCAGTCAATTTTGCCACCACCACCACTACAGTGGCACTGTTAGTACTACACTGGCTCTGCTAGTACTACACTGGCACTACTAGTATGGCACTGGTACTGCTAGTATGGCACTGGCACTGTTAGTACTAAACTGGCACTACTAGTACTACACTGGCACTACTAGTATGGCACTGGTACTGCTAGTATGGCACTGTTAGTACTACACTGGCACTACTAGTACTACACTGGCACTACTAGTACTACACTGGCACTACTAGTACTACACTGGCATACTAGGGAGAGTAAGAGACCAGTAGTTGCGGGTGGGCAGGGAGAGTAAAGCCGGCAGGGAGAGTGGGAGTGGGAGGGAGCGTACGGCCTCTCTAGTCCCAACCATTTTGCTACTGTCGAGCATTTCGTGTCGACTTGGTGGCTATAAATTGTCGACTAGGTATTTCATTAGTTTGTTGGACGGGTGTTGGGTATGGGCGGGTGGGTGGGTGGGAGGGATGAGTGTGGGTAGGCGTGGAGGAGAGTAGTTGGGTGTGGGTGGAATGGGTGATGGAGGAGAGTGGGTGGGATGGGTGGTGGAGGAGAGTGGGTGGGATGAGTTGTGGAGGAGAGTAGTTGGGTGGTGGAGGAGAGTGGGTGGGTGTGGGTGGAATGGGTAGTGGAGGAGAGGGGTTGGGAGTGGGTGGGCTGAGGGGTGCTGGATGATGTAGGCGTGAGCGGGCGGACGTAGAGACGAGTGAGAGTAGAGGGTGGGAGAGAGGCGGGAGGGGGCAGGGTAGGCTGGGAGACAAAGCAGTGGGAGAGGAGAGAGAGGGTGACTGGGTGATCTTTTACGGTGAGAGGGAGAATGAGTGTTCTCTCCCTCTCTCTCTTTTTCACGTACACACGCACACAGGTACCTCTTTAGTAACTCTCCCTCCCTCCCTCTCCCCTCCACCCCCCACATCCTTTTCAGGCCAGTCATCAAAAGCACCAACTTCCCCCCACCCGTAGTCATCTCACTCGCTGACCTCTCTCTCTCTCTCTCTGGTCCTCACACTCAAAGGAAAGTAGAGACTTAAGGAGACGAGATTCCTGTGTGTGTGTGTTTTAAGCTATGACACAATGGTGGATTCTCAAAAGGTTCTTACTTAAGAATCTTCCCATAAACTGATGACGTGAAAATGCCTATGACTCATTGGCTGACTCGCCTACTTGTTGATTCAGACTCATCGACTTACTGACTCATTAGTGTTGGGAGTCGGCTCAGGGAGGGAAACAATCGTGTTACCAGCCAAAATAACCCTCCCTCCTTCACCCATCTCTCACTCTCCCTCCGTATCTCAACCCTACCTCATAATCTTCTCCCTCCCCTTCACCACCACCACCGCCCACACCACCACCATCATCACCACCACTCTTCTTTCCTACTACCTCCTCGCCTCCACGTTTCTCCTCTCTCTCTCTCTCTCTCTCTCATATATATATCCTAACGCTACCTGGTGGGTTTAGCTTAGGTTAGTATTAGAGTGGTTAATCCCATGGTGAAATAATCTGGGGTTAATCTTTATGTAATCCGGAAGATAAATCCCCATATTTATCTTTCGTCTACGGTGGCTGAGTTGATGTAGTACTCGTCTCCTGTCCTAATTGTCACCGGGTCGAGTTAGCAAGCTGCTGAGGTGCCCCTAGTCGACCACACTGCCCTTTGTTTACCTTAGTATTCACTCTCCGTATGGCATATGGGACCCACGTTTAGTTTAGTTCATACACAGTGGTGGTGTCGGCAGCTTACCTCAGTCTTCATACTTGGTTTATATATATACTAAGTCACCCTGATATCGGTCTTAAGGGTTAGAGGGTCAAAGGTCATAACATCTTCACCCTGATATCGGTCTTGAGGGTCAAAGGTCATAACATCTTCACCCTGATATCGGTCTTAAGGGTCAAATGTCATTACATCTTCGCCCTTATATCGGTCTTAAGGGTCAAAGGTCAACCGTAACATCATCGACAAATGCAACAGGTGGTTATGAGTTGGCATCTCACCTGAGTGGATTTAGTCTCACTGTATTCCTGAAAGAACTAACGGCGGCCATGATGAAGATAACACCGCCCTGCACCTGTGGCATTTCCTACCAGGCGAGGATGTCGTGTTTAAATGTTCCTTGTACTCCACTAGTGACGTTACCCCATTCAGATTTAGTACCATTAATGCTAACTGTTTCCTGTCCTGTAACCACGCCCTAGTCCAGTTTAGAATATCTCCTCCAATTCCATGAGTCTCCACTTTACGTATTAAGTCTTTCTTGGGCTTTGCTAAAGTCGAGGTAAACCAAATTGTAATCGTGCCCGTCGTTCACTGATTCTTAAACAGTTGAAAGGAATGATAATGGATTTGTCAGACTTGAACGCCCGCCTGTGAAGCCGTGTTGGGAATCATTGATCAACTTGTGCTTCTCCGGGTGATTTCGAATTGAGTTTAAAACTATTACTTCCAGCAATTTGCCTACAATTGATGCTAAACTGATCGGACGGTATCACATTCGCTGTCCTCCAGGATTCTGGCACTACATCCGTTTTTAATATCATGTTAAACAAGTTTGTTATACTAAGTTCTTTCTTACATTCTTTTAATACTCTGGAAAATATCTCTGGGACCTGGTGAACTTATTGGGATTTAGCTTGTCTATTTGCTTACTGACATCTCTTATCTATTTTCTTCATTCTCTCTAGATAGTCGGTAACTCGGGTATCATGCTTAAATTTTCGGTGGTGAAAACTGATGAAAAATATCTGCTCAAAATATTGCTAATTTCTCCCTCGTTATCAGTTAGCTCGCCGGTGCCTTACTGTATTGATCCAGTTTTGTTATGTGTATTAAAACCTGATCTTTTTCTTCACCTAATAACCTTTGATTACGATGTTGACATTTAGTTTCTTGTGTGACCTTTGGTTAACAGTCACTCGCTGCCCCACCTCGTTGAACTTACCGGAGTTGGTGTGGGTTGTGCACTGTGTCATTTAGCACGTTGTTGTTGTTTATTACTATTATTTATATTATTATTATTGATGTTATTGTTATCGTTTTCAATATGTTTTTTCCTGTTAGTCTCTTCCTCTCTACTCAATCACGTCCTCCTGTTAACGGGTGTTGCTCAACGGGGATATCGCCTCCCCCGTTATTTGCAAGGTGGTGTTGGCTCTCTGGGTACACTTGTCTATTCATGACATGGGTTGGAATCCATCCCTCGAGAACAACAAGGAAGAATCCCAGAGAAACGTGGATATATATTTTGTTGCACCTTTTGGTCTCATTTGAGGGAAGGGTATTGTCATCACTCATGTGGGGAGGTGTTTGTGGCGGCGGAGGAGGTGTGTATGTGTCGGGAGTGAAGGACAAGGCCGGGAAAGTGGTTGGTGACTGCTCCACCACATAGCCCCTCCCTCTCCCTTCCCCCCTCCATCCCCATCTTCCCCCTCCTCCTTCCCTCGGGGTGTTGTTGTTCTGGCCAAGTGACCCAGTTCACTGTTGTTGAGATTTTTACTCTTGCGCCCGGCAGTGTGGAGGTCGTTTTATGGCCTTGCGTCTGGCAGCACTGCGGTACTCAACTCTAGTAATGGCAGGTTAGAAAGGTGTTTTGTTTGTTTGTTATTTTTGCGATTCAAATTGTGTATTTACCTCAAATTAATCGTTCACTGAAACTGTATTTCCTGTGATGTTTTATAATATCAGAAGGGTGCGGTAGGGGAGTGGATACAACATTCATATCTTGGACTGAGGGTGCCGGTTCGATCCCAAGACACGCCTAATCCACTTACCTTTACAGTTGGGTAAGTGAGGGAGACTGAGTACAGTATCTTACGTACAGAAGGCTGAGTACAGTTTCATTACGTCATACTTAAAATGGTTAATAATACTATAGCAAAAGGTTATGTTGACGTTACGATGCTGAAGGGTTGGGTGTACACAGTGGACGGGGATGGTGTACACAGTGGACGGGGTTGGTGTACACACACGATGGACGGGGTTGGTGTTCACGGTGAACGGGTTGGTGTACACAGTGGACGGGGTTGGTGTACACAGTGGACGGGAGTTGGGACGGGTTGGTACACAGTGGACGAGGTTGGTGTTCACAGTGGACGGGGTGGAGTGTTCCACGGTGGACGGGGGTTGTTCACGGTGGACGGGATTGTACACAGTGGACAGGGTTGACACAGACGGGGTGTGTACACAGTGGACGGGGATGGTGTACACAGTGGACGGGGTTGACGACTAAGCAACACCTTCTTTTAATAACGGGAAGACCTTGGTAGTTTTGCTGGGCATGAGGTGTGTGTGTCGATTTTATTATTTCCTTTTTTCCACCCTTCTTTCCTCCCTCCCTGTGTCTACTCTTTTTCTCTCCCCCCCCTTCCCTCACTCTTCCTTCCTCCCACCCTCCCTTTGTTCTCACTCCCTCTCTTTCCTCACACCCTTCTTCCCTCCCATCCTTTGTGTCTACTCCTTTCCTCACCCCCCACCCTCCCTCCCTCACCTCGTCAGTGTCTTCTCTCACCCCGTCAAGTGTCATATGGGACGATTTCACTTCCACATTTGGGGGTCACTGTGGGCGTGATGTGTGGGTGCTGTAGTGAATGTATGTTGGTGTGGGTGTGCTTAGGGATGTGAAGTATTGTCATGTTGATGTGGGCGTGAGGTGTGGCTCTGAGGCATTGTGAGAAGTAGGAGGTACAGGTAGTCAGCAATTTATATTTCAAGTACAGGTAAAGGTACAGGAGTACACTACCTGACTAACTTTCCCCAGGCAGTCAGCGGTCGGTAAGGTCGACTGATAATTATTCTTATTATGGTCAAGGGTAACAAGCTGCCGAGTCTCTCTCTCTCTCTCTCTCTCTCTCTCTCTCTCTCGGGGTTCCACAAGAAGGCAGCCCGGGACCTTATATAGGGAATGACTCATCGAATGTCTTGCGAAAGTCTAGCTGTCTAACGGGGGTGTGGAGGAGGGAGGAATGGAGACGGAAGAAGAGAGAGAAAGGGAGACAGACAGAGAGAAAGAAAGAGAGAGAAATTGTTGGCTACCCTAAAATGTTTTGGCAGTAATGTTCCCCCCACACCCGTACTGTATATGGTGGGTGTATTTGGGTGTAGAGGAGATGTAGGGGGGTATAGTTGGGTGGTAGATGGAGTGTAAGGGACTGTGGACCTTACCCATTCCCTCCCCTTCGTCTCCCTTCCCAGGTCAGGTATTTCCTTGTCACCTAATTGGGAGGTGGGAGTGGTAGTAGAGGTGGTGGTTACACACACAAAGGAGAGGAGATGAGGAGGGAAGGAGTGAGAGGGAACGAGAGGTAAAGAGAAAAGGAGAGGGAATTAGGGGGGTGTAAGAGGGAGGAGGAAAGAGATGGTTGATGAAATAGAGAGAGAGAGAGAGACGGATACATACTCAGACAGACAAACAAACTGAGAGTCATATCGTACAGTCGCCAGTCAGTTGGGCAGCACGTGACTGGCTGGCTGGCTCAAGGGGACAAGACTGTGGCTCTTAACCCAGATACACCCAGTCGACACCCGGGCCCTTAGTGTAGGTACAGTGAGTGTCTCCTGTACCCCTGTAATACCTGTAACCGTCTGTAACATACCTGTGCCTCTGTAACATAACTTTACCCCTGTACCCCTGTAATTTACTTGCCGGTGATGACGTCATAGCAGTTGATGACGTCACAGCCGTTGGTGACGCCTTTATAAACACTCAACTACATAGAAATTACTGTAGCTGTGATTAATACCTGAGATTGTCATATAAACTAATGTACCTGTAATTTATACCTAAAACTGTATGTCGTTAATGTTTGTAAACCATAATATAATGTGTTATTATTTCTCTTTTACAGAAGGCAGTGAAGGGTCCAAGTTCCGATTCAACTTCTTCCGAGGGTTCTGGCGCAGGAAGCAGTACTCCTTCGACAACAAAGTCTAGTAGTGTCCCTGAACCAACACCTCCCGACGGCGGTGAAGATGGTGCAGCAGCTCCCCCTACCCGCGCCATGAGCTGGACCAAGTCTCTCTTGTTGTCTGCCACACGAACCAAGAAGAACAAGAAGAACAAGAACAAGAAGTAGACTGATATGTTCAGTATAAGCCGATGAAATGAAACTGTCTTCTCTGTAGCTTTGTTAGTTTTGGGCTGTGTGTATGTCTGTCTGTATGGACAGGAGTATGGACGGGGAAGTAAATATTAAAGTATACCTGTAGAAGGAAATTAACTGCGACAGGTAAGGAGTCTCTCAAACGTAAACAAAATTAGAGGATTACTTTAGTTGTTTAGTTTTTCTTGTATTGTTTTCCTTGTTTAGTTTTGTCTGTCTGTAGAAGCTTTGGAACGTAAAATCTTTCTTGGTTAATTTTGTATTAGAAAATTAACCAAATGTGTGTTAGCTCTCGGCGTCGTAAACATGGAAGAAAATTTATCATTCTTCTCGATAGTCAGTTAAAAGGGTGAATCTGTCGCGGTTTTGGTATTATTTTTTATTGAAATATTTATACAGAAGCCATTAGGACCTAAAACCTACGCCGTTGGTCTTGTTAACGCAGAAGAACATTTATAGAATTGACGTCCTACCTTGATGGTCAGCTGAAGAAGTGATCAGTCATTGGTAGTCGTGGAAATTTTTATTTTTTTCCTATAAACGAAGAAATTTTTACTGTGGTCGTGAGGTAAGTGTGTTTCTGTGTATGTCGAGGAGGATTACGTAAGTTTCCCGAGAGGCCAGCGAGTGACCCTTGCTGTAGTGAAGATGTAGGCGTGAAGAGGAGAGAATTACGAAAGTTTCCTGAGAGACCAGCGAGTGACCCTTGCTGTAGTGAAGAGGAGAGAATTACGCAAGTTTCCCGGAAGGCCAGCTAGTGACCCTTGCTGTAGTGAAGAAGTAGGCGTGAAGAGAAGATTACATAAGTTTCCTGAGAGACCAGCTAGTAAACCTTGCTGTAGTGAAGATGTAGGCCTGAAGAGTCCAAGACATGGGAACCATTAGTAATCTTGTCATAACTCGTCCAAAACTTATGATGCAGCACAGGAAACAATTAACCCTCGATCATGTTAACCAAAAAATCAAAACAATATATCCCAAGGTTAATCAAAACACAAATGACAAAAACAAACGTATGTGCCATGGTCTTGGTACTTTCTTGACATCAGCCCCTTGTTTGTAATGTCCTGTTCGAGGTACTTTTATAAATATCGGAGTGCAATTGAATACAGGGACAGCGAGATCGTTTGTGAAAGATTGATCTGGCGAACACACTTCAAGCCAGTCGCCAGGTTTGCATATATTGTGCTGTGAGTCCCGTCTGTCCATGTAGCTGTTAGATTATTTCCCCAACAAGAAACAGGAAGAGTTACATTGACTATCTGCCACTCACTGAGACAGCCTCTACCTTGTCCTGTTTTTGAAATCAGGTCAGAGTTCAAGGTCACAGCATTGAATGAGTAATCACCGGCCGTGTTGACGTGGGAGTTACCTTGTGCCAGACTAGACTGTAAGGACATCACACAGTCTTCCAGTTATCCAGACAGTCTAAATTGTGCTTATCTCTTTGAGTTGTACGACACAGAGATGAACTACGTAAATCAGCCGGCCAGACACACACACACTAATAGTCATTTACCCACAGCTTTTGTAGTAACCATTAGTGAAAGCTAAATCAGACTGTACTCTCAAGTCGTACAGTCTTCTCCAAATCATCTTGTAGCTATCACTGGTCTATCAGAAACAATGGAGAGAATAGTGTAGATTTAAATCAACCCTTAATTAATAAAACAAGGCAAATGCAAAGCAAAAAATTTCTTCTATGATAAAATTTCCCACTCCTTAAATGGTTACTTAACGCATCTTCCATTTCGATAAAACCTTGATGCTAATGCGGGCTTTTCTCTTGAACGCTTGCCTTTGTTGTCTTGGGTGAAGTGACGTAGGTAAATGCGTTTTCAGGTAACTAACTAAGGGAGAAATTGATCGTACGAGTGTTGGTGAATCTTGGTCGTTAAGTTCCTGATGATTTAAGGGAAGATCTACATTTATTTGGCCTCCCTTTAAGAGTGTAGACCTGTGAATAGATGACGAGCTTATCTCACGAGGACGGTGTGTTCCTCTCTCTCCACACTGAGAGCTTTTTACAGTTCAGGACCTAGACTTAATTCCGAAGCTGGTAGATGTTGCCTCGCCCCCTCCTCCTCACCACCCCAACCTTTTCCCGTCCTTCCACCATACTCTCACCCTCCACTCAACACTACCTCCAGACCAACGCAACTTGAGAATCAAAAAGTTTCCGTCATATATTATATCCGTCGATAGTCGTGCGTACGTCGCCTTTCTTCTTTAGGACTATTCGGTCATGAAGGTTTATGTTACACTGGCATCCGTCAAAAATCGTACAAGACATTCAATCATGGTATATAAAAGCCCTATGTTGAATTGGTATCCGTCAGAGATCGTACGTCGCTTTTCTAATTACATTGACAACGGTTCCAAAAATGGCTAATGATGTAATATACGTAAAAAATCGTACGTCCCTTTTGTGTATAGGCAGGGAACACCTAACTCAAACATAGGAATTTAGAAGAGTTTATCGAAGGGGTAAATATATTAGTAGATAAAAAAAGAAAAATTATTGGAACTTGTACGTAACTTTGGTAGCTGACCGGGCCTGACACTCCCATATTTATTTTCCAGTCAGTTGAGGTTGTGTCAAAGAGATAAAGGGGGGGTTATTGTGTGTGTGAACCGCACCATTCAAAACGCTTGAGTCTGGACCGGTTGAGTAATAAATTAGATAAAATAAGATTATGAACTGTTTATACTGAATTCTGTGGTTTGTTTGGCTTGTGAGAGGAACACAGTGTATGTTTTCCTAAGTGGGGAGGTGAAGATACTGCAGGGGAGGTGAAGATACTGCAGGGGAGGTTAAAATGGTGGTTAGTTTAGAAAGATGTGTGAAATTTACACCTGGGAAGCAGACGTCATCTCCAGGTGGATTTAACCACTAGGAAGGCAAATTTTATTATATACATTTATAAAAGGACTTCAAAACCTTGTCAGAAAACTATATTCAAATTTATTATATACTGTTCAGCGTATTTTCGAAGTTTCAGGTGTACAGTGATAAGAATTTTTTGACAGGTTTTGAATAGCAATTAAAGTTACTGTATAATGTTAAATACTCTATAAAATTAGTGAAAATTTTTAATCTCATACTTATCATGACTACTGAGATCCATATATGTATAGTGTCCCATGTGTGTGTGTAAATACGTCCTTTATAATTATATGCTAATAATGTCCAGGACGAGGACAACTTCTCTTATATTAACTAGCATAAACTCTTGAGACATTCCGGTGATTTTCTTAGCTAATATGTATATATATATACCGTATATATAACTTCACATCCATAGTGATTGATCTCTCTCTCTCTCTTCTTCTACATCAGCCTTGGCTTTCGTTTTCCAGAGACAAAGAGAAAGAGAGAGACATGTTTGTTTTCTCTGTCCTGTATAGAGTCTGGACATAATTGCTGCTTAACTTTGTAACCAGAGTGGAGGAGACGAGCCTTGATCTGTTTTAATTATTTTTTTTTATTAACCCCTCCCCCCCGCTCCGTATATAATACCACTGGTCTTCATAGCCATCCAGTCATTACTCGTATTAATACAAAAACTCATTGAAAACAAAAAATCAAATCTTTAAATATTTGAACTTGTGTTAAATTTAATTGATCCTTCGTGTTTAGTTCGGCCTTAACGAACTAGAGAGAATAGTGATAGACGTGGATGTTGAAAGTTGACTTAAGCTTGAGCGTTCGAAGTTGGCATCAGCTTGTGCGTTTGAGTTGTCGTGAATCCTGCGTCTACATTAGCGTCCATTACCAACTCACTCTGGTAGGTTTTTGCGTCCGTATGTGGGACCTGCTCAGACCGTAGTGTGGGTGACTGAGAGACCGAGGTTAGATAGTGACTGGTGAGATGGATAGATTGGCCGAGATGAGATAGTGGCCTGGGTGAGATAGATATGGTAAGTCTCTGGACACTATATTTAGCCAGAGAGCCTCGCAAAGTGCAACACTGTTTTATATATGTAAAGTAATTATATCATGGCTGTGTAGACCCCTGGTGCCCGACATGAATTAAGTGTTCAGGACCCGTTTGTGGCCTCATTACCCCCTAGTCCTGCCTGGCTCGTTACTTCTGGTGGGTACTTTGTGTCCAGAAAGTGTCAAATAAGTTACTTAAGAAGTCGAAGAAGTAATTGCTGAATACACGTTCTTCATTCGAGTACAGTATAGAAACTCGTGTATGGTAGCCGGTTGTGTTTGTATCGAGTTAAAAGGTTTTCATACCACTCTTGGTGTCTTGGTTAAGTGAGCTGTACTTAAAAACTTGCTATTTTTTTAATGACAAACCTTTTCTTTGCATTTTTATTAACCTGTGAATCACTTGGCAAATAAACATTACATTAAATTACTGTTTGATTAATTATCCATTCCAAGTTCTATTTAGTCATAAAACTGCACAGAAAATTTTTCTTAACATGTTTAGTCATATTTGCGCTTGGAGACAGTCATCTGGTAAATTCTCGTGCAAACAAGAACACGTTCCGGGTAAGAGCTGTCAAGTTTTGCGACCCAAAAATGTCAATTTTTGATACCCAAGACTTAGCCTTGCACTTCTTTGCAACTTTTTTGCAACATTTGACATTTTTTGCATGGTTTTGCAACATTTTGGTACCCAAGACTATACAGTATATAGCCTTGCTACCCAAAAACGTCAGTTTTGGCACCCAAGACTATAGCCTTGCTACCCAAAAACGTCAGTTTTGGCGCCTTGCTACCCAAAAATGTCAGTTTTGGCGCCCAAGTCTACAGCCTTGCTACCTAAAGAGCGTCAGTTGTGGCACCCAAGACTATAGCCTTGCTTTTGCTACCCAAAAATGTCAGTTTTGGCACCCAAGACTATAGCCTTGCTACCCAAAAATGCCAGTTTTGGCACCCAAGTCTACAGCCTTGCTGCCCAAAAACGTCAGTTTTTTTTAAAGACTATAATACTTGCTACCCAAAAATGATTTGGCACCCCAAGTCTACAACCTTGCTACCCAAAAACCTCAGTTTTTGTACCCAAGACTACATAGCCTTACTACCCAAAACCTCCAGTTTGGCTACCCTAAAACAATCAGTTTGTGTGTACTACCAAAATCCAGTTTGGCACCCAAGAGCCTATAGCCTTGCTACCCCAAAACTGTCCGGTTTTGCTTTGAACTTATAGCCTTGCTACTAAAAACGTCAGTTTAGGCTTAAGACTATAGCCTTGCTAACCAAAAACGTCAGTTTGGCACCCAAGTCTACAGCCTTGCTACCCAAAGCAGTTTGGCACCCAAGACTATAGCCTTGCTACACAAAAGCGTAGTTTTGGCACCAAGTCTAGCCTTGCTAGCCAAAAACCTCAGTTTTGCTTTTTAAGACTATAGCCTTGCTACCCAAAACTGTCAGTTTGGCACCCAAGACTATAGCCTTGCTACCCAAAACTGTCAGTTTTGGCACCCAAGACTATAGCCTTGCTACCCAAAACTGTCAGTTTTGGCACCCAAGACTATAGCCTTGCTACCCAAAAACGTCAGTTTAGGCACCCAAGACTATAGCCTTGCTAACCAAAAACGTCAGTTTTGGCACCCAAGTCTACAGCCTTGCTACCCAAAAACCCCAGTTTTGGCACCCAAGACTATAGCCTTGCTACACAAAAACGTCAGTTTTGGCACCCAAGTCTACAGCCTTGCTAACCAAAAACCTCAGTTTTGGCACCCAAGACTATAGCCTTGCTACCCAAAAATGTCAGTTTTGGCTCCCAAGACTATAGCCTTGCTACCCAAAACTGTCAGTTTTGGCACCCAAGACTATAGCCTTGCTACCCAAAACTGTCAGTTTTGGCACCCAAGACTATAGCCTTGCTACCCAAAAACGTCAGTTTGCTTTTGAAGACTAACCTTGCTACCCAAAGAAGCAATCGTTTAGGCACCCAAGACTAGCCTTGCTACCCCAAAACTGTCAGTTTGGCACCCAAGACTTATAGCCTTGCTGCCCAAAAAATGTCAGTTATGGCACCCCAAGACTATAGCCTTGCTACACAAAAACATCGAGTTTGGCTTTTGAACTATAGCCTTGCTACCCAAAAATGTCAGTTGTGGCACCCAAGACTATAGCCTTGCTACACAAAAACGTCAGTTTTGGCACCCAAGACTATAGCCTTGCTACCCAAAAATGTCAGTTTTGGCACCCAAGACTATAGCCTTGCTACACAAAAACGTCAGTTTTGGCACCCAAGACTATAGCCTTGCTACCCAAAACTGTCAGTTTTGGCACCCAAGTCTACAGCCTTGCTACCCAAAAACCCCAGTTTTGGCACCCAAGACTATAGCCTTGCTACACAAAAACGTCAGTTTTGGCACCCAAGTCTACAGCCTTGCTACCCAAAAACCTCAGTTTTGGCACCCAAGACTATAGCCTTGCTACACAAAAACGTCAGTTTTGGCACCCAAGACTATAGCCTTGCTACCCAAAACTGTCAGTTTAGGTACCCAAGACTATAGCCTTGCTACCCAAAAATGTCAGTTTTGGCTCCCAAGACTATAGCCTTGCTACCCAAAACTGTCAGTTTTGGCACCCAAGACTATAGCCTTGCTACCCAAAACCGTCAGTTTTGGCACCCAAGACTATAGCCTTGCTACCCAAAAACGTCAGTTTAGGCACCCAAGACTATAGCCTTGCTACCCAAAAAGAAACTGGATTTTTTGTTTAAGACTATAGCCTTATACCTAAAAACGTCAGTTTTGGCACCCAAGACTATATATGCTACCCAAAAATGTCAGTTTTTGGCTCTCAAGACCTATAGCCTTGCTACCCAAAAACAGTTTGGCACCCAAGACTATATTGTGCTGCCCAAAACCCCAGTTTGGCACCCAAGACTATAGCCTTGCTGCACAAAAACGTCAGTTTGGCACCCAAGTCTACAGCCTTGCTACTAGAAACATCGGTTTTAGCAGCACCCAAGACTATGGCATACTGCCGAAAATGTCAGTTTGGCTCCCAAGACTATAGCCTTACTGCCCAAAGGCTTGTCCCGGTTTGCTTTTAAGACTATAGCCTTGCTACCCAAAACTGTCAGTTTGGCACAAGACTATATTGCTACTTAAAAACGTCAGTTTAGGCACCCCAAGACTATGGCCTTGCTGACAAAACGTCAGTTTGGCACCCAGAATCTACAGCCTTTTTAAAAACCCCAGTTTGGCACCCCAAGACTATAGCCTTGCTACACAAAACGTCAGTTTGGCACCCAAGTCTACAGCCTTGCTGCCAAAGCCTCGGTTTTGGCACCCAAGACTATAGCCTTGCTACTGAGAACGTCGGTTTGGCACCCAAGATAACAACCTTTACCCAAAATGTCAGTTTGGCTCCCAAGACTATAGCCTTGCCCCAAAGAGCGTCAGTTTTGGCACCCAAAGACTATAGCCTTGCTACCCAAAAAACGTCAATTGGGCTTTTAAGACTATAGCCTTGTACCCAAAACTGTCAGTTTACTTTTAAGACTATAGCCTTGCTACCCAAAATGTCGGTTTTGGCTTAATTCTCAGCCTTGCTACCCAAACTGTCAGTTTTAGCACCCAAGACTATGGCCTTGCTACCCAAAATGTCTTGGTTTGGCACCCAAGACTATAGCCTTGCTACCCAAAAACGTCAGTTTAGGCACCCAAGACTATAGCCTTGCTACCCAAAACTGTCAGTTTTAGCACCCAAGACTATAGCCTTGCTACCCAAAAATGTCAGTTTTGGCACCCAAGACTATAGCCTTGCTACCCAAAAATGTCAGTTTTGGCTCCCAAGACTATAGCCTTGCTACCCAAAGACGTCAGTTTTGGCACCCAAGACTATAGCCTTGCTACCCAAAACTCAGTTTTGGCACCCAAGACTATAGCCTTGCTACCCAAAAACGTCAGTTTAGGCACCCAAGACTATAGCCTTGCTACCCAAAAATGTCAGTTTTGGCACCCAAGTCTACAGCCTTGCTACCCAAAAACCCCAGTTTTGGCACCCAAGACTATAGCCTTGCTACACAAAAACGTCAGTTTTGGCACCCAAGTCTACAGCCTTGCTACCCAAAAACCTCAGTTTTGGCACCCAAGACTATATAGCAAAAGTCATAAAATACAAGGTTTATGTAGAAGACAATTATTAAGTAGTGTTTATTGGGGGGCAATGGAAGCTGTACAATACTGAGTGCCAGCAGTATGACTACTGACACAGCAGAACACCAAGCCTGGGCACATATGGGCCAATTTTGTGCCTCCGAAAACCGCAACAGTGACCTTGGGTGGTCAACGCTGCACTGGAACCTTAAGTTAAAAAATGATGCGACCAGCGATTCTGAACCAGATGTATTTTGAACAGGAATACGACCACATTGAACCTTTACCTCGGGTTCATAATCGCTGACCTTTGTGAATTGATGACAGGAATCCCCCCCCAAAACTTTTCAAAATACTTCCCTCAAAAGGTGTGGGAGTTATGATAGATCAATTCCCCCCAAATAATCAAATGAAATAAATGGCATTAACAAAACTTAATAAAGACTGAGCAAATGCACAGTAATAGATATTAGGACCCAATATTCAGTTATAGGCTAGAATAGGTTTTCTTACTAGAAAATATAGTTCGTTGGATATCAACATAAATGATACCAGTTGAAATAAGGAATGCATATCCCATTTAATCATTTCCACTTTAGATGGTTGATTGAACATTTCTTTAAAGTAACAAATTCAATTATAAAATTCAACATAGGGATCAGTGGCTAGCAAAGACTAGACACTCACACGGGTGTGTTTGAGTGTGGGAGGAACCGATTGAGAAGGTGGTGGAGAGTGAGATGTGGTTCAGGAGTAAGAAAGGTGGTGATGGGAGAGGAGGAAGCCTTAAGAAAGGAAAAGGTATTACAAGGATGAGGGGAACAGTTGAATCAACCCCCTCCCTATCACTAAATGCTTGCAATTACACACAGGCTAGCCACTTCACTATTAGCTGAAAAAATCAATCACTTATAAAGAGTGCAAGTTAATTCACAAGAAAGCTTCAATAATATGTTCATGGAAAAAATTTATTATACAAAAGTGTTTAAAACGCGAAAAGTATATCCACTTCATAGAACCCTCGCCAAAGTCAAATACATACATACATCAACACTGGTGTGACACAGGCAAGCCTCTCCCAAACAGCAGCTGTTATCCAAAAATCCAAGGGCTTACACATTATTTTATCTCTTTCTGTTTGCATTTGTTCAGATTGAGTAGCAGAGTTTAACAAGATGGAACATGTCTGGTTCATGTCACCGTCATAATTCCACTGATCAACACTGGTATATCACATGTCATCCACTGCCATGAATTTCCAAGTGAAGAAACGGTGATATTCAGATGTTCCGCCGTCACTGGAAGCAAAATATTTATAATAAAATTAATTTTTTTTTCCTTTCAAATTTAGGCAAAATAAATGTTAAAAACTATAGAAATTAAATTTAAAGATTTAAGAGGATAAGATCTCGACAATTAGCCCTTTTTCTCAATGAGGACGACTGATCAATATTCACAGTACTTTGATATATTAGAGTTGCAACATGCAGGATAATCCTCAAACCAATTCCCTCTAGGTTTGACATTCTTCAGTTTAACATTTCTTCAATAAACTCACCAATACCAAACCCATGAAAAAGGGACAAATTTACTTCATATTTACCTTCTCAAAATTCAGTATCTTTACAACTTACAGTACTGTACATACTGTATATGAATTATCACACATTTACTAAATTAGACCAAGTATTCATTAAGTGGGAATCCTCTGCAAAGAATATGGTCAATTCATTCCATTAAATTATTTTAGCTAATTTATCATCACTCACTGTAGCAAGAAAGAGACAGCTCAAAATGTCCCCTAAATCACAAAGGCACACTCACACCCCCAACATGAACAATGACTCCTGTGTCTCAGTGGAGTTGTCAAAATCCTTTGTCCATTGTGTAATATTGTCTAACACAACCATTAAGAGACTCTGGAACATGTATGTATGTATGTGTGTGAATTCCTCATGCAGTATTTTAAAACCTAGCATGCTTTCACTTCCTAGTAAACTCTCAACAAACACTTCTCCAACACCTGGGGACGATGGATGTGAGAATTAGCTGAATGGGGCTTGTCATCTTGGAATGGTTTCGGATTCTTTGTTCATTTTTCAGATTGTATAGTGCTTTAGAGTTCGAGAAGTTTTGGGTGAAAGTACTTTTGTAACCTTCATACTAATTTTCATGCCCCTGAATAGGTGGATTAAGTCTACAAAACCTTAAAAAAAATTAAGCCTGTAGCATGTCCTCAAGTGAGCACACAAACTTCCAATAGCTCACCATAAATCTAAAATAATTCGAATAAGCCAACTGAAGTAACATTTCTAACAGAATCTAAACCATGTCTCACCATGTACTAAATATTTCTTGCTATCCATAGACACCACACACCAATCTACTCTTAAAACCAACAACTGCAGTTACTTTATCAACTCCCAACCTATGCACAGTTTGTCTAGAGCTACATCTTATTTATAACCTATACAGTACATTCCTTTAAGACTTAATACTAATTACTACTTGCAGTTCTACTATTAGTCCCCCCACCTTTGCACTCATAACAATCACCTATCCAGTCACTGGGAAAACCATTATCCCATACCAAAAAGTACACACACTAACTGCCTTTTCACCTATATAAACATCCACATCCTAAACTGTTAAAATGCCTTCCACAAAACACCTTTTTCCACCACTAATCTCCTATTACAAATACAGTGATATCTCCATTGGCCAGAACAATTAGAGTAGAGCACTTCCGGGTAACAAGACAACCCTCGAACCCGGAAAAAATACATCCCATCCTGGAATTTTCCGGGTACCGAAAATTTGTTTTGGCAGGATTTTCATCTTTCAAACCCAGTAAAAACTCCATCCCCAGAATTTTTCGGGTATCGGGAAAATTTAAAATTCCTGCTATCAGAGAGTTCTGGGTTTGAGGGGTCCCGGCTAATACAGGTATACTGTATATGTACCTATTACCTACCCTATTTTAGAACACTCCCACTTGTAACTAATGTCATTATATCAACTTTTCATCTATTTATTGCCATCTTGTTCATTCACTTCATATCCCGTCTTTAACTAACTACATTCTTCCTTTCACTTTAAATCCTTCTCTACACTCCCATACAATACTGGCAACCTTGTTAAAACACCTACAGTACTGATATTTGTTGCGAGTGCTTGTGAATGTTTGCTTAACACAACCAATAGCTTCTTTTTATGACAGTTTAAAATTAAGAATACTTCCATGAAGTGGACTCTTGTTATTCAAACTACTAATACTTTTATCTTTGAATATTCCATTCCTGAATTTGGAAAATCCCTTTCCAGCAATTATCTACACACTAATTCTGTACTATTCATTTTATCCATCTACCAAAAAATATCCCTGACTATGTAACTGCTGCATTCATTTACACTACCAAAGAGGAGGCTAAAACCTTACCTCAGTAAGCCATGGAGATTAGGTAATCCCCTAGTGACTCTACAATAGATGCCACCTGGGGATGTTGAATGGGCTCTTCGAACACTGCTACCAACACTGCTTGCAAGGTTTTCATGGAGTGCATTCCGGCCTTTCCTTTCTTGCATCGGATAACCTACAAAGAAAAAACAAAAACAAAAACATTACCGAGTACCCCCAAAATAAAATACAAATACTTTCGGGGTACAGTATTATGGAATGACACGAGTAAAGCGCTTCAACTTTCAGACTACCGGTATGTTCACTCCCCAGCTTAATACTTGGGAGTTGCTAGCTTAATTTCTAGATTTGTAATTCCACAGCAGTTGGTCACCAACTTCCCTAGGTGGTTTTTCAGATTTAATATTTCAGATAACCAGAATGATCAGATACTGTACTATGAGATAAACTTCAAGCAACCTTATGATACTGTTAAACAATTGGAAAGACAGGTCTACACTTTCCCGATAGCTGCAGCAGTAAAAAATTAAATCGAAACCACATTTGATTTACCTCGTTACATGTATGAAGCCAATTGTCAAAATAAATTATTTGAGTCACATGGTCAAACTTGCCCAACTGTTGTAACTACTGTAACTGTTTCATACAGAACTTTTAATAGAAATGTAAAAAAAAAATATGTGATTAAATGCAACTATTGTTCACTCAACCCAGTCTTGTCTTCATGGTGGACAATAATAAACCCCATTTATTTTAATTAAATCTTACTGAAGATTTGTCCAAGGTTCATTTATTATAATATTTGAAAGACCAGCAGACCATCTGACCGAAAAAACACGTCACAAATGTACGAGTTGCAGAAAATGGTGGAAGGCTTACTTAAGTGGGGAGATGTCCCAATCCACCTATAGATTATGGTAGTTATGCCAAGGCAGTACAGGTCTCACACTATGCAGGGAAGAGCAACAAAACTCTTGCCTAGAAATACTTAAGATTCCATCAACATTATAAAAAACTGCTGTAGAATACACATGTATGTCAAGGACTAGCAAGATGCCAGGATTGTATAAAGAACAAGCAATTGTCAATCGAGATAAAAATGAACAGTAATTACTAAATGTCCGAGTTTTCAACTAAGCAGAGCAAACTGGATTACTGTACTACAAACTATATTGTGCAGCAGCTTATCTGAACAGGTAGCCAAGTGACAAACTCCGACATATAAAGAGCATTGTACTGTACAGTGTAGTCTCGATTTACGCAGAGATGGTTTACTCATTTGGTCATTTACACGGCACCTTGCAGAATGAAAATTTTAAGTTATGCGGTTCATTCCATCATTTACGTGGGAAACGGCGCCTGGAGGGTGCACATTAGGTCGCTCTTACGTTATCGCTGACGTCATATGATGTATAGAACTGTGATTGGGCCACCCATCCTTACCTCCCTCTGCCACTAGCTGTGATTGGTCTAATGTAACATGAAGTGCCCTGCCACCAGAGGGAAGAAGTTGCTGACCTAGCCAGGCCAGTCTCATTGTTCTCAGTCTCTGTGTATACTGTTCTCTCGTGCCCGCTATTCCCCTCACAACGGCTTCTGCTGGACCCCCACCACCCCATAGAAACCTTAAACTACCTGGACCAAGCCATGGTTATGTGAAGGAAGTCATCAAGTTGGCAGAGAAAATAAAGCTCATCCTTGACAAAGACACAGTCAAGCATTGGTATGAAGTGTCTAATAACCTATTGTCAAAATTTATGGAGCCTTATGTCCAGATGTATGGCGACATCAATGCTAGTCGTCAACGTAGTATTACGGACTTCTTCGCCTGCAACCCACCACAACCACAGCCAGCCCAAGTCAGTGATAGCGAGGATATGGACTTTGAGGGGTTTGTCAGGGAGGTCCTGCAAACCTCTGTGATTAGTGATAGTGATTCACCGGAGGTCCACTAATTTGCCCTCTGCCTCGGAACCAGCCGCCATCCCCGTGTGCCGACCCATCTCTTCTACTAGCGTAAGTGTTAAACACCTTTATATTTGTACAGTAGTGTAGTTTTTTATTTAGATATTATGTATGTGTCAATAACATCATAAAATTATGGTGTTATTTTTACTACAAGGTACGTATTGTGTCGGAAAAAGTGGAGTTTGGGAGTCGGCCCAGTCTCTATTTCAATTAATCCCTTATGTTCTGTTATGTATTTCGTTTACGCGTTTCTCGTTTTACTCGGACCTCCACGGGTTCAATTGACCGCGTAAATGGAGACAATACTGTACAAGGTGTTTTACTGTATAGAATAGCAGCCACTATCAATAGCCCATCCAGATAATGATTTAATCAGTGATGATATTGGAACAAAACCCATCAGCATTATACAATAATAAACAAAAACACCGATGACTTCTTGATAGACATACACCATTGCCATAACTTATCAAACCTATTTTTTGTTCTGACTTTTTTCAATTTGAAAATTTCTCAATTTCTTTTAATGTTTTGCATTTTTTGTATTTTAAACATCAAACTATGGCTAAGGAATTTTAAACCCACAATTCTTAAGTAAAACGTTACAATAAAAGGTGCCTGTTTGTCAATTTAATTCCAACCATGAATTCCGACACATTTAAGTATTATACGATACAATAGTTTACACAAGCGTAAATGGGAAAAACTGCCTATTTCATACAGCACTGACCCCCTAGGAATGAATTCCAGCCATCAAAAATCTACTTAACTTTTATAAATTTGTCATACACATTTGCCAGTCTAAATCCTTGATACAATTTAAAGATGCATATCTAAATTCCCAACTAAAGTACTGTACCACATCCACCAATTACCATTAATTTCAAAAGATATTCAAAGTTATCAAAAAGGCCTGGTATCCAGGACACCAGGAGTAACCATATCATATATTGTACAGTACTGCACTGTACCATAACAGTCTGGAATGAGTACAGGTACTGTACTGTATTTACTGTATATGATTATTCCTTTAAATTTAACAACAGTTATGCATACAACCCAAGTCTTGGACGAGCTAGATGTATTTAACTTCAACTTGACATTTCAAACAAGTTTAACAAGGGTTTGTTTAATACATTTCTAAAGCTGACAAAGTATTATACTGTAATGTATCAAGTACATAAAGGGCAAGTCATTCACATCATATCCTGGTCAACGAGACTTCTCCCCCACCATCTCACCATAACATTTTTCATCCATCGGCATAAATTTCTATAAAGTCCAAACAATTTCAAACAAATCCCCAACCATAAGCTAGCTACAAGATGAACTTGTATTTTTAACAATTTGCGCAGACTTTCTCCAGTCAAAACATATACCCATTAACTCGTCTACACAGTACAGTACTAAATAAACTAATGTATTTTGAAAACACTGCCATCTTCTAACCGTATCTACCAATAATATACTATAAAAGAAAGCTATATACTGTACTACTAAATCCAATATCATCCAATGTTTAATCTCAGCGCAGCCACTTCTCTGTATGGAAAGCCAGGTTCATTCACTTTTATTTTATCTCATGAATATGCTAAAATGACAATTTTGCTAGCCTTTCAGTCCCTTGGGTGTATGAATTAATGAAGGGCAACTGTACTCAGGATTTAAATTTTTCCCCAACATAGCCACTTCTCCCAGTTTTATATAGGATACAATCCTAGCAGAAATCCAGGGGAACTTCGGCAATAACATACCCGAAAGAAAATGGTTAGAGTGCTGTTTATAATCCAAAAAAACCCTCCCAACTTTAACAATTGCTGTGTGGACAATTATTGTAGGCTATGCAGTCAATGTACAGCTTTGTGACACCCAAAACCAATTCCATCACTGACGACAACCACCAACTCGGAGTGCAAGTGACTCCCTAGGTAACCAGGTCTTTCCACATTCAGATTTTAGTAAAACAGAACTCATCAATATTTTCCTTGGTAAGGGTAGGCGACAGCAGGTTACGTCTTGATGCAATAGTTAGAGCTACTGTACATGAATGAATGATGGGGAACTCATCAATTTGAGGAATAACTGAGGTGAAGAGAAAAGACAGCAAACAAAAGATTGTGGGAAACAGGAGCAATAAAGATGATGTATGACGACAAGGATGAAGATTAAAATATTGCAAAATCATTACAATAATAGTTATTTACAAATGAGAATTCAATACTATAGAGGGAACTAACATACCATTTTGCTGTTGTGAGAATCAGCTAATGGCCCTGTTTGCCAATTCAGTAATCTGTTCTAAGTTTAAATTCATTTCCAATGGATTAAATATTTAATTTCAGCTTTGTAATATTTTTTTATGTTTCATAATAAATTTTTTAGTCATTTTAACATTTATTTACCATATTGATAATATATGCAGTACAGGGAACTAGTTTGTTGTGTGCCCATCAGATGTGTTGGTTGGCCACCAGATGTCAGTCTGGCTTTGTTTACTGTTGAGAGAGCACCTATTTTCTTAGTGTCTTGAATAATTTTGCATTTTTCATTGAAATTATTGGTCATTCTGAACTTTAGTTCACATTGATAATATATAGCACAGTGCAGTGTTGATTTAAAGAAAATAATATTGAATTACACCAAGTGAACATAAAATTTAGTTGTGAAATGAGGCAGGAGTCCAAAGAAAGTGATTTTTCTCCATACCACTTCCTTCTTTTCTCCCTTCTCCTCCTCCACCACACTTCTAATTCCCATCATCATCAAACAGGAGCTTTCTACAGACACCTCAAAGTAAGTGTAATTTATTGCATTTATTTTTTTTACTTTACATACAGTAGTGAACAGAAGTCCTGTCGCCCCTTGCACTGTTCAGCGAACCAAGAGATTCAGACTCACGAAGCAGTAGACACTGGTGCATTATTCTGCCCATAAATGCTTCGGATTCATGAGTCTGAATCTAAGGGTTCGTGGAGCAGCAGAAGGGGTGACAGGACTTCTGTTTACGATTGTACATATGATGAGCTGGAACCAATTACCCAATATCCCATTGAAACAATGGATTCGGTTAACGAACGACCTTCTGGAACGAATTGTGTTTGTTAACCGAGGGACCACTGTAGTATGTTTATGGACTTTTATCATTCAAAATACCTAATTTAACACATTTTCCGAACACAACGTGAAAGTTACACCAGTACTACTGGTCACGATACTCAAAACAACCACCTTAAGTTCCATACACACCCACAACCAAAAGGTAACGGTGTAATGAACTGAAAAACTTCAAATCTGGAAGATCAGCAATTATTGTCCAGTCACTGGATTTAATACTACTTAAGTCTCTATGCAAATTTTATGCCCATAACTGTTTATCGGGGCCAGACTCGAAAGTTACAATACTACAGTACCTGCACTGAATAAATTAATTTTTGGATATTTCTATGAAGTAATTTTAGTTATAGGCCTATATCCAGTAGTTAACATTTAAACAAACCAATATCTTTAACAGACATTTGGGAGGGAACTAAAAATTCAAGTGATTCAGCAACATTATCGGCAAGTGTACCGGGGTAATTAAATTAAATATGGTCATGCAGTTAAACAACTTGGCATTAAACGAGTAAGTTAAATGCCTCATTTTAAGAAATACGAAGAACAAAACTTTTGAGGTTTGCTACAGAAGTCTAAATTAGCCAAGCTGATTTAAACTAACCACAGTACAAAGTTTAAAAAGAAAACTGACACTCCACAATGAAGTGCAGAGAAGAATGCACCTCAAAGCAAAAAAAAATAAAAATTCTGGCTTAAACTTGGAAGTCTACCCAACAGCAAGTGACATTTCTATTGAACTCATGTGACCAGTTTGATAGACAACCAGACATGCACACTAAGGCCAACTAATGCAATGTAAACTTGGAAAAAAATTCCAATGCCATATTAAAGAAGTTAATGCTAATGCCATTACACTGACCAATTAAAACTCAAACGGCAAGCACAAGAGATAACCCATTTCAATACTGAAGACTGATGCAATACGTACTGTGCATTATGCAACAACCAAATACCTTGCACTTTACCACTAATTAAGATCATGTGCAGATTGTAAACTGGTTTGTGGAGTACAACTACAGATGAATTTATTTATTTATATTTTTTTATTACCATATAGTGAAAAAACTACCTTCGGACATTGACTTTTTAAAACTATGTATAGTATTTTTTTTTTCGTTGGCCACTTCAAGGACATCGAGTATCCATGTAGGCCTCGAGTTCCTCGCAACCAATCTGGTTAGACAGAACATAACTGGATTACAGGGAACCAGTTAAGTTTGATGAACAAGCTAAATTGGTGCAAATGACCATCCATTTGGTGAATACAGTACAGTACCATAAATCTTTACCCCTAAATGGATCTTCACTAAGAATTTATGAATTACAATTCCATGCTGGTTTTTAACATGCAAGTCAGTTGAAGTCACTACTGTATAGGGGAAAATTTTTACTGAGGGTTACTTCAGCTCTACAGCTCCTTAGACAGTAACTTACCCAGTAGCCGATTTACAGCGTGCTTACTGAAATTTACACCACCAGTACTTCATTTAAATACAACCAATTACTAACATGCTAAGCAGAATTCCACTCTGTTGGCTGCCATCACCAAAATTTCTGGTAAACTAACCAATAACAGCATGCTATCACATGCTATCAGTTACCCAACTTACACCTGCGACACTTAAGAACACTGCAAATTCAAAACTACACAACCCAAATGTCCCCTTTTACCATAAACCAGAAACTGAACTCGCCAACCCTGCTGATTTATCCTCAAATTTTGGCATTAGCTACACAATTCGGGATGGTAGGGATTTCTCAAATTTCAAGTAAGTTTTCTTGGGTAGAGTAAATTTCTTGAAACAATTTTTCCAATTTTGCAGTCATAAGTGAACTACTGTATGCCCAAACAATACACTGTTCAGTCCAAGCTTGCAACCGAGTCAAATAAAAGGATGCCCATGATTCGTCAAAGCCATGAGTGCCATCAGTAGCTATGGAAGTGCTCCACTTATCACTGTTTTTGACCCATTTTTTTTACGAGGTCGAGGATTTTGGTCCATGAAAATTTTAAGAACTCACACAGTACAGTAGTGTCACTTCATGGGAAATTATGTCATTAGGCAAATTTATTGATACTTCTTATAAATGGCTTGACCATTGGAGTTTCTTCAAATGTGCACAGAAATTAATTCAAATGCGTAAACACTGGCAAACTGCCAGGCAAAAGAGAAACACTGTACTGTACACTACATTTGAAAGCAAATTTTGCTCGACATAAGTTGTACTGTCACAAGTACTGTATTCCTCTGATGCCTGCACTAACACCATCACTCAACCTTTTTAAGGCAATACAGTATGAATTACTGTACCCTGATTTAATCTTCCCTAGTTTCAACTTCTGTGCACTAAACATCACTTCATCTTACCTTGTCGGTGCCCGAGAGGTAGAAGAACTTTTCACCACCTATATGAACTCCTGTCATTGCCAGATTGCTTTGGTCTGAAAAACTAGTAGACAGCTTAACTAGCTCTTCCCGAGTAGGCTGTAAAGAAAAGAAAAAAACGTAAGGTTAGTGATTTAGTAACTGACAAGAAATTATTACACTACCCTAGAAAAAAAAAGTACAGTAGTAGGAGCAATTAAAGAAAACTTCAAGACAAATGCTATCGAATGACCATCACAGGCACTTTTCCCTTCAACTTCTGATACAGAAAAATTAACTAACCCTCGATTATGCTGTTCAGTTCTGATGCCCCTATTATAGAATGGACATAAATTCACTAGTCGGTGCAGCGAAGAATGACAAAAATGATTCCGGGACTTAGAAACCTTCCATATCAGGATAGGCTTAAGAAACTTAACTTGCATTCCCTAGAAAGACGAAGAGTGCGGGGAGATATGATAGAAGTATTTAAGTGGGTGAAAGGAATCAATAAAGGGGATATAGATAAAGTTCTTATAATATCCGAGCAGGATAGGACTCCGAGCAACGGATTCAAGTTGGATAAGTTTAGGTTAAGGAGGGAGATAAGAAGAAACTGGTTCACAAATAGGGTGGTGGACGAGTGGAACAAGCTTAGCAACTTGGCAGTAAGTGCGGGAACTCTGGAAAGTTTCAAAAGTGGTAGTAACTCTCGACAGGAGCTGCCATGCACAGGCCAACCGGCCTATTGCAGACTCCTTATTTTCTTAATGAAATACCCAAGTTCAAACGTAGAAAGTTTCAATAGGGTTGTTTGGTTGTGATTTGACAAACTGAAGTGTCACAAAAACGGCTCTATATAAAAACAAACTGAAGCTACTGTATCAACTTAACTTCTTGTCTTAATGCTAGAAATGTATTAGTGGGTGTTGCACAATACAGTAAATTTGTATGTGGTACCAGAAGTGCTATTGTGAATGAACCCAGACTCCACTTAGTATGCAAACTAAATTGTCAAGCAAAATTATATTCACTGTGCATTTTCCTCATCCAATTTGTATTCTTCATATGCAGAGTGCGTGTGTACTTGCTATTCTTATTTGAGGTTTCAGCCACTTGCCGAGGTTCGTTCCTCGAGTCTAACCTCTGCAAGTGGGAACCAGATAATACTGCACAGGCAAGAAAATACTTCCGAGTCATTAATTAAGAATCTGGTGCATGTTTATAAATACTTGTGCATATGGAAATCAATTTAATGCCCTAGTTAGTATACTGTACTCCCATTTATCTATTCCAATTTCCAGCTTTTGCTTCAATCTTCAGGGTGTGACTTGGGCAGAAAGAATTTAATTATACTAGTAATTTGCATTCTCTGATGTAGACTTTATAAAAAGGGCTTAAAGTGAATTAGCCTACAAGCATGCAGTAGCCCTAACAACAATGCCCTTCTAATGCTTTACCTTTCAAAGTGACATCAACGAATCTATTAAATGAAGGTAAAATTTATGTAAGGGTTACAGTATTGTACGGTAGTCAAATTTCTATCTGGTCTTTGTTTACTCCTGAAAGGTACTACCCAAACACAGTTGACATTTATAAATTTCTCCAAATTATACAGTACAGTATTTAGTTTCCAAATACGTTGTAAATTTTTGCACGATTAAGCGAATATGTCTAAAGATTCAGAACTATGTTGCACTTGTGCCAATAGTAAGCACCTGGAAGAATAAAGATAAATGGAAATGAGGGCACTTTAACTTTTACTTAGCTTTACCAAACAAAAAAAATGGAAACAAATACCCCACTAGAGGACTCATGGCCTAGTTCCTCTCAAACCTGAAAGTTTACATTGCATAATCCAAAGACATTTACAAGACCTTCACACCTCACTGATTCAACCCTCGTCAAACAATCTACTACTACCCCACCTTTACAGCATTAATCTTCTTCATCTTTTGTACAAGTTATGCTTCCAAGCTTGTAACACCTCACCTAATCCTGTAATATATTGTAATTCCTAAAAGATGTTAACTTACATTACTTTATTATTAATTGTGTATGGGAAGCATTTTAGTTGTATAAAATCTATACTGTAGGTTAAATTATGGACAGCACAGTAGCTGTAAGAACTAGTTAGCAACTGGTTGGTTTTGTTCTTTGTAGCTGTGATATTAGCCATTGGATATCAATACTGCACTCTTGAACAAGTAACTGACACCGGTATTTACTGATCATTCTCAAACAGGTTCCAGTAATAATTACAAAACCAATGTATGAATAGTTACTGAAAGTGGACATATTTAGTTCTCAATTACAACTATAAATAAAAAATGTATATATGTCCCATGGTAAAGCTCAATGGTACAGCACAGTATAACCAAGAACTTACTAAGTGAACAAGAAATTGAACATATTTGACTATATCTTCACAAAATTGGGCTAAAAAAACCCTGCAGCAACAGATGATATTGACAACCCTGCCGAGACAATAGGAGTTGCAGTGTTTATTCTTAAATACATCGACCACCTCAATTAAAGATAGTTTTTTGAGTGACCGTACATCAATGGATCAATTGCACGATATAAAGTAGCCATGTGCCACTCATATAGTAACCATATAGATAAAATAGTGATTGGAGAGGAAGGCAATATACTGTACAGTATCTTGTCACACCAGTACAGATGCTGTATACTGATCCAATTATTTCTTGCACAACTAGATTCTACAAATTACAGTACTTGCCCAATAATAAAAATCCAAAATCCAAACTGACTTTCCAGTTCGGCATTGAAATTACCATTTCAAAAGTAAGAATCGCTACCAGTAAATGTACTAACATAAAAGGGACGAATTTTATAAGCTCAAAATGATCATTTACTTGTGTTAATTCCAACAAAACTAAAACTATCAAGCAATCCCTCTGGGCTAGTTGAGTAGGACTGGCATTAAATAAATGTATACCAATGACATTTCAAAATATCTTACATAAGTTTAGGTCTTAATTTTTATTCCCCAAATTTAGCAGCCACCATTTATGCCTGTCTCAAAGTTGAGAGATTGTGTAGCCAAGTACTCCACTTCACTACACTTATGTTTACCTATGCTATTTATGTTAAATTGATTGTGTGTTTTGAGTTACAGGTACAGTACCTGCCCTGTATCCAAGATAAATGTGGAAATCCACTTTTATTTACCTAACAATAATACCTGTACAAGTATAATAACTACCAGTATGAGATCCCCAATAATATTTACTGATATATTAACCTTTAAAAGAAATTATACCCAACCTAGCCTTCACTTCCAGTTAAAATATTCTATAAATGTTAAGATATGTTATAATTGGTTAGCACATTTTGCTATTAAAAAAAAGGGGAGGAAGGTCCAAAAATATTAATTCTAAAGCTACACCGCCAGATCAGTAAACCATAAGCATTATACTGTACACTCGAGTTTTAACATTTACAGTAACTTTCCTTAAGAGTAAATTGCTTTCCACACCTGAAAATCTAAGCTTACCTCCTCAACCTAACTGAAGCCCTATTAGTACCCTACTAGTCAACATGGTATGCACCAGGAACCACTTTCTCAAGATTCATTGTCAAACCACAACCCTTTCACCTTCAAAGTTCCTTGAGCCATTAAGGTTTACAGCTAAACATGACTTGGCAACATAGTATAATCTTGTGTGTTCCCCAGCCTACAGATTTTACTTTCTATTAGACTTCCCAAAATTGTATCACTATGTACACAATACAAATACTACTTAAGAGGATTTTCTCTAAGCATTTTCACCCTAATGCATGGTACTAAATACTACAGCATGGTACCATGTACATTTTGACAAGAATCTGAAGTTATTTTGAGCCCAAGAACTAAAACCATGAATATTTGGATTCACAAACTCAAAATCACGTACCAGTAACGAGTGATTACAAATTATAAAAGAGAAATTGCTTAAAGATAAACAAAAACTATCATGCTGTGTAAATTAGCAATGAAATCCTCCTCATCTCAATAGTGGACTGGGCTCATTAGCACCAATACATGTACAAAAATACATTAACAAAGAATAAACTTATGGTGTGAATGTAGACTACCATAAGTAATATGTGCATGGTCAAGGCTTTTAATTCCACCTGTACCGGTAGTAACAATTTAAAAATATATATGAACTGTTTTCAAACTAGTACAGGTAAGGTATTTGCTTTGGCTACCTGTCACAAAAATACCAATACATGTACAATGGGATTTTGCTTAGAGAATAGCTATCAGTTACGGTACTGGTACCTAAAAACTAATGAATTAAGGAGAAAGCAAGCAACTTGTGGTCTCTGCCATATCAGTGAACTAATAAAACCCATCAGAAATACTGTACTGTATGTCAAATTTTCTAAACAAGTCACTGACCAATACACAGGTTTGGTAGTATGTGCTGTAGTCTGGCTTGTTTCTGCTAAAAGCTTACCTTTCAGTGACGGCTTTGTCAATTTGCTGAAAGCATCGAGGCCATGACCTACTTATTTACCTTGTAACTTAAAAGTAGCCTTTTCAGTACTGGTGCCAGGTCCAGTAACTACAAAAAGCTACTACAGTATACAGGTATTCAGGTACATGTAGAAAAAATTAGCTGTAGTTCTTAAGCTCTGCAATTCCAATTCATGTATTGGTATCGACCAGAATTACCGGTATCAATTGCATCCAACTACAGCATCATACAATCAAAACTTCCCTTAATCATGCAATCCACATGCCCTACAAACTAGCACCTCCCAAGCAAAGTATTGGATTTACATAAGGGAATCCTTGAATATCAGTGAAATGCCTGAAACATAGACCTTACATCTTGATAACTCGGGTACAAAATAGTTAATTTAATTTCGCAAAACACTTGAATATTAGAAATCTTATCTTTGCACTAAATAGTTTAGACAATTCTAAGACTTTTCTTGTATGACGTTGCCCTCACAAATACATATATGCCAGGGGGTCCAGGGGAATGGAGGCGAGGTCATTTGTAAGGTAAAACGCCATAGAAGTGTTTTAGAATTGCCAAATCGTTTTTTAATAACTATCAACCATCAGGTTTACACTTTTACCCAAGAAACTCCCAAGTCATGGATTCCAGGTGTTTGAGGTTTATGTTCTCAAGGGAACTGCACTCAAATTGCCAGGTTTTCACTTTCACATAAACTTACAGCAAAACATAAGACCTCCACCTGTAAATCATATATTCTAATATCTGTATTTATAACTATTTGTCATTCTATTGTACCTACACAAGTAGTCTACAGAACAATGGATTAATGTACCTCAACCTAAATAAAAAAAATCTATAGTCTTAACACCTCGTACTGTACAGGGTCAAACTCTAGTCCCCAAAATCATCCTATTCAACAGAAATATATAAACATCTATTATCCCACATTAACCACAAATATTTCAAGACTATAACTACAAAACAGCAGATTAAGGATATTTTAGCTTACAAAAATTAGGGTTTGGTCACCTGTTTAGAGGAGCGGATCAATGAACCTTTGACCATACTTAAGAAAATCAATCAACATCTATTCTAGGCCAGTACAATGTCACACGTCTTGCCATGCTGGTATTGTCTTGCATGTGGCCATTTTGGTATCAACTTCGATAAGACCAGCTTGCAAAATGGGTAATATTGCAGTCAACAGCAACCACAGAATTCCGGAATTTCACTACACACAATTGATATAACCATTTTTCTATTATAATTTTCTTATATTACATTAGGTCAGGTTAGGTAACATTTTTTCCGATTATCCGATTGCTGTAATCTGCAATTTTATGGGAAAACAGGTGGTGGGAAAATTAGTTAAAAGAAATAATACCGTTTTAAACCCGACGAGCACTAGACATACCTTCACACTACTTTTCATGACTGACCTTAACTTAGCATTCAAACTTAACACCTTAATTCATGTAAGTTAATAGCAAAAAATATTCCTTCGCAACAAGAACATTAAAATCTTACATCACACCCTAACTACATAATCAAATCCTATAAGATAAATTACCAAGTCTTGGGCAATATATTAGCCTCACACGCCCAACACGCGAGTCTCAACTTGTAAAGCTCACGTCAATGTGGAAACATTGTGGAGGTTATATTTTACAAGACTCTCCACCCCGTGTTATATTTTGGTTTTACTTAACATATGCTGTTCGCCTGGTTTAATATTTACGTGTAAGTTAAACCAACATGGAGTGGTTCCTAACTGAATAAACCTATATCTTGCCACTTTATCCAACCATCCATAACCAACGGGAATATATATATATATATATATATATATATATATATATATATATATATATATATATATATATATATATACCCACAAAACTGCCAAGGGACATCCCAGTTAAACTGACTAGGAGCTTTCTAGAAGGATGGGCGACCCACAACCCATTATAAACCCATTTCTATATTAAACCTATACTAGCATGGGCTATATTACCAATTATATCATAGTTTATATATATATATATATATATATATATATATATATATATATATATATAAAATTTTCAGTTACCCCCGTTATTGTATATGGTATAGAGATTGAAAGTCAAGAGTTTAAATAACGGTTACTGTGGGAGAGGTGTGGGGGGGAGGGGAATTGCAGGTAATGTTAGCAGCACAGACGGCCAGACACATAGTATAACACTTTTATTATTGAGGTCAAGAGAAGAGAGAGAGAAGGGAGAGAGAGAGAGAGGAAGAACTTTCACTTGTTTAGCTGTCACAACCGCCAACACGCTCAGCCGGTCTTTGTTCACACACACCTTAAATAATACCTTAATTAACACCTACCACAACACCACCATGCAACCAACACTTAATAAGAACTGTAATAATATCAACGGACAACTCATGGGGGTATGGTAAAGTTATGGGGGTAAACTTAGAGTAATATTTAACAACATGGGAGAAAATATGAACCGGCAAATACTACTTACTTCGATGTTATTACTTTTGGCCCATAATGTACCATCGTGACCAGCGATAACTGCCTTAGCAACAAGTCCAGAGCCCATAAGCTGCTGGTCTACGTAATTTTGCCACGACATTTTGAAATAATTTGTATAAAATGAGTCACTGCAACTCCCGAACCACAACTGACTTGACTACTGCATGGGAGAGGCTGAGGCCGCAGAACGCCATGTCTTACTCCGCCACCACCAGTTGCCACGTGTCCAATATTACCCCCCACTACACACCTTTATTATCTGATAGTACTTCATTCTAAATAGTAAATACCGATTTTATTATGATATTATTAGATATTTATTATTATTTAATTGTATAACTCGTGTGGATTATTTAAAAACATGTGGAAATATTTAGTGTTAATGTTTGTCTTGTGAATCTGGCATGTTATAGCACACCGGCATGTATATTACCTTATCAGTTATCTCAGTGATTTCAACAGTCTGTTATTAGTGGGTATACGGAGCGTCAATTCCAGACATAATGACATAATTTCGTAGATATTTATAAGAATGCGGGAAATTACTCGTACTACTTTGTTCCGCGTAGGCCGAGATGAATCATCGCAGTTACTGGGAGGGTCCATGTGTCAAGTGACGTCACGGAACTCTGGAAGAGCGGGAAATCATGAAATATCAGAAAATGGGAATTTCCACTGCACAGCAATGTTGATCCTGCAGAGAATACTAAACACTAAACCTATATTCCTGATAACATACTTCACCTAGCACGTCGACTTTCCAACACTTAACTCGTGATTTTAAAGGAACAGGGGCATTACTATTTACTACACGTCATTTATTCCAAAACTTTAAATGGCACTAACGCCATTTACGGCCATTAACAACAATTACTCACTTGTCGGCTATGAAACAACGTTTTCAGTGTAAGAGCAGTTCTTAGCAATAAACTGAGATATCACAACACTTAATAATATTCACAATTGCAAACCTGGCGTCTTCGTCTGAATTAATCTTAAACTACTGATATTTATTTCAGAATATTTAGCCATCAAATCAAACAAAGGAAGATTTGGGTGAAGAACTTGGGGAAAGATTTAAGGGAGGAGCCAAGGGAAGGATATTGTGAAGGACTTGGGGAGGAATCCTAAATTGGGCCAAAGGATCCTTGGGAGATTGTGTCAGAGAAGGATCTTGGGGAAGGATGTTCTTATTCCTTCTTTCAGTCTTTCATACGTACAACAACAAAACAAAGACCCACACATACATCTCTCGCCTCATATCGATTAATGTTGCAGTACAAGCATAAGTAATTTAGGTGTACAAGTGGTCGTTGAGTCACACACAGACACGCACACACAGACAGACACACATACACACTCTCACTCTCACAATGATGTCACGGGAATAGCACACGCAGTCATGATTGTTGGGAAAACGAAATGTGAAGTAACAAGGGTTCATATTTTTTTTACGCGCTGAAATATAACGTTTTGAGAATATTTAATAACTTACTAATTAACTTAACTATCTGATAAAGAATAGAAACTGATATTTTTGTTGTAATGTCGCCTCAGTTGATTAACACAATATAAAGGGAAGCCTATTCGATTGTTCCTCAGGGAAATCAGAAAAGGTGAAAATCTGGAAAGTTTTTTAGAACCTCACCATATTGGATTGGTAGGCCAGAGTAGACTGGTGGGCCATGACAGACTGGTGGGCAATAACAGACTCGTAGGCCATAGCAGACTGGTAGGCCTCGGCAGACTGGTGGGCATTACAGACTGGTAGGCCATGGATATTTATTACATGTATAAATTACTTTTCATACTGTATGGACAAATATCCGATAACTTAACTTCTGATTTTTTTTTTTTTAAATTTTATCCGATTATGAGACAATCCAACTAATCTCCAAGTGAAATAAGCTAGGGTGTCTAATCATCAGATGAAATAAACTTCAGGTAATTCGGCTAAAAAGTTGATAACCATTTTACACAGAACGGGTATTGAATATGCAAAGAAGGGGGGGGGGATGTAACGAATGCTATTGCTTTTAGGGCGACACTGAAAACCCTGGGTTAAAGCTACACACACATTGACATACACTAAATGCAAGCAGGTGGGGAGGAAAAATTGGGCCCTGTGTAAGATTGGGGATAATACTCGTATGATTAGGCAGTTCCCACACTATTTTTCTTTTAAACAATAATAAAATATAATAATTACTACCATGGCATACAAACCATATTAATATAACTATCGTACAAGATAAACGATGGTGTAATGAATTAATTAAATAATAAATAATATAAATAATGACATTATATAGTTGCTCTATTATAAATGGCATATCAGATCCATGATAGAAAAAAAATGGCACATCCATCAACAACAAAATGAAATGGATATCAGAATTTCACCGACAGCTGGTTAGTAAAAACAGAATGTTATGTAATTTTTTTTTTTCATAATCTATCCGACAACCTTATACGTAATGGTTCTCTGATGCAGTAAATCTGACAGCTAGATAATCAACATTAATTTTGGCTGGAATGATGTGAGAGGAGGAAGGGAAACTGACATATTTTTAAACACTCGTACTCTTTTTAAGAGGAAAATATCACCTTTTTATGTATAATTTCTACATATTTTCTTCTTGCTATTTTTATTTACAAATTACTTACGGAATTTAATAGATACATTTTATTAGTTACAGTATATAGGCAGGCAGACTATTATGCAGTATAGCCTAACCTAACCAAGCTCACAGTGAAATATAACAAAATAAAATGGGTGTTTCCTTCACCCTCCGATAAAATAAAAGACTTACCAGCTTCCTTTTTGTAACTAGTATTCACAGCACAAAACACTAAAGCTAGGATTCCATTCATGCATTAGCGGTTGCGTTAGCTTTAGCTTAGCGCCAAGAATAGATCACATTGAAATGTACACGGTTGTTTCCACTGGCACAGTTGCGTTAGCGTTATGCGTTTGCAGTACCTGTCAATCGTTCCCTGTAGCGATTGAAAAAGCAAATGCACTACAACGAGCACTATAAGCAAATTCCCGGATGTGCTAAAGTATATACAGTATACCAATATTCGCAGCCGAGGAATGTGTTTGACAGAATTTCCTAGCACAGGTAGCTTCTGTACCTGGTGTATATTTCCAATCACTTGGCTTCCCATTAAATTGTGAGAGCATTGAAGCTTAGCGATCAAAGGAACTCGCCAAACTACCTTGTATTTACTGGGCGTGATCGTCTATATTGATACTTTGAGTTTCTATTTAAAATTACATAACAGAGCAGTGAATAACGGATATAAAGAGAGAGAGAGAGAGAGAGAGAGAGAGAGAGAGAGAGAGAGAGAGAAATTAGTAGATGGGCCAACACCAGGCAGAATTAAGACTTCAACCCGCATCTTTTACGAAAAAAAAATATATATATACTGTATATATATATATTCTTTTGAGTTCGGTCTTCACTGTTTCCTCGTATATTAGGGATTTAATAAAGCAGTTTAATCAACTCATTTAAAAATACAACACAAAGTTTACAATCGCTATAGTTCAAATATTACATTGAGGCTCTACCAGTATCATCTAAATGCTATCTTTTATCACCCTAAGACATAAAAAGTATATGACTCTTAAAGAACCCACACCTCGGGATGAGTAGGGCAAGCGATAAAAACTCAAATGAACGATCTCTTGCACCTTCTATAGCTGGTTACACTTGCTATATTTCGCGACGGTCGAGATATTGGCGATTTTAATTTGGTGTTCCGTTGATGTTGATGTGTTTTTGTTATGTACGTGACGACAATATTACAAGTAAGTTAATGAATAAATGTATGTTATTCAACGTTGATATAATGGGAATAAATCAACAACGAACGAGGCTATGTCGAGAATATTGCATCGTAGAATTATATTATCAATTGTTATGATATTTTCTCCTTTATATTGTGTAATAAATCATATTATTTACAATATAAACAAATGATAAACTGTGGCAACAAATATACGCGAGAGATGAGATGAATCAGTAACTGCCTAGTATGTAGTGTTTTGCTGTGGCGAACTTAATAATATACTGTAGTTGCAAATTCTAACATTCGTCTGGCGGACCAAAATAGTCTCAGCGGCGGGACATTTTCAGCGCTTGGGAACCATGTGAAATGGGTTTGTCCCAGAGCCAAATGCTGTTGCCTGCCCGCCCTCCCGCCCCTCTCTCGTGGTGATGAGGTACCCGGGAAGGAGGGAAGTGGGAAGGAGGGAGGTGAGAAGAATGAAGGTAGGAGGGTGGGAAAGTGAAAGGAAGGGAAATGAGAGGGAGGGAAGGTGGAAGGTAGAAAAGGCAAGGAGATAAAAAGTGAGATGGGGAAAGTGGGGAGGTGGGAGGAAGAGAAGAATGATAAAGTAAAGGAGGGGTATGGAAGGGAAAATATGGGATGGTAGTAAAAGGAAGATGGGATAGACGAGAAAGGAGGAAGATGGAATGGTAGTGGACGGGAGGAGTTGAGATGGGATGGATAAAGGTAAGGGTTACTAATCTTAATGAGAGAGAGAGAGAGAGAAAGCCTTACCTCACTGATACGGGAAAGGTGAGAGGTGTTAGGGTAATTCTTAACCTTGAGATATTAAACTTTAATTATAGAGAAGTATTAGGCTTTAAGTTCGTGTGTTGAAGAAAATACATCGTAAATTAACAGGTACACTTGAAGATCAGGCATCCCAGGTTATTTCCATCCTTGTTTGTGTACCTAGAGTCCTACATCGTTGAATGGAAACTGAAAGTGAGTTTATGTCAACACTTTACATATGAAATAGATTTGTAAATACAATAAATGTTCCTTGGGTATAGTTGGTATTACGCAAAAAATATAAAATAATAAATAAAACCTAGTTCCTCACCTTGAAACTTGTTCCTAACGCCATATTATAATCGGTGAACAAATCAGGAATTAGCGACAGTTCGATTACCTGTAAACTGAAAAAATAACGAGATAAAAAGAGTAAATAAAGTAACAACAATCAAAGGATATAAAGATTTGGTATAGTTAGCCCTAAAATTATTACGTTTTTCTATGGTTACTTTGCCGAATACGTTTTCTTTACATTAATACTAGCTAGGACGATGGCAGCTTATTCCAAGAGTTCAAAAGTAAGTAGTTGATGTTTTCTGCGGTGCTTAACTTCTTCTAAATCACCCCTTGTCCGTCTATACTATATTTAGGAAAGTGCAGACGAAAACTTCAACAAATTTCACTTCATATTTCAGCGAATCTCACTGTTCATTATAGCCTTGCTGTTGGCTCTTCGAAGACAAAGGCAAATATACTGACTTACTGTTGACAATTAATCTACGTATACAATATCACAAAAAAGTGCAGTTTAAGTTGTTTGAGAAATATGTGAGTAATAGGAAGAAATTATGACACTGGAAACAATACAACTACGATTACTATTATTACAGCAACTAATCATAATAGGTAAGGTTGACGAATATTACCAAGAATTTGTGTACATTTGACCTGCACCCACGAATAACATTAAACTTTACAGTTGCCATCGTACTGAAGCGATTACGTCATCGCACTCAAAACGTACTTAAAACCTTTCAAGGCCGCCAGAAACAGCCACTCGACACTTTCACTGTTGGGCCGATAATCAAGTTCTCTCAAGTATACCATTAAGTTTTTGCTCTCTCTATTACTAGATGTAGAGAGAAGTAAAATAGTCAGTAAAGATTGGATTCTTGTTGTGTACAGTGACTTACTGAATGTTTAGACCTTAGTTGTTGAAGGTTAGGAAGACATAACTGACTTTTTTCACATTCACACAAATCTTCATCTTAACACACTAACCGCGTTACCTGTATATTCAATTTACACTAACCTAGCCCCAATTTAACTGAATCTAACCTAGCCCTAATTTAACTGAATCTAACCTTCTCACCACTGATCGGCTCGTTAGCCGCCTGGGCGATCGGTCACGTCTGTTACTGTTGGCAAGTACAGGCCATGACCTGGCTCCTGAATATACTTGAACCAAGTATGGTCTTGAAAGAGCTCACACTCGGTGCCGTCACAACTCTCACTCCGAAAAAGTTACCCCTCGCAGTTTTCTGGACTTGGGGCTTCTTCAACCTTGAGCTGTGACCCTTTGTGGGGGCGAGAGTCCGCCAACTCCAGGTATGGTCGACTGAGTAGTGCCCCTTGAGATGTTTATATACCTCAATTAGATTAAAACTTAAGAACAAATATATAAGTATAGGTATAAAAGAGGAATGAAAATAGTAAATGAAGGCAAGATAACAATAAACACTGCATACGACGGGTAGACCAGAATACTGAAGAGCAACAAGTCTACTGTGAATAAGGAATAATAACTACAATATTATGCGGTATTGTAAATAAATAGGTTACTGTGAAAACATAGACGAAATGACATTAATAAAGTATGCAAGCAACTGTATTGGATCCATAATAATAATAATACCAATGAAGCGTCACTCATTCCGGTGTAAAAGTCGAAGTAAATATATACGAGAATATATACAGGCAGGTGAGATAACGCGAATGTCATGAAGGTGAAAGTACTAACCTATATTTACCGTACACCTAACACAGTTGTCACCTTAGCACCTCCTTGTGTATTTGTTATCAGGTTCATCACATCCTAATAGTGCTGCGCCGATTGACTAAAACATTGTTATAACATATGTAGTATTTTATATTATTATATTAAAATTCGTCCTACGGGTGACTTTATAAGAAGCCCAGCCCTGTAATTAGTCCTTGTTGCTGTACCATTATCCTCTAAATTTTTTGGCTGATTATTAGTTCATTTTGCTGCCGTTTCAATGTTGCACAATGTCTCAGTTCATCCTATTTAGTACAGTATATTTATTTTCTCATATCCTAAAGCTTAAAATATCAACTGAAGAATCTGTATTTGATCTGTGATGACAACTGGAGTGGTAAATTTAGCCCATGTTACCTGGGTTGAGTTGTGGTGACTTAGTCAGGTGCCCTGTGCAGGAGGTCAAGGTGGATGCGTTCTCGCTGTGCAGGATACTAAAAGCATTCCTAGACTTTGTTATATTTCACACAAAGTCTGTTCACCGAGCTTATGGCGTAGGTTGAGTCCTGGCGGGGCGAGATTGTTGATTATATGTAGAAGTCCGCGCGCTTTTTGGGCGAAAAACTCACACAGACACACACATATATATATATATATATATATATATATATATATATATATATATATATATATATATATATATATATATATATATATATATATATATATATATATATATATGTGTGTGTGTGTGTGTGTGTGTGGTATGAGGAACTCCAGAGACAACTATTTTGTGATTTAGAATATTACTGATATGGATATGTATTTTTGTAAGCTCCGAGGAGGAAAACCTAAATATATTTTGTGGGTTTGAAATGGAATTTGCGCGGGAGCGAATGATCCCAGCCCGGGGTGGAGAAACACTACTGCGTTGTTTACACAACAAAGACGGGTCGGGTGGGCCCAGTAGCAGGTGACTCCCACGTATTTCTTGCTCGGATAGGGTGTTTGATAGATTGAGCATAATAAATGTTATATGAAGAATGTGATGATCTTGTGGAGGTATAGTCTGTAATTCAGAATAAGGCTAATTCTAGCTTTGCTCTACAGACATTCACCCTGGAGTGAGTCGACAACAACAGCCACTTCCCTGTGTTATGCTGGTCCCAGCCCTTTCCTTCTCGGGTGATTTCTAGAGTGAATAAATGAGAGAAAACTACAAGTGTGTGTCCTATCCCTGCTTTGTGCTTTGCTATATTATATATATATATATATATATATATATATATATATATATATATATATATATATATATATATATATATATATATATATATATATATGGATTTTGGGAATTTTGATCCATTCTAGGGAATTTTCAGCCTTAGTCTAGGGAATTCTTCATCTGAACTTGTGGTAACACTGCCAAGCGGCTAAGGAGCCGATAAGTAGTTAAGAGGATAAAAGTAAAAGTAAAAAGTTAATTTAAAATTCACAGGATGACCCAAACGATAATATTACCCGCGTGAACCTAATAAAACCTAAGCCAACCTACCAAAGAAACCTACCAAACCTTACCTAACTGGTCATGTAATGCAGGTAAGTTTATAAAACAAAAACAAAAAACAACGGAGGTTCGGTATTATTATCGTTTCAGTCATGGCACGAATTGATGGTAAGTTTTCACTTGGCACTAAACGAAATCGGAGTTGAAACTTTTTCCGGTGTTTTTTTATGTGTAATTAACGAATTTGACCACCTCTTCTGGCGTAAATCAATAGTTTCTGAGATAAGCCCCACTCTTCCATCTTCAAACATAGGTTGGATGCTCATATGAGCAATAGGGGTTGGGTGTAAACGGGACTGCCCAGTATGGGCCAATAGGCCCACTGCAGTTTCCTCCATTCATATGTTCTTATGAAAGTCAAGGTAAAAAACAATTTAAAACCCAAAAAAATCTGAAAAACTTTCGAATTTAACCTAACCTAACCATCAGATATGAGCATACATAATCCTTTTTGTAGCAACAAGTGAAATGTTGTACATAACACCGAATTAAGGTTTAGGTTAGGTTAGATTTTTCTGATGTTTTTTTTGTGTGTTTTGAATGATTTGTCCTTTGGAAAATAGGTGCATGACCAAAACAATAATTTTATCAGAGTTTCAGTAGGTTAATTAAGTTAGGTTAGGTCAGGTCAGGTCATAGTTTGGTTATGTTGGGATTGGTTAGGTCGGGTTAGGTTATATGTTCATAATGCTTTTAACCCAATGGTAATTATTTGGATCTTGACTGTTGCTAGTGTAGCAGACAACTTTGGTTTCATTTTGCCTAATATTTTTATGTTTATACAATGGAGGGTGAAATTTCAAGCCTTTCGCCGTGGTACTTGTGAGAAGCGCTTGGTTATTTCGGATTCATTCCAAATTCAAATTGTTTAATTAATTTACAAGGGAAAAAATACGAAATAAGCCAAAATCTGGATTGTAACAATCCTAATTAACGAGGTTACAGTGTACAGTACTGTCTTGTACTTCCTTTTCACAATTTGTATGATTATTAATTTCCTATTTGAAGGTAAATGATAGTACTGTACCTTTCTCTCACTAGATAAATTGTTCAACTAAGGAGCCATGTTCAGGAGAGCTTGGCATGTTTGGTCAAAACTATTCGGACGTTACCTGTGGGTGACCAACACCGTGAGCTCCGGAGCTTTGCTAGCCATAGGAGACGGTATACAGCAAAATGTAGAACACACTCGAGGCGTCAACATCACCCCGGGTTATGACTGGGGAAGAACAGGTAGACTCTTTCTTGTTGGTCTGAGTCTAGGTCCACCCCATCATTTATTTTACCTCTGGCTAGACAAGGTACAGTACTGCTTGTGGTTATGGAGCTTCTATTTGATTCAATTCATGCCTTGGGCTTTTTACTTTATAATCCACACATCACAATACACTTTCCATGTTCAGAAGTTTGATGTTCAGTAATTCTAAATACAGTCAACCCTCGCTTTACACGGTCCCACATTCCGCGTTTCCACGTTTACGCGGTACACTGCCGAAACCGGAATGCTCACATTCCGCGGTGCGTGTACCCCTTTACGCGGAGAGTGGCTGGCGAGCCACGCCATTTTAGGATCCAAACCTCCCGCCATCCGCCATGTTGTGTAAGCTGCGCGAGCAGGGTGCGCACAAGGTTGCCCAGTCATCAAAACATTACCGAGTTCTTCACCCACCACAGCCGGCCCAAGTCAGTGATAGTGATAATGATAGTGAGGATATGGACTTTGAGGGGTTTGACAAAGAGGCCCTGCAAGCCTCTGTGGTGGATAGTGATACAATTGATACAAATGATACAGGTGAGGGCCAATAATCTGCCCTCTGCCTCGGAACCAACCCTCCATCCCCGTGTGCCCAGCCATCTTTTCTACTAATGTAAGTGTTAAAAAAACCTAGTATTATTGATATTTCTCTTAATTATTAATTGTGTGTGCATACCATCATAAAATTAAGAAGTTATTTTTACTACAACGTAGGTATTGTGTCTGAAAAAGTGGAGTTTGGGGGTCGGCCCGGTCTCTATTTCAATTAATCCCATATGTTATGTTGTTCACTTTACGCGGTTTTCACTTTCCGCGGTACCCTGTGGGTTCAATTGACTGCGTAAATCGGGGTACTACTGTACCTGTTTTGGCCCCTTCTGATTCTCATATATATGTAGTGATCTCCACCTGCCTCTTCCCCGTCCACCTTGATCCCCTCTAACACAAATACTGTACAGTACTGTGCTCCAATAGTTTTACTACAGGTATTACTTTGTCTTAAATACTGAACACTATTTACATTTTTGTTTATTTTTTACAGGTCTTGCCAAAGAAGAATGCTAAAGTCATCTTTAAGAAAATTATGGCAGATCAATTTATAGGAGCACCACTTTTTGCTGTGATATTTTTCTTAGGAGCCGGACTACTTGAAGGAAGGACACTTAATGAATCTTGGCAGGAGTTTAAGGAGAAGTTCCCAACAGTCTATGCTGTAAGTTAGTTACTTAATTAAACAGTATTTTATTGTATTATCATTACCATTACTTGACCAATTGAGTCCAAGACAGACCTTAGGAAGGTCAACCTTTCCTTGACTAAGCCTCCTCTTCTGGGAAGCTTATTTGGTACACTACACCGTTCCCTCATTAATTTGGATCAACACGATTCAGATTTCGGCTTAAATCACATGTTTAAAAATAAATAAATAAACGATTTTAATTCGGAATTAATCCAAAATAACTGAGTGGTTCCAAAAAGTCGCCTTGGCTGTCATATAAAATTCTATATAATTACTGTACTGTGCAAGTATTGTTTAAACATACAAACTGAACATACAGTAATAATAAAGTAATGTATAATACAGTACTTTAATTAATAAATGTAACACTGTACATTACAAGGTGAGCTGATAATACATGTAGTATGTAGATGATATTCCAAAAGTGTAATGATCACACTGGTAAATGGACCAAAAACCCACATTGGGGAAATATAAGACAAAATCTTGGAGCTGGTATAATAGGACCCTCTTGAGCCAACTAACAGAACAAAACAAGGGAGAAACACATAGAAAATAGGAATCAAGTCACGTGACCTGTCTCCTGAGTTGATGTATGGTGGAGATGAGGTATAATCTCCTTGATGACAGTATTCAGGGTCAGGTCTGGGTTGGAATAATGAGGAACAATCTGAAAAACTAAACAGAGGATGAATGATTAATCAAACACAAAATCTGATGTTGTCGAATAATGTCAAAATACTGTATTCCAAACTCGGTTATTTCGGATTTTCTGCTAATTCGAGTGACCCAGAGCCACTGTTTTTGTCGAATTAACAAGGGTATAATGTATACCCGGTATATGGTATTTTTTTTTTTACAGTATGTTCATAATGATTCATTTTAATAAATATCTTATGAAATACAGTTCAAGGAATTTGTTAGCTTCCCAGGTGTTTCTGTTGATGCACCGGGTTGTTCTTCCATGTACAACTTACATGTTATAGATTGAGCAACATCGTTCTTCCCTAAGTTGGTTCAGCAGCAGCTTTTTTAGTTGTTCACTTGATGTACCATTTTCACAGAGTCGGAAAAAATTTTCCTCAGCCAAATGTCTAACAGATGAGGTACATTATTTCATTCAGAAATTGAGTAACTTCCTTCCTTGAGGCTCTTGTGAGACTTTCTTATACAGTACTTTAGATACTTACTGCACCTCTCTCCCCAAGACCATTAATGTTTTACTTTTTTACTTTATGTGAATAACATCTGACCCGACAAAGACTAGTCATTGAGACAACCACTAAATGTTTATTTTACATCTAAATTTGTCTTAAGAAGGCTGCGGATATACAGCTTATAGCTTGACACTTGTGTATGGAGGTACATCTGCCACCGAGTGTCACATTCTTCTGGACATAGGTTGGCTATCTGGGGTGTGTGGTGGTGGACTGTCTCTTGTAAATTAATTTTTTATCCCCCAAACATAAAGGAAGATTTCTTATTTCAATTCTTTATTTTTCAGTTTGACTGGTTCATATGGCCGCCCAGCCAGGCCATCAACTTTTACTTCGTTCCTACACAGTATAGAGTCTTGTACATAAACGGTGTCACAGTTGTGTGGGACATTTTTCTCTCTCATATGAAACACATGGTAAGTCTTACAGATATTGTTTATATATTCAGTAAACCCTCGAAAGTCCAGACAATGTGGGGGAAAGGGGGGTGCGGACTTGCCGATTGTCCAGATTTGTATTTTAATGTGCAATAAATGTTCTGTGTGTTTCCTCTTAGATTTTTCCTTTATTTTTAAGTCAAATTGCAAATTATATACAGTGTCATATTTTCTAATGTTATTTAATACTGTATTATATTTATGGTGAAACAGACAGTGCAGTATAATGGTAGACACTCACAGTTGCAGGACCAATTTGTTTGCTTTTTGTTTGGCAGGATCAAGTCACTAAGAAAACACAAGTAACAGCTGTCACGGCATAATAGAAACTGCTACTTGGAATCTTCAGTCTCAAACTCAGAGGCCAAATATTATCCATAACAATAGCTTTACTGGTAAGTGGAGATAAGAAGCTATATTATATTGTACAGTTTATACAAGAAATTCAAGAGATTGGGAGATGAAAATTGTTATTATTAAATTAGATCATATGCAATATGTACTGTAAAGTGATATCCCTATTAGCCGGAACAATTGGAAAATTCAAGCTTTGGGAACGATTTTTCGAGAAAATTTCAATTCCTGTTATCCGAGAGTTACGGGTTTGCGGGATTCCGGCTAACGGAGATATTACTGTATAAAATTATGTTTGGGTGCGTAGTAGTGGAGAGGAGGAGGGAGGAGAGGACATCACACCCCCCGTGCTCATCAGCCCATAATTTTACCGTAATTCTAATATTATTTAGGTCGTGTGAAGGATAAAAAATAAAAAATTTAATGAGCTATTCTTGTATAGTCCCATAATCATTGGTATTATTCACCTCATGTATATTATTCATGTGCACTATTCATTATCACAATTCACATGATGTTCTTGGGTACTTAAATGCTGGGAATTATTCATAATTAATTTATTAGAAGATGTCTGTTAACAGTTGCTATTTTGTATTAGAATTTTAACTAATGATCAAATAATCGACTTTCTAGATGGGATATGAGTTGAGACACCAGTTATTCATCTGCTTGGGACACTAAATTCCTGTATTGCTTGAAACCTACATTGTGTTTTTTCTCTTGTCATAACTTTTGTCAATAGTAACCCCCCCCCCACACAAAAAAAAACACACACACACACCTCACAATAGATTGATCATTCATTTGCACATTTATATTATTTTTATGTATAGGAATAGTAAAAAATAGTTGTCATTTTTATTGTTATTTACTATTTTGTTTCTCAAGTTCACTATACAGATATATGTCTAGTGGTAGTACAGGTTGGTTAACACCGGTGGTAGTACAGGTACGTTAACACTGGTGGTAGTACAGGTAGGTTAACACCGGTGGTAGTACAGGTAGGTTAACACTGGTGGTAGTACAGGTAGGTTAACACTGGTGGTAGTACAGGTAGGTTAACACTGGTGGTAGTACAGGTAGGTTAACACTGGTGGTAGTACAGGTAGGTTAACACTGGTGGTAGTACAGGTAGGTTAACACTGGTGGTAGTACAGGTAGGTTAACACTGGTGGTAGTACAGGTAGGTTAACACTGGTATACAAACCATGTACATAGACATTGTAGGTACAGGAGGTCTCTGATACGAACGAGGTTAAACTTGAAATTTACAGTACTGTACTGGTACCTGGTAGTATTAACACTGGTAATTTACACTGGTGGTAGTACATTGGTGGTAGTACCACTGGTGGTAGTACATGTACGCAGGCAAGCAGCAGGGCGAGAACACTGCTGGTAGTTGAGTCACTCGCACAGGTAGCACTGGTGGTAGTACAGGTAGGTTAACACTGGTGGTAGTACAGGTAGGTTAACACTGGTATACAAACCACTGGTAGTACATAGACATTGTAGGTACAGGAGGTCTCTGATACGAACGAGGTTAAACTTGAAATTTACAGTACTGTACTGTACCTGTAATTTACACGGTAAATTCCATCATGTACGCGGCAAGCAGCAGGGCGAGATGCTGGGCGTTGACGTCAAACTCGCACCGGTGATGTCGCAGACTGTGATTGAGCCATGTATCCTTACCACCCACGCACCCCCTCCGCCGCACGCTGTGATTGGTCTATGCATCCTTGCCACTCCTGCCACCCATGCTCTCCGCCACGTTCAGTCTCACCGTCTCCTCGTATATTCACTCCCTGCCCAGGAACCAGTATTTTTTCTTTCTTCACAATGGCTTCCGCTGGACCCCCACCGCCCCTGGAGAGGCCCTGAACTACCATCATAAAATTAAGATGTTATTTTTACTACAATGTACAGTATTGTGTCGGTGATAGCCAAAAAAAAGGTGAGTCTGGCAGTCGGCCCAGTCTCTTATTTCAATTAATCCCATAGGCTCTGTTATTTTATTTACGCGTTTCGCTTTTTACTCGAACCTCCATATGTTTAATTACCGTGTAAAACCAGACTATACTGTACTGTATTTATTTTATTTTATTTCTTCTTTTGTCTTAAATTAAGTGATTTTAGATGTATATAAGGACTTAGGCTATGATATAGTGGGATTTTATACATTGTTTTGTAAGTACGGTATGCACATAGCATGTGTTCTGACTTATGTACACTTTCGACTTAAGAATGTCCTCAAGAACAGAACCCATTCTTAATCCCAGGGACCACCTGCATACAAATAATGTACATAGACGGTGTAGGTATACAACCAATGTACAGTAGCTAAAACAACAACTGTATCTGTGCACGCTTTGTGGGAAACAATATGAGACCATGGACGATAAATTTTGGTGTATGTTGGCTGTCAATAGTCACACGTAAAATTTCGGAGCATATCGACCCCCACCTGCACAAATAATTGTTTTAGCTACTGTACATAGACAGTGTAGGCATATGAACAATGTACATAGACAGTGTAGGCATACAAACAATGTACAGTACAGACAGTGTAGGCAGTGCTGCAGTGCCAATTTTTAAGGTGCCGGAGCTGTCAAAATAAATATGCAGGTAGTAGTCTAATGTGCTTATCCTTTTGATATTGGACATATATCTATAGCTCTTATGAGCGGAAATACCTACTTTTGAAAAAGTACTGTTTTTAAGTGTTTAGAAGTACACCTGTTATCAAAGTCTTTCTACAGTATTGATAAGTCATAAATGTAAGCTGATCTGAAGGAGCGATTAATTATGAGGATATACTGTAATTATTAGGTTTTGTATTATTAATGCAAAATAAAGTTGATTGTTTGATTGATATAGATATAGAGCTTACTATAATTTCATGTGTGAAGTGTGGTGTGGTGGAGTGGATGAAGAGGACTACACTAATTTGGTATGGACATGTGCCGAGGATGCATGAAGACAGGCCGACAAAAAAAAGTTTATGATAGCAAGACAGAGGAGAATGTTGGGAGGTGTAGACCCACCTGGGAGACAAGAGTTAAAGAGTTTGTTGAAGAGAGAGCATGAAGGGGAGGAAGAGTATTTGAGAGAGCAAGTGAGGTGTGCAAGGATAAAATGGCCTGGAGACATTTCTGCCATGGGCACTTCCTATTGGGGAGATCCCGAGAGGGAAGAAAGGGTCAGCGATATTGATTGATTGATTGATCAAAACAGAGCGCTCCGGTGAGCTCTGACAGCACTGTACCCCTTATAAGGGCCTGCGCCTCTTATAACAATTTTTACTTTAATATTTACAACCTTTGGTAACATGACGAGAGGTAGGCCCATGGGTATATGTAATTATAGTATCAAGTAATAGGGAAGAAATAACGGTGGATACTGTAGGTAAATAATAGACAATATACAAATACAATATTTATTTAGACATTAAAATGGAGGTAGGAGAAAGTTATATGTACCAACAGACGAACTCATGGTACCAGGCCCTCAGGCTCAAAATGCTCACACCATTACTGGGTGGACATATACAGTAACACACAACTCTTACAGTAACTTAGCACCATTAAAACCAGGGGCAACTGCCACTACAGCACTCAATCGTCAGGAGTGATACTCGAGCAACCCCCATGGGGTCCTGCCACAATGGGGTACTTTCCAACGAACTCTGAAGATCCCAGTGGAACAACACCACCACACAAATAGCCCTACTGAGCTAGACACTCATCCACCAATGATGGGGGCTGGTAGTTGTGTGTGGCTTGGTGATCCGGGGTCACCTCGCGGGCCGAGCGTTAGGGTCAGACTGGCCAGCTATGGGGCCCATAGGTTGTACTGAAGCTTCTGACGGTCGGGCCTCACGTAGATAACTGACCTTACTGGACCTCAGACATCTCTCCAGACTAGTGGATACAACATCCACGCTACAGACATGGCCTAGGCTGCGTTAGGGACCTGTGTGGGTGAGGGGACGAGTACTTACTAAGAGTGACAACGACATCACGTTTCAAAGGGACGTTAAGGACATAAACATTACTTCACTCAAAGAACGTCAACTACGTTACTGTACACTTGCACAATCAACTATTAATCCCTGAGTGTAGGTATACAAACAATGTACATAGTGTAGGTATACAAACAATGTACATAGACAGTGCAGGTATACAAACACTGTACATAGACAGTGTAGGTATACTGTGGGGTACGTGATGTTTGGTTCACCCTCAGGATGAGATGGAGGAAGGAAACTCACAATGTGCTCTCTGTATACATATTGTATTGGATGTACAGTGCAGCTTGGTGCTGGGAAGGCAGCATGGTTACAAGTGTGATGTAGAGTTAGCTGGTTGGCGAGGGTGCTCAGAGGAGGACAGCTTGTGGGTCGCCATGCTCGCTGGCGGGAGTGAGGACCGCCAGGCAGGAGGAGGAGGTGTTGCTGGCTGGTTGGTGGAGGTAGAAAGAGAGAGGTCTTGTATAGCGGAGGTAGGCGTGGCTTAATAGTTGACCTCCGTGATGTATGGCGGCTCTGGTTGACCTAGACCACGAGGCATACACTGGGGAATTCGCGGGGTCGGCTACTCAGCGACAAAGCATTTGTAGGGGAGAAATCCACTACAATACAAACAATGTACATAGTGTAGGTATACAAACAATGTGCATAGACAGTGTAGGTATACAAACAATGTTCATAGACAGTGTAGGTACACAAACAATGTGCATAGTGTAGGTATACAAACAATGTTCATAGACAGTGTAGGTATACAAACAATGTTCATAGACAGTGTAGGTATACAAACAATGTTCATAGACAGTGTAGGTACACAAACAATGTGCATAGACAGTGTAGGTATACAAACAATGTTCATAGACAGTGTAGGTACACAAACAATGTTCATAGTGTAGGTATACAAACAATGTTCATAGACAGTGTAGGTATACTGTAGTGGATACAATACAAACAGTGTATATAGATTGTAGGTATACAATGTACATAGACAGTGTATGTATATAAACAATGTACATAGCCAGTGTAGGTATATAAACAATGTACAAAGCCAGTGTAGGTATAAATACAATATGTAGACTAGGTATACAATGTACATAGCCTGTGTAGGTATACAAGCAATGTATATAGACTGTAGGTATACACAGTGTATATAGACAGTAGGTATAAAAACAATGTATATAGACTAGGTTTTGGCTTAATTTCGTGAAGTTCCCTTTTTATTTTACAACAGCTCTAACTCAGTGTATACGTCTCTTAATAATGGTCTGAGTTAAATAAAGTGAGAACATTATTGCTTTTACAATTCATTCGTAATTTCTTGAAGACCTTTATATAAATATTTGAAGTTACTGGTCCTAAAACGTTTTCTGCGATAATAAAAGAAAATGGTGTTCTCTAGGTAGGGGACAGCTTCATTATGACAGTATAGGGCTCATGGTTACAATCATCCTGCAGTTAATAGCTTTTTAGTAGCGTCTATTAGTTTCCTTTTGGCATTTGGAAGGTAATATTAGGAGAGAATCACGTACAACACATTTTATATATATATGTAAAAGACATAATATTAAGGAAATTTGACAATATTCAGATTTTTTTTTTATTTGTGTGGAATTATTGGTTTATAACTACTACTGTATTGACCTTTTTATACTTAATATTTATTTATGTGATATAATATATACTCAATTGCACTCGTATATATATATTTTAACAACTTGTCATACATAAATAGTAAAGAACCATCGTAAATTTGTAACTGGAGTTTCGCGCCAAATTTCTGTGTCAACAAACCTAAAGTGTAAATAGAAATCTGGGAATTATCATCAAATAGTAAGTTTAATTTGACTATATATTACCAATGGATATTAATAATGGTATTTTGGTAACATACAGTAGATATAGGAAGGTGGGAGAGAGGCTGTAAACATCATGGAACATCTGTGATAAAAATGTTAAATTACCTTGTGTCATAGTTCGTGTGGTAATGGTATAATTTATATGATTTTTATTAATTATGATTTTTTTTATGTTTTAGGAATATTCAGGAACAGGGTCTTGTTAATAAGCAACTTTTAAGAGAACTTTGGGGGGGATTTTTTTTGGATAGCTGCCACTTAAGGTAATATATCAATAAATTTGTTGAGACGAGATAGAACTTCTGGAGTATAAATCTTTACTATAAATCTGGCAACATATGTGAAATCTACAAAAAATTCTAAGAAAAATTTCTTCTATGATATTTCCATTGCAAATGCATAATAAGTAAGATATGGCACTCGAAAGTTTTGGTTAGGTTAGGATGCATATTTTAATGATGAAACATAAGTTTTTCTATGTGTTTTGCTGAGTTTTGGATGAATTTGACCTTCAAAACTGGCACAAATGACTCGGTTTTTTTTGTTTCTTTTAGTTTCCCCCCAGCCAAAATCCTCGCTTCCCACGGGAGGGGTCCGACTAATTACCCAAATGTAGCCAAATGTAGCCGGAATGAAGTCAAATAATGGTCCTAGATGAATAAATCGGACTGCCAATCACTTCTCGACTAGTATTTGGTGTCAGAAAGTCATAAAAAATTGGAAAACTTACTTTAATCCGAGTTAATAGATCGCGTGCATGTACCTAACCTAACCTAACCTCGACTAGTATTTGGTGTCACGAAGTCCCAAAAAATTGGTAAACTTAATTTAATCTGAGTTAATAGATCAATTGCATGTACCTAACCTAACTTAATCTAATCTAATCTAACCTAACCTAACCTAACCTAACCTAACCTAACACAACACAAATCAGATTAAATTAAGTTTACCAATTTTTTTTTACTTTATGACACCAAATAATAATCGAGAAGTGATTCACAGCCCGAATTACGCTTGTACGACCATCATTTGACTTCATTGCGGCTACATTTGGATAATTCCTCGCTCCGTCGGTACATGCACGCGATCTATTAACTCGGATTAAAGTAAGTTTTCCAATTTTTTGTGACTTTCTGACACCAAATACTAGTTGAGAAGTGATTAGCAGTCCGATTTATTCATCTAGGACCATTATTTGACTTCATTCCGGCTATATTTGGCTACATTTGGGTAATTAGTCGGACTGCCACGGGAATCCCTAATCATTGTCGGGGGGGTCATAACATTAAAAATAATTCATTTGCAACAGTTTTGGAGGTCAAATTGGTTCAGTACACAGCAAACAAAATATATCAGGAAAATACATTTTTGAGTCACTAGAAGATATTAGGACTAAAAGTAACATCTACAGTATTAAATAATGCTACAATGTACAATTTGGTTAATAGTGGTTTTTTATTCCAATAGGTATTTCGGACTTTTACCATTATCACTAGGATTCTGTTTTAGGTTAGGTCAGGTCAGGTCAATTAAAAAAAACACCAAAATACACTAGATAAATACTAGTTGGGCTAATTGAGATAAAAACGAATTTTATCCAATCATCGTGAGTACCTGTGACCACTGGAAATGTGTCTTTCTTAACATAACTACAAGATGTTACTCTAATCCATGTGAATGTTTATCAATGGGTAAGTGAATTAATGACCTAAATGATGGTTCAAATAGGCACAGGATAATTATGTGAGTTTCATTAGGATGTTAATTGTTAAAACAAACCTTTTCTTTCAGGTGTTACGGTCAAGGTAGACTTACTAAAGGTATGTCGAAGAATCTTGCAGTGATCAGGGACACTAGACCTTTGCCATGCACAGCAGTGTAGATATTCAGGTAAGTTAATGTTGAAAGGTTATATGTGAAGTTCTATATTGAATGTTATATTATTATATAAGTACAAGTACCTTTTACACCATACAGTAGCCTGCACTACTGTACGGTACTAGTTTGTGTGACCAAGTGTACTTGCAATTATGTCATATTCCCCACAGATAAATCATACAATATATAAATAATATATAACACCTCACCTATTATTCAGACAATGTCTATTAGCAGCCATTAACAAATTGTGTAATGTTGAAGTTTGATCAAACTGTAGAACTGGGGACCAGACAGGTGGGATACTGAGTATTTATTGTACCGTACTATATTTTATTTAGTGTGGTGAATCAACAGCTCTCTAAGTACAGATGTTATACTGTACTGTACATTATGTAATCTCTAATGACATGATGATGATATTGTTAGTGAAAATTGGGTGTTGTCAAGTTACAGTCAAATATTTGCAAAACTCTTCCAGATTCATGTTGAATTAGTATACAGTACTACCTGTTCTAGATATATATTACAGTTTGTACATACTACTGGTATAGTAGTAGATATTGTTGTTGTTTTGAATTACTGCATGTCTTAAAGAAAAATGTACAGTATAGCTACAGTACTGTACTTAGTAGCTTGTGTGAAAAGTTAACTGAACACTGGTAATTTTAGAGACTTAACATTTCATACCTTTAGTTTTATCTGTGAATTATTTTACAAAATTTTCATCTCTGATGTAGAAAGTATTGAAATTGTTTGTTAGATATTTTTCATAAAGTTAGAAATGCTTTTTACTGTATACAGTAAGATTTTGATAATGGCAGGTGTGGATTTTTTAAACCTGTTTCCTTTATGTTAAATTGAGTTTATCACTTGCTAGCCTTGGTGAATAACCTCTTGAGATCTCAACACAGTGAATGCCCTATAGTAGAGCTTGCTCATTGTCATGGTGCATGGTGGGTCAGCAGTAGGAGGGTAACCTGTATCTTTCAAGTGAAGTAACATAAATATTTTCAAGCCAGTTTCTATCCCCCAATACACCAAGAGCTATTGAAGTTTTATCTATACACAATACTGTACTGTATAGTGGTGTGATGGTTGCTTGTAATTCCAAGAAATATTTTGTACTTTGTCAGAAGTGTGACTGTTGACAATTACTACACCTTTGAAAACCCAAGAGCCAAAACCAACCCCAAGCCATAATTGTGAACAAAAGATAGCTGTGGTTACTGGTAGATTAGACGATATTAGGAGTTCAGTTCCATATATTAGTCAGTTTATCTCACTGGCTTACACGTACAGTAAATAGTTGACATTCTGAAGCACATATGAATAATTACTCTGAGCTTAGCATAAAATATTGGGAATGAATTAGAAATAAAGTGTAATGACAAGAGGAATTTTTTCTTATGTATGGTGGGTGAATTAGAAGCTATCATTCTACTGATGCCTACAGGAGGTCCCCGGGTGACTTACGAACATCTGCTGATAGAAACAAGGTCCCATAAAGTTAAACTTTAAAGTTACAGTATTTTATTTACTTGGTGGCTTATTTTTTATTTTCATTTACTGTATTTTGTTATTTTATTTCTTATTTTCTTGTAAATTAAGTGATTTTAGATGTATGTACAGTATATAAGGATTTAGGCTATGATATAGTGGGATTTTAAACATAGTTCTGTAAGTACAGTATGCACGTAGAGTATGTTTTTCGACTTGCGTACATTTCTGAATTAAGAACGTCCCTAGGAGTGGAACTCATTCATAACCCAATGACTGCCTGTACATAGTCGAACGTTTCCTTCATCGTGAAGATGCCTGTGTGGTGTAGCTTACAAAATATTACAATAACATGAGTTAAATGAAGGTAAAACAGTTAATAATAATAATAATAATTAACAGTTTATTGAAAAAGTCGGCAGCCCGAAGGCTGAAAATATACATTAGACAAAAATTACTTATTACATACAAAGACATGGGGTGGGAGGGTCGTTTAACAAAAAGCTTTCATTACTAAAAGAAGAAAGAACAATGATTGAACATACAAATTATTATAGTTTACAGTTGATGGCCTGGGCGTGGGATGGTCGTGGAGACACCAGGTGGTGAGGTGTTCACATGGTGTAGTAACTCGCCCTCGGGTGTTGAAATGAGGGACCTCACGTGGTCATGGAGACATCGGGTGGCGTGATGCTCACGTGGTGTGGTAACTCGTCCTCGGGTGTTGAAATGAGGGACCTCACGTGGTCATAGAGACACCGGGTGGTGTGATGTTCACGTGGTACAATGACTCGTCCTTGGGTGTTGATATGAAGGACCTCACGTAGTCATGGGGACACCGTGTGGTGTGGGGTGGTGTCACAGTACCTCACTCTGCGCGGTGATGTTGTGTTATCACGTAGTCAGGTGCATAGCCGACCGGCCCTCTGTTGTTCCCAGTGTGGTCAGAAGATGGTGGTTAGTTCCCAGGGGTGCTTATCTCAGTGGTGGGTCACGGCTCTTACTGGTACTGTCTAGTGCTGAATTAACTGGCTTAAACACTGTTCATCACTGTTCAACACTGATCCCACTTCTTTCCAAAACAAAATTGTCACTTTTGATTATGTAGATATCCCGGTGGTGAGGATGGGTCGGGGAGAGGGACTTGAGGAATGGGCCGACATTGGCCAAGGGAGGCAGCTGCATAGCGGGAGCAGCGCCTGAATAGGTCTTGACGCTACGGTGGTCAAAGATGTTGTGCAAAGATCTAAAATTAGGTACAGTTAGAAGGATCAGAAATACTTCCTTCACCAGTTGCATCAACATACAGTACTGTAAATTTAATCATATGTATTCATTCTCTTTACAATTGTTAAGTCCAAGTTTATATTACAGGAAGAGTTATGTACAGTCACTCAAAAAACTATCTATAAAAAATTGCGTTGAGAAAATATAACAACGGACGGAGGATTTTGACAACCCTACCGAGACAACAGGAGTCACAGTGTTCATTCTGACATTCATCCATCACCTCAAGTATAGATAGTTTTTTGAGTAACTGTGCCTGCCTATGGTCAAGAATAATTAGTACTCCGTATGTTATTTCTCATTTATATGCAGTTATTTTATCAGTTTATTTACCTTTTCTCTTGTTTAGTTACTAGATAGAGGATATAATTACTGATATAACTATACTTTATATATGTTATCTCGGTATTAGAAATTGCCAATATCCAAAGACTTTTAGAAGCTGATTCAAGTGTTTCTTCTGCAGGGTTCACCCCAACGAGCCAAAGGACAAATGGGTATTGAATCCTATTTTAAGAGTCCCAAGGCAATGTCTTCAAAGAATGTTGAAGAGAAGGATAATCTGTTGGGCTATGTTAAAAAAGTACCCGGAATTCTAGGGATAAAAACTCAAATTGAAACGGAACCCCAAGATAATCCTGCCTGTGTTGAGACAAGTGAAATTTTAGCAAAGGCATCAATACATAAGGAAGGTGAAGATAATAAAGGATGTGATGTAAATGAAAATGTTCCTAAAAATAACAAGAAAAAGAGAAATGGGATCCGGAGGAAAAACAGTAAAGGAAATAAAGGAGAAAAAATAGAGAAACTTAATGATAATGTAGAGGTGCCAGTTGATGATAATACAGTAGTCCCAGTTGAAATGTGTGAAGAACAGAATCCTAGTATAGAATCAACAAATTTAGAAGCAACACATCCAGAAATTAAGGAGTCAGATGTCAGCAAATTAAATAAAATCCAGGAACAATCACAGCTCGGCAAAACACACTCAGAAACGTCATTGAACGGTGACTTAAAATTGCCCGAGTTAAGTAAAAAGGAAAAGAATATTTTTGCCTTTATGATGGCTAGCAGAGGTAATCAGAATGGTCTAGATGAAATGACTGACCAGGAAGAGTGTACTAAGATTAAAAATCCCACAGCAGATAAAATTCCTATTCAGAGTTCATGCAAGAATAAAGAACTTGTTGAAATTCTTATTGAAATTAATGTAGATGGGGATCCAAGTACTGAAGCCAATGCTTGTGGTCTAATTGCTGTATCAGATGATGGTGGAGGTGTGAATAATGATGCCCAGGTCTTAAAGGAGTGTAAAAGTTTGTCTCATGTCAGCGGCAATGTGTTTGCTTTCATGATGGCAAATCGTCAAAAACAGGAGAAGTTGTTAGCTAAAAACGAAAATTCCCAGGAGGACTCTGCAGGCCTTGTACCAGACGCACATCCCAAAGGCCAGGAAAAGGGTAAGCAAAATGCCCTCGCCGATCCAGACACCAGCGGTAAAGGCAAAGTGGTAACTCGGAAAAGGAAGCATAAGAAAGACGATCTCGATGATTCTCTTCGGGATTTTGATTTATCGCCCGATAAAAGCATCAAGAAAACGAGGAAACGCTTGAAGAAATCCAAAAATGCATCAGAGCAAACTATTAAAAAACAAACTGATCAAGAAATGTTACACGATGAACTGGAAACTTCAACTAGGGAAGACACATCTACAAATAGCAATCCGGTGTTGACAGTTCTAGACTCAACAGGTTATACTGAGAAGACTTACTGTGTGGATTCAAATGAGCTGGAAATAGCACCATCTTGCATATCGGTTTCCTTTGCAGACTATATAAAAGAAGCCTCAGAAAGACTCGGAGATAATAATATGAAAGATGTAATAAATGCAAAAGACAGTGGTATGGAAAGTGAAACAAGGCAATTAGTTGCCAAAGATATTAACCATAAACCTGATAATAACATCATTGATAAACCTAAAAAGATGAAGAAAGGGAAAGATGAGATAATTGATAATACTGAGAACATTCATATTAAAAAGAATAAAAAAAAGAATTTAAGCACAGATACACAAAATATTCCTCAAGGCAACTCGAAAACTCAGGTTGTGGGTAAACGCCAGAGGAGGAAATTGAGAAAAAGAGTTCAGTGTACACTCGATTCAGATGATGACTTTGAGGTGTCTGAAGTTACGACTGTCTCGTGTGAGAAGAGGAAAGACCGCCGTCGCCAACGCCATCCACCAGATACAACAGAAGAAACGGGGAATTCATGTACTCTGGAGGGTGTACTTGTAGAGCCCTCCAAGAAGAATATTTCAAATTTCTTTCAAAAGCTAAGCCAGAAGGAGAAGGCAGCTGAAAGACAAAGAAATATATTCACGGTTAAGGCAGATGTACATGCCCCTTATGATGGACCGAAGGCAAAAGCCACCGTGGAAAGCAAAGGTGTTGAAAGTAGCGACTGTGATAGGCACCAATTGAAAACCACAGTCGTCGATAAAGAAAACGTCATCGAGAATTGCACCGAGGGAAGCAATCGAAGGTTGAGTAAGAGATTAAAGAAGAAACAAGAGATAGAAGATTTAAATAAGATTGAATTACTGGAACAGATTACCATCGCAGTCTCGCCAAAGAAGCGTCAAGGCAACTCGCTGACGATCGACGTTATCACAGTTACCGAAGAGCAGCAGAATCAGTCGGGTCAAGAAAGTGGTGCATCAGGCAGTCGTGGGGAATCAGACACTGCTGCTTGTAAAGAGAAGAAGAAGATAAAAAATGCATTAGATACGACTCCAAGGAAAGTGTTGAAGACGTCTCAGGATCAAAATGTTATAAAGGTGAATAACTCAGATGTGTCAGATTCTGGCCTAGTTTCTGAGAACAACGTGAAAAGAAGGTTAAGATTAAGCTCATCCAAGAAGCGAGAGAAACTTCTGCACAGCGACATAATTACTAAAGTTGAAAACAGTGGAGAAGAATCAGTTATGAGGAGATCCTTGAGGCAAAAGAAACCAAAATTACTGGGACTAGAGGGAGAGACTTCTTCTAAGACAAGCACCACCAAGAGTCTTAAAACTAGTCAGATTCAGATCTCAGACGAGTCATCGCCATCAGCGGAATCTAACTGTGACATAAGCTCGGGTTCACTTTTGGAAACTGACGTAACAGGAATCGAGTATTCTTCACCTGAACTGAATGAGGGTGATAAGGAGAACAGTATCGTGTACACCTCGACTTTCATCCATAAATCTGACAAGCTCCGGTAAGTATCATTTCTTCATGTACAGGATAATAACAAGATTTGGGGGATTCTTCAATGTGGGGTTTTAGCATTAGCAGCTGAACGCCTACAACTTTAACTACTCTGTGCCTCTGCCTTTGACATTCCAGGAACTACCCAAAGTGATTAGAGCTTGTTATCTAGTCCACAGGTTAGCCAGGAAATTGTGGAGGGAAGTAATTATCAAGAATATATACTGTACTGGTATGTTCTGTGCAGTGATATGATCAGACTTTATTCCTACTGATTCTTAGGTTCATGTTTATTGAACATCCTAAAATTATCATTTAGTGTTCTTGAATAAAGTTACCCTAGTTAACTTTGACAGTCTAGGCTGATTTGGATAAAACTTTACAATATGAATGATTAAGATTCAGCTTGGATGCAATATATTAGACACAACCTCCGCATGTAATTACGTTGCTGCATTCCCATTGGTCGATTGTTTCCTCTCGGGTAATTCATGTCGCTGCTGTGGTCAAACTCCACCTGATCAGTACAATGCCTGCCAGAGCCTGTTGTTGTATGATTGTGGAAAAAAAGAATTCAGCAGGGAAGGAATGTAAGCTGCACCTCTCATAATCAAACTAAAAAAAATCAGTTTGTGGTGTGAGAAAAAACAACTTAGACTTTTAATCATCTCATTGCAACGTTGCCAAGTCTCTACATACTCCTACCCTCCCATACACCATCTCCCTCCCTCCCTCCCTCCCTCCCTCCCTCACTATTGTCCACAACATTGGTATGATTTTCGAGATTTAAGTATTATTAATTTTCTTCAGTAAGTTCATCTGCACTGCCAGGAAGGACATAGCTGACATTCTCACCACTAATAATATTTTGCTATTAATCATGACCCTTATATTAGTTATGGTTGGGAGCCTTAGTTTAAAATGCATGTATTATTGTTGAATTTTTTAGGTGATAGCATATTTAATTCAGTAGTGTAGTGTTAAGTGATCATACTGTATATACTTACAAAAGCCGTAGCATTAGGATATTTACTCAGGTGAAGTAAGCTGGTGTCTGTAATCTTCAGGTAATCTCTCTGTCTCTCTCTCTCACCCAAGGCTGGTAGAGATGTCTTCTGGAGGGGGTTACCTTATATTGTATGATGACTCGAAGCACTTGAATGTTCTCCCTGAAACTTGAGTGTCTTGGCCATTCGTTTTAGGTTGAGACATTGTGAGAGTTCACACTTTGATCTCTGACTTAGTATCTTAAGTAACTCATCAGAACAACCATGTATGGTCTTATTATAATTACAGATGTGGGTATTTTTGTCTTTTTCAGTTTAAGGATAAAAAGAATCAATACTGGGAAAACTAAATCCTTGAACGTCAAGCAAAATAGCCAACTTCAGAAGAATTCAGCCCAAAAGAAAGCCAAAAAGCTGTTACAAAAGGCCAAGGGACCCAAAAATAGCCCCAAAACTAAAAAACTTCGTGGGAAAAAGAAAAAAGCTGTCCTGGTGAACGCAGCTGACGGTGCGAGCAAGGAGAACGTCGTACTGGTAAACATGGCTATGGTCGAACCTGACTTAGTTGTGGTTGAACACAGTCCACCCAAGAATACTAAGAAAAAAAAGTCAACCCAGGCATTGCTTAAGCCACTTAGACTGAGTACAGCCCCAAGTAAACAAAACCTCAAGAAGGGAAAACCTGCTTCCCAAAATTCAAAGAAGAAAATAAAAAAAGTAACAGCGACTAATGATCGAACTACAAATAACACCAAGAAAACTATAAAGGAACAGAAGCACGCAGAAAACAAAAAGATAAACAAAAACAACAAAAAACAAATGCCCGCTAAAGGTAATAATATATATCATGATGATCAGTTGACCTTTATATTAGTCTCACTCCTTCCCCAGGCAGCTACAGTCTCACTCTATTTACTGTCATACATTTACTCCACTGCTATAACAGATACAATATATATCCTACTGTAGTACTTCCCCCCTCCACAACAGGGCCCCAAATACCCATCCAGTTTACCTCTGACACTTCACACAACTTAGTATCAATAATCAACAATATATCTTGTCCCCTGAAAGATACATTCAGTGACTATTTATGCTGTCTAAACATTCTTATACTTGATGGCTTCTTGAATGTCCAACCTTTTAACTTGTGTGTCTTTTACTCAATTCTTCCATATTAGTCTTGGTTTCATTTATTGTAATGCCTATTATTTTTGTTCCCATTCACTATCACTTTATTCCCATAGGTAGTCTTTCAATCTTTGACTAACAGCAGCTAACATACACTAACTACATATAAACCTTAATGTACTCTTTTTCCCCCCATTTGTCGTTGATTCAGTCAAGAGTAATACAGACTTTCATTTGATTTGTTTTTCATTCTCTGTTGTATTGTAATAGTTGTGTTCTATAGTGTTCCCTTCCAGAACAAAACTTTTAGATTAATTTGAGTTATCTGTAGTGCGTCATTCAACCCAACCACGCACACTAACACCAACTCCTTTTACGTGAATGTTTTGACGGTATGGTTGCCTGTCATTCAAATATACCATTGCTTTTTCGTTGTCCAGTACCTTCCCATCCTTGTATCACAGGATTTAAAATGCATTCATCTCAGACTGGTGGCAGTGTTTATTTAGTGTGTGTGTGTGTGTGTGTGTTTATAACCCCTTAGATGTACCATCCCCATTTTTATAACAGGATGGTTATCACTATATAAAAATGCCATACTTACAGAAACAAAACTGGCACCAATATTTTGCAAGAAACCTAAGTCACCGCCGTGTATAGAGGTGGTGAAGGTTGTGTCGCTGTCTCCGGCTAAACTGAAGGCCCGTCGAGACTTCCTAAAATCTGGCATCCCTGACGAGCTCAAGAAGCAGGTGTCTACAGAGAGGAGGTATGATATGACTCTTGGTACTCTGAGGTTGTGTTTTAAAGTTGACTTATTTAAAGCTTTTAATGAAAATGATAGAAATTAATGGGAACTGTTTCTGTTCTGGATTCCAGCCAATGTACTACTGATTGGGAGAAAGCTTGAAATTGTAAACAAAATTAAATACAAAAACTGAAATTTGCTAATCTTGTCCTTTGATTTTGTTTCTATCAGAGGAAATTGTGTTTATTTAAATGTCTTTTACCTTAACGCTTTTTACTGTTTATCTCCAGATGTACAGTAGATAAAACAACTATCTTGCATACTTTGTGGGAAACAATATGAGACCATGGACGATAAATTTTGGTATATGAGGGCTGTCACTAGTCACACGTAAAATTTTGGAGCATATCGATCCCCACCTGCACAGATAGTTGTTTTAGCTACTGTACATATATGTAGTAAATTTATGGGAAAGTCACGTGTATCATTTAGGGTTGTCAAACTGCCTCTGCATGGGGTGAAATTACTGGATTTTCATATTAAGACTGGATTTTGTCAGGTAGAAATTGCATATGTAAGGGATGGGTTTGTGTGTGTTTCAGGTCTGGTCAGAAGATAAGTGAGTTTTCATTTTACTGGTATTAAGTTGTTATTTCTTAGGTGTACAGTACTTCACTAAGGATTACTATTTCACATTTATCCCCAACAGTCAGGAGGAAGAGCTGAATAACTGGTCACTGTTCCCTAAAGTTAGTCACGTTCAGCAGAAGAGTGAAGATGAAGCCATGTGGAGTCTCACCGTCCCAGAGGTGAGTTTTCGTGGTGTCGTGTGAAGCTGTAGAGAATTGCATAACTGACTCCAGGCACCCTTCAGGTTACTGTGGTATTCCGTTCTAGAAAATCACTCCTAAATCTTTCCTTTATGCCTGTCACAACTTTCCATTACAATGTGTTTGCAAACTTCACGTAAGACTTCCATTCCCGAAAACCATTAAAAAATCGAGGGATCCCTGTATGTCAGATCTTAGGTTATGTTCAGTCCTAACTAAAATGGCTTTATAGTGTGATTTTCCTCCTAGGGTTTCAAAGTGTTTATTTATATGTGTTTTTCTCTTTCAGATTCCTCTACGAGATGTTGATTTCGGGGGTCATGATCTGGGTGTGAGACTGGACAAACCCATTTACGAATATGGTATTATGTCTTTGTTAGAGAAACCCGACTGCATTTCGCGAACGTTCCGGGTTCACGTGCCAACTCTCGACTTGCCGGATATAGTTTCAGTCTTGGCTATTATGAAACACGAGAACCCAAAGTTTCCCGTCTATCGTGTTTTCAAGTCTTACCACAGCATGAAAAGAGATGCTGTCGAATCATATAAAAAGGAATTGGAGAAGGAGGAGATAAGTTTGGTTGTCTTGGACGATGACGAAGACATGAAAGTAAAGAGAAAGCGTAAGAGAAAGGGCAGAAATTTGGGGCTGAGCAAAAGCAAGCGATCAAAACTCGGAGGAAAGCGAGCGGTGGCAGAAGTGACAGAGGAAAAACCGACCATTCCACCGTGGCAAGAGAGAACTCCTCACTCGTGGACCCAAATATTTGCTCCTAAAAGTGGCAAACAAGTTATAGGAAACAGAGGTAAGATTAATTAATTAATTTATTTATTTATTACCATTGATTGTAGGATATGCATAAATGTTTCCTTATGTTAATTAACTTTAGCTGTTAAATTTGTCAAAGGCAATATATTAGGCTATTAGCATTGTCTCTATCTATCTGTTTCATGATAAAGTGTGTATTGTCGTCCCCCTTGATCTAGTAGAGGAGGAGGAATACATGCCATCTGCATATGTGTCCGTGTATTCACCTCTCGTGTGTTCGAGGGTAGTGAACGTGGTAACTGCTTCTTCATTTATATATTCCCTCTTTCCTCTCATATCTTTTGTCCTATCCGTCCCTCCTACCGCTGAATCGTACATCTTATCGTTGCAGGACATGTGAAGCAGCTCAGGACATGGCTACAAGAGTGGAAGAGAAAGAGTCAAGTAGATGCAAATAAAGAAAAAAAGAAAAAGAAGAAGATATCAAGAAAAGGTAAGTGACTTGCGAGGGATTTGTTTACATATTCAAGGATTAATTGGCTCTCGTGATCCCAGGCATAACAACTAATGATAAATATGCTAAAAGGAAATACTGTAATACCATCTACATACAAATAATGAAAAGCTAAACGTGGCAAAAATAAGTCTTTATAGAATGATCATTAAGAGTTATATTCCTGTGCAATGGGTGAAATTGGATAGTAATGCATATAGGGTAATTATCAATAAAAGAGAAGAGTTGGAGGATTAGCTACAGATCTACCTGCACTTTAGAGATGAAATGTTGCAGAATGGAAGATTGATGAGAACTTTATCCCACAAATCAATGTTGATAAGTTATTTAGGGCTTCCAAAATAGACAGTTTCATGGTACTGTTGTTCTCTTAACCATGAAAATTTGTCACTAGTACTGGTTGAACTGCGAGGTCGGTGGTTCCTGGTCGGGGTTCCCCAAAGCACAAGTTTTTATTTTTCCGCTTGTTGATGGGAACACAGTACATAGGTGGATGGATGAATTGATGAATAAACAGGGAGATGGATGAATGTGTATGTAGATAGATGGTTGGCTGGATGAATAAGTAGTTAGAACAGTGAATAAGTAAGTACTGTAGAAATTTGGATGAATTGGTAGGTAGAATGAGGCAGTTGATAGCATACAGTTAATTTCAGCACAAATTAACAGGGAATTTCCTATGTTAACAAAACTTCTTACTCTATTCTAGGAGACAATTTTGTGAAATCTGACGAGTCCAGCAGTTGGGACGAAGAGGATGACTCCGTAAACACCTACCTTCTCTCTGGACCTCCCGGCATTGGCAAGACCTCTACAGTGTATGCCTTAGCTGCTGAACTTGGCTATAAGGTAAGGTACTGTTCTGTAAATTCATCCCAAAAGAATACAGAAGTAAAAATGTATTACAAATGTATTATTTTACTGGTGTTTTTATGCATCATTCAGAGTGTTGCCTCCATAAAATATACTCAGTTAGGTATAATTTTAACAACTAAACTGTCAGTACATCATTGTTCACAGGTGCTGGAGGTAAATGCATCCTCTCGTAGACCTGGCCGCCAGGTTATGAGTCAGCTGGCAGAGGCAACACAGTCTCACTCAGTGTCAAGTAGTTCATCAGCTCACCCTTTGAGTACAGTAGCATCAATGTTTGCAGCTAAGATGTCTGGATCAACTCTTGGTGCTGTGAAGAAAGGTATGTATCTATGGCGGTTTTACTATGTTATTCAATAGTATAGAACAATCGTTGTGTCATGCATAGAGAATTGCCATTACATTATGTTTCTGGGATTTCTAAATAACCATCTATCCATTGTACTTGTCCAGTCAAAATATTAAAATCACAAAGGGTTGTAAGGGAATTTATGTGATTTACTATGTCTCCACTTTTACTCTCAAGATAATTGCCTTAACCAGCCAGTTAACAGCACAGAGGGAACTGGAGGAGGTCTTGTGTTGTTACCTGCAATCAATGTATGTTAAGTTTTTTGTGCATTTCCTTCCAGCAATGCCGTCAAGCCTGAAGGATGCCACTCAAGGATCTGGGAAAGATGTAGAGAAGAGGAAGGATGTCTCTCTTGTCTTGTTTGAGGATGTGAGTCAAATTTGTATATTAATTTAAGTGATATTTAATGTTGGTATTTGCTTTCTTTTTTCTTTTCTGTTTTTTCCTTTTATCATTTGTCTCTTTTATTGGTACAGGTATATGAAGGGTGTTCATAAATGATTACCCTGATTAAAACATGAGAGCATACTGTTTTTAGGGTAATCATTTATGGACACCCTGTAGTTTTTATCTGGAGAGGGGAATCCATTCTATAGAAGTTCCACTGTAACTATGTCTTTACCACAGATTGACACAATGATAAGTGTGCACCATAACAATGTGTAATTTAACAGCTTCATTCTGCATTAAAGAGGTGGTTATTACTCGTATATATATTATGATTCGTATTTTGTTTTCCAGTCCGACACGCCAGTATTTTTAACTTTTTGTTATTTTTTATAGATCGATATCGTGTTTGAGGAGTGGGACGAGGGGTTCATCTCGGCCGTCAACAGCTTCATAGCAACGACCAAAAGACCGATCATCCTAACAGTTAGTCATTCATCACCAGCTGTATTGTCCAGAATTAAGGGGAGATACGAGAAGATTAATTTTGTCACCCCACCAGAGGGTATTATTGGTAAGTACAGGGTAATAGAGTTTATACCACTGCTTGAAGACATAACAGGTTTGTAATTGAGTTTGTAGACCATCATAGTATTTATAGGTTTGTATCTGTGGTATAATTTAGTACAGAATACAAGAAAAACTGTATTTATATCCATTTGAATGTACAGGTAATGAATTATATATCTTACAGTAGTTGTGGATTTATTCTAATGGTTTTAAATTAAAGTTTTTCAATATTACATAGATAAATTACCTACTGTAGTTATCTTTCCTTTACAGCCCATCATTTACAGTTGTTGTGTCTGGCCAATGGATATCACGTGTGTTACAAAGATCTGGAGAGTCTTGTCCATATCAACAAGGGTGACATCAGACAGTCCTTCCTTGACCTTCAGTTGTTAGCTGTGTCGGGCTCGTCCCATGACACGTGTCGGTGTGGAACATCTGAGGTACCGTATGCTGGAGTCACACTGTAGTATCTTATTCACTTTTATTAGCCCATCCTCTACTGTGTTATTTCTCTTCCATAAAAAGGTCCTAACTATTAATCTGGTTTATCTGTCACTTCACACAACCTCACATCAATAGCAATAATGATCCTAACTATTTCCTTTGATGTTGCTTGAAATTTTTATTTATATAAGTATATAATATTTTCATACTGCAAAATACATTATCATTTTTTTCTCATCACCGGTATCAAGATATATAGAAATAATTTTCCATATTCTCCATACTAGACTTTATTGATTGTTGTTATGATTCCAGATGATGAATGTATCAAGTACTGAATGTGACAACATCCTTGAAGGCTCCAAAAGAAAAGATTTGAGCATAGTTGATATATTCCCAGAAGCAACAAACATTGAGCTTCACAATGTTAGGCTGTTCACAGCCGGGTTTTGTGGCAAGATTCAAGCTAAGGCAGCCATAGATGATAGGATCTTTGACCTAAGACAAGTTGGAAGTGACAGTGTGCCAAAGATAAGAGGAGATATATCATGGACACAAATTGCAAACAATCTTAGCTTTATTCTTCCATTTCCTTTGAGAGAGAAGGAGAAAAAAGTACCAGTATACCCACTCCAGCCTCATGATCCCAAGCTGAAAACAACTCCTCTGTGGCAGCGCAACAGTTGGTTGTCTCTACATGACGAAGAGGAGGAAGAAGAGTTCACTCAACCAGAAACTGTAGAAAAGGAAGAAGAACCCGTAGAAGAAATTAAAGTACCACCAATTGTACAAAATGCATCTAAGCTTTCCTTGAATTCATTGGTTAATTTATATGACACATTTACTCAGTTAGATATTTTAGAGTCTTCTCAACAATTGAGTCATAATAGAACCCAAATTAAGGAGTGTGGATGGTGGGTGCAGCAGCCAACTGCAGGGCTCAGTGAAGACCCAAGAAATCCTCATCCACATTGGACATCCTATGATAATATAAACAATATAACTCAAGAACTGGGACAAAGGGCATTGATTCAATGCAATGGAGAAATCAGCTCCATTCTTACAGCAGTCACTCCAGAAGATTGGCCACAGCTGTGCTTGATTAGTGACAGCAATTGTCGAATGCCAAGTCTTTTGCCGCATTTTTCTCCTAACGACAGGTAAGGAAAGATAAGATGCTTATTCTACTATGAAAAATGTGTTGTTATAGTTGATAGTTGTGTGCCTTGATAATATGTGTTGGAATAATGAAGGTGGTGACAGGGATTAGAAACTATACATGATTTAACTTCTTAAATATTTGCACTTGTATCCCCTCACACTTCTCTGTTTACTCATAAGCCTGATATCAATCCACGGTCACTAGAATTAAGCCTCTCCACGGAGCTCTACTTCTTAGTACTTCCAGCCATCTCTTCAGCTCCTTCAGTCCTTCATTGTTTACATCAGTCATCAGATTATCACTTCATGACTTTCTTGTCTTTCCCCATAGGTCTATGACTCTATGTCCATGGATCATTGTTTTAATATTCACCGACGTTCCTAATTATCTGCCGTCAAATCTGGTCAGTGCTCTAAATCCAAATTACTATGGAATCAGAAACCTTATTCTTTCATAAAAACTTGAATAAATGCAGAATTAATTACACAGGAATCATCTGCTTCATGTGTCTAGGTTCTGAAACTCCTCTGTGTTGTCCTTAAAATGAATACAGTATAGATGAGGGAGAAATTGGTGCAAAAGTCCCCAATTATATATAAAAAATTTTGGCATAATTTTGTTGGTATTTACTCTGTATATGTGGATTAGGATACAAGTAATGTAATCAACAATTAAATGTTTATTTGCTAACTAAAACTAAATACTCATCTGTCTTAATTTTGGACTAATTTTTTAGCCCTCATCTCTTGCCCTAGCCTCAAGGATATTGTATAATGTAAGTACAGTACATACCTCCCCTCCCCTCCTCTCTTCTCACCTACCAACAGGTCAGCCAGGTCCATAGTTCCATGAATATTTGAGACTTTACTTTATACTGTTTACAAGGATCAAGTTTAAGTATGAACCATCAGGCAGTAAGTTGAAATTGATTCTTAAAACAATCTTTTCTTATCTGGTGTAGAAAAAAATAAAACATGACCATAGTTGATCTCTTATCGATTAATTTCATAATTGGTTGCTTCAATTATCTGTGTTTGTCTAATGATTTATAGTAGGTAAACCCTGAACCTTATGATCTGCCATTTTAAAGTCAAAATGTCCTGCTTAAGCTCTTCACTATGGGTTGCCACTTTTAGTATTTTATTTGGAAAATGCCAGATGATTTTATTCAGCATAGAGAAACACAAGGAGTTAAACGTTAATAAAAACCCAAATGATACCCGTCTCCTCAGGTTTCTAAGGTAACCAGAGGAGATGATAAGTGATATGGGAGAATAATTTGAAGGTACAGTATATATATACAGTATAATGAAAACAAAACAAGGAATATTGATGTCATTAAAAATTACGGGATTAGAATAGGAAATCGTGACAGTAAATGATAAAAGGTGTACTGATGAAGTAGGAATATATAAAGTAAAGGAAGAAGAATATTAAAAGATCTTAAAAAATGATTTAGGTTCTTATGGTTTTAGAAGTATTTTACCTTACAGATGACAGTACTATATATAAAGTTGATTTTACATTAATATTTCTCTCTCAATAGATATTTTATCCCTAGACACCTCGACAGTAATCAATTCTTGTTTTTACAGTGAAAGAAGTAGTCAGTGGGCTGCCATGGCAAGTATAGCTGCTAGTTTACCTCCTGTGAACCAGCTAAGTAGAAGTATATCCCTAGATTACTTCCCCACAATCAGAAGCTTTATCCGGCACGATGAACTCGGCGCAGCACTCAGTAAAAGGCGAAGAGGACGGCGGTACTTGGGCCACTTTACACAGCTGGGTTTCGATGTATCAGTAAAAGATAAGCTAAAAATGGCAAATGCAATGATCACTTAGTATGGTGTGTGTAATTAGGTCTAAATTTTGTGTTTAGTTTATTTATATATTATTTATTACAGAAGAGACTAAAATATTATTTGGAATTCTATTTAAAAGATAATTTTATTCAATGACCAAATTTGTTTGTTTAGGAATGTGTGTTAATAAAGTGACAAAGTGTGTAGAGTAGTATTATTTCATATTGTGTCTGTCTATGCAAGTGCGCTGCAAACCTTTTCTTGTTTTGACGAGGTAAACAAAAATTGTGCTTAACAAGGCACCCAAAGACAGAATTTTATGGGCCAAATCAAAGGAGGCAACACTACACAGTATGAAGATCTTTTAACTAACTTATAAATATATTTTAAGCATATCATTAACTTTCTTACAGACAGTTGAAACATGGAGGTGCATATATGGTAACTGGCACCCTTCAGTATCTAACCTGTTATACCCCACCTCATCCTCCAACACACACACACTTGCAGATCTTGTCGTGCGGCTCAAATCGTGTCTATCCCGTCATTCTCTCTAACTGTTGTAAATTGTGTCATTTGTTATATTTTCCTCTTCCACAACGGTCCTAAGATAAAAGTGTCAGTTTGGTTTATGTTCACAAAACATTAAACCATTTATTCCACGATTAAAATAAATGGGGTTTTATATTTCGAATGGTCATTTTCTTTGTTGTAGTAGATGGAATTTTAAGTGTGTGAAGATTCAGAGGCTTGTGGCTTGTTTATTACTCATGCCTTTCTGAGTGGTATTATAATTATTTTTACTGTTTAATGATCATATCCCTTATGGCTATGTTGTGGAAGGGAGTACCACAGCAGGACATCTGTACAGCAGTAAGAATGAATGAAGGGAGAAACTCGTATATACAGTACAGTCTCTCCTCTACTTACGACAACTCGAACATACGACGGCCACGGTCGTATAAAATATTTTTCATATTACGTATTTTCGAGTCCCGACGTTAGTGATCGCTCTGTGTACTGACAAAATTTTCGTTTGTAATTCCCTTTAAAATGGCTGGCAAGTGTAAAAGTGAGAGTTCTCGTGGTGCTGAGAAGAAAAAGAGACACCCATTTTAGAATTTCTATGTATTATTTTCGTCTTTTCAACTTACGACCCGGACGTCGGGACGGAACCCCGTCGTAAGTCGAGGAGAGACTGTACTTGCTCTTGATTCTGCCCACCATACATTAAACAAGAAGAGGCTTGTAAAATTTAAAAAATATATATTTTATAGCAACTTTTTGTATATTTGTGACTCAAAAGTTGCTACTTAGGTTTGTATTTTTAGTAAGCTGACTAAAGTGTTTCAGCCAGGATTTTGAGACAATTATTTAAAGTAAGTAAGTGGAACACTTAAACTTATCTCATTTTATCCATATTGCCCAAGTATAAGTCATCATTTTCATCGCTGTTTTGAGACCATTTTCCACACTTGTGTGGGTTAAGTAGGATTAACTACATATATTGAATGATTGAGAAATAGGCTTGGATACAGGTATAGGATGTAATGAGAAGAATTTGTTTGCACAGTACAGTACAGTATCCATCATTTGTATATAAGTTACATAGTTTTAGGTTGAAGGCCATAATAGTCGACTATGGGAAGGGTCTCCAGAACAGTGCTAATGGAGGAAGGCTCTCATGAGACAAAAGAAGATGAAGAAGAGATTTTACATTGACTATAGGATCGTAATCATGCTTGAAACTACTGTACTGTATTTTAATGTCCTCAAAAATCAGAGTCTGTATGCATGAGTCCAAAGTAAGAATTTGTCTGGGTTCAGATCTACAGAATTTTTTTTCAGCCACTTATCGGCTTACTAGGCGTTCGGGCGGTTGGTACAGGAGGAAACCGGAGACCGAGAAACTTGTGATGTTTTCTAGTGAGGGTCACACTGGATAGCACCCTTGTCACGTGTGTCCAGGCTGAGGCTCGAGCCCTTAACATATTGGTGAGAGTTACGCGTGTTGCCGCTGTAATAAAAAAAAAAGGTTTCCTGAGAATTGAATCCCATTTGGTACACTATATACTGACTGTACAAGGTAGTGTAAATATTTTTGTGTGTATGTGTAAGAGAGAGAGAGAGAGAGCACTTACTATTAGAACAAGTGTGATAGATAATTGTCTCCAGGTTGAATTTTATCTGCATTATTAAAAACAAAATAAAAATCATACCAAGTGAATATTTAATGATTTTATTCTTAAAATTTAAATTGTATACAGTATAGTTATAATGTTAATATGAATAGGAATTAATATCCTTAATATAACCTAGACCAATTTAATGTGATATCCTCTCTCATCCTGTACTGTTCAGACCTAACCACATAGGAGTGACTAATCGAACTGCTTATATGGTGTTCATACAAGAGAGTTGGGTAGGTTTATGTGTATGTACAGTACTTCTTAACTATGAAGAGTTAGTTATGTGAATGTACTGTAGATTATTAATTTTAGCTAGTTATGTGAATGTAAATTATTAATTTTAGTTATGGGAATGTATATTATTAATTTTAGCTAGTTATGTGAATGTAGATTGAAGATTTTAGATTAGCATTTATTCAAAACTATTGTGTACTGTATATATATATTATAAAAAAAAAATAACAATCTTGGATGTGTGCTCACTGCTGTATGGTAGAGGTGGTGAAGAGTATACAGTATGTGTAGAACTCTGAAAGTCTTTAGTGATTTATGAAGAACTAATTTGTCACTGTATCATACACTGTACAAGGTGTCTCATAGGTTACACACCATTGGAAAATTAATCTCTCTCTCCAAATCAACAAAGATGGTAATGAAATTAATACTCTTATGCCTTGGTGATGTCAATTAGATTCTTCTCTAATTGATTGGTATGTAGTATCTGGCATTCCATACAAGAATATTAAACTCATTCATTCCTTTAGTGTTGATTTCAGATTTATCGTTGTTGATTCATTGTGATTCCCTCCCCAGAGAAAGAGAAAAATAGGGAAGAGGAGAGAGAGAGAGGGAGATAATTGATTTTCCTATGGTGTGTGATGTACTGTATGGGATACCCCATACAGTATTTCATTATATCGTACTTGTAGGTAACATTAACAACCAATTATGTCGATTTTTTATTTGTTGAAACTTTGTTGTGCAATAGTTGTTTGGTATTTAACTTCTCTGTGCAAAGGTACCATGAAATTGAGGACGAGGCCGCAACTTTAATCTTTGTAGTAACTATAGTAACTCAAAAGTATGTTTACTAAGTGTTTGTTTATACATCCTGATTCATTATCTTTCCAGAATTCAGATTTGGAAACTTTAGAATATTTAATTACATGCCCGGAAGTATGTGATATGTTAATGGTCCAATAATTACTAAGTGTCTTAAAGTTGGTGCCTTAACCTAAGTAGAAATTATCAAGCGGTACAAAATTCACTTTAGACATGTATAGAGTTTTGTATAAGTTGTAAAATATAAGTACAAAATTTGTTTAGTAATTGAACATAAACAGTGTGCCTTTAAATGTTCTATTAGACACTTTACTGGATGCTTTCTATATACAGTAAGCAAGTGGACAGTATTCCTCAAATTATTTTATAATTGTATGCACTATAAGGCCAAAGAATGTGTCCTTGATTCTGGTCTACCGTAATGTACAAAACAAACTGCATTTTATCCATAAACACATTTTAATTTCCTGAATGTATTGGTTATGGTATAATATCTTGTGAATAAGTATATGTCTATCTCCTTCTGATATATCCCTTATGTTATCGTATCTCTTCACTTTAGTCTATGAAAAATATCTCCTTAGGTATTCCCTTTGTGTCTTTCCCTCTTCATCTGAGTATTCTTGCCTAAGTGTTGAGTATAGTCATTACTTCTCAGATGTTCAGGAGATAAGATTTGGGTCATAGGGTGAAAGGTCAAGGTCACAGCTAAAAACTGACTACCTATATAAATGTGAATGAAAATGCAGTTCATCCATTAAATTTATTTAGAAATTAATAGTAATTGGTTGCCGGGAAATGCTGTAGGACTTGTATTTATTTATTGTACCAGTATATGATTATCACTCAATATACAGTATCATTAAAACAAAAACTCCTCAAATGTAGATTCACCTGAAATGGACTGTATAGGATTTAGACCTCCCAAGTCTGATATGCTACAGAGAAACCCAATTACTGTACCTGAACACAAATATGATTCACATGGCCAAGCAAACAGTGTGGCATGAAGGGAGGGAGTTGGCCATGTATGGTAGTTGAATGGTATAGAGAGGTCACTTGATCTGGGCTCCAGTTCCCCTTAGTAAGCTGCTTCTTGTTTATCTTGTAGTTATATAGGAGAAATTCATTGTTTTTATGTGTGTGTGTTATAGTTGTACTGTAATGCATAATATGTGATAAGTACATTTGTCACATGTTACAGGGAGTAAGAGGAAGGCTGGAAGTGTCACCAATGTAAAGGAATTTGAAAGGATTATATGTATGTGTTGATAGAGACGCATACACTGTAGTAAACAATGTACCGTGTATGATGAAGTCCCCATAACTGTTCACCATCATACCTCAACATGGCTCATGAATACCTGAGTTATTATCGTTTTTTATTATTATTTGTATTTTTTTTTAAACCAGATAATTTGATTCAAAAGACTGACTGACTGACTGACTGTTGCTCCATTCACTAGTGTTCACTCATCTGGACTATCCTCAGGTTAGATTAGGTTAGGTTATAGGCTAAGCTCACCTATCGTCAGGTTGAATTTGTGTAGATATGAGAGAATTTAATGCACATATATAAAGACTAGACTCTCGCTACGGAATAATAATGTCAATTAAATCACCCGTAAAAATCTAATGCCAAAGTCTCTGTTTTTTTCTCTAGGTGCTACATGAGAGGTGTGAGGTACTCCGGGCAAGAAGGAGATTAGGGACTTAGTGGACGAGATGTGTTTATTTATTATAATCTTCAAAACTTTCTTCGAATCTTTATTTTTATTGTATTTTATGTTCTTTTTTACTTTTGTTATTTGCCTACTTTTATTCTGTTTGTCAGAAAAGCCATAAATAGATTACATCATCACATTTGTCTATCTTCCAAAATTTCAATTAACTTTAGATTTTGGGGTAAATTTGGATTTATGCAAAACTTTTTAATATCCTGCTCTAAACATTTAACAAAATTAGTAATGTGTACAGTAATCATTTTTCCATCTTTGAGCGGGAATATTTTGTCGAGTTCTAAATGTTACATCGTACAGCAAAATGTTATAACTCAAAGCAGTAATGTCTAAAAATGGTTTATTTCACAGTAAAGTATAAACTGAGAACATTACATCTTAGAGCTGAGTGAACAAGATAGGCTTTTAACCCTTCCTTTTACCTGCTCTGATAATTTCCATCTAACATATAATAATACTGTGCTGTCATACCTCTACTGCACAAGCTCAGTCACATGGTAATGAGGGAATCACAGTCAAATCATTAGTAGTAGTTATCTTGGTTCAAAACTCCCCAGTCGTCCTTAATTAAGTCGGCAGCTTTCTCGGCGATCATAATGACGGGAGCGTTGGTGTTGCCCGAGACGAGGGCTGGCATGATGGAGGCGTCCACTACCCTGAGCCCTGACACACCACGCACCCTGCAAGACACCGGCGTTATCAATCAGTTTTATCTTTCCAGGTTTCTCTCTGGCGTCATTTTCATGTTTGTATTATTGTTCAATCACATTTGCAAACACCTGACCACAATGATATTCAATACAGTGAAGATTTGTGAATCATCATCATCACAGATTACATGAGTTAGGAGAAGAATATCTACCCTTGTTTGTCTGGATATTTATGAACCAGTTGGGTTTTACAATGTCACTGGTTATATATTACTATACTGTTTACATACTTGTTTACTAACCTAAGATGATAATCCACAACACCATAGGGATCACTGTCAGGGGCCATCTTGCAGGTGCCAACAGGGTGGAGGTAGCTGCGTGCCATATGAGTAACGTAACATTCCCAGTAGGTGTCACTACCATATGTCTCCCTCTCGCAGCCTGGCAAATGCTGTTTCACAAAATTAAAAGATAAACATAAGTGCATTCTTAATTTGAAAAGTTATTCTCATTTAAATAAGATAGCATTAGTCTTCCTATTCCTGTTGCACCTTAGTACACCAATTGGCTTAACCTGTAGGCCAGCACAGTAGTGAGAGTAGTCAGTAGATTTTCAGTAAAATGAGATCAGCACGCAGGAAGGGGTATGTACAGTATAGTATAGGTTTCAGTAGGAGACCATCAAGGAAATGTTACTGATGTGTTCATTGTTTCACAGACTTGGAAGGATATATAGTGTGAAGAGATAGATGAAAGTATAAGACTATTTATAATACTATACATGCATTACGTGTGTACCATAAGTGGCCCACAGTAAGATCCATTTTGTAAAGAATAGTGACAATAACTTGAACCTAGTCAAACAAAGATGGTTATTGAACAGCCTTGAACCTATATGATGCACCATAATTTGTTAACATACAACTTGGTGGGTTCAGTTTCCTTTTGTTATTTTTGTTACACAGTGAAACAATAATGAGCAGAAGTCATTTACCTTGTCATAAAACTTTGCTCCCAGGTCATGTGCAAGAGCTGAAGTGTTGCCAACTGCCAAAACAAACTTGATTCCTGTTGATTAGATTATTAATTTTAATGCTCAGAGACTGGCAATTAAAATCTTTAAGTATGTATTGTAAATATTGTCATAGTTTTTTGTTCTGATTTAGCCATTAATGGGCAGAAGTAAGATTTCAGAGTTAAATAAAAATCTCGTTGAATAGGAAGTGTGAAAAATGGAAGACGATTAGAATGTATGAAATGAGACAGTCAACAGTCTAACATTAAACAGTGTGTGAGAATGAGAGACAGCCTTACCATTAACCAGGGTCTTCAGGTCATCCCGATGACTAAGAAAGTTAGGGTCAATAACAGGAAGTTGCTGAGGGTCGCTGGACCTGAGAGTGAGGCTGCCACGACTCTTGGGCCTCATGATGTGACACTCCATAGTGAAGCCTTGTTTACCATACAAAGGTCTATAGTAATCTGTGAACTTCTGTTGAGAGAATTAGTTTGAAGATCGGGGTCTAATAAATGCTCTTAAATAAACATTTATGCATGTAATGTCCAATCTAAACCTAGTACCTGTAGCAGGGTCTTGCATTTAAGGGACCAGTTCAGAGGTGAAAAGTAGGTACTTTTCTGGGTGGTTTTGTTCGTTTTTTGAGTATGTGTGTTTACAAGAGACATTTAAAGAGTGTCTTGGGGGGGGGGGGGTTTCCAAAACTCATTTTCATATGAGGAGATGCCTTACGGGTTGGCAATATACTGTACTACCAACTAAGCACTGAAATCTGTTTTTAAGAATGAAATTGATGAATTAGTTGGTATTGATGAGAAAATAGAGATGTAACTACTAAGACAGCATAGGATAAATGTTGACCTCCTCAAAGTAAGAGTAAACTAGTTAGTACGACATTAGCAAAGACAGATTTTGAGGAGAGATGCGGGTAAATGGGTTCCCGCCCAAATAGGCCAAATGTGACCGAATAAATCAGGACGGGCCCCTTAAAGCTAATCATGATAACCAGGTTAGATTAGGGACAGTTAGAACTAGGACCTATTTATCCAGTTCAGGTGTAGGTCATTAGTGACAGGTAAAGATAGAAACGTGCTGGAAAACTAGTATAATAAATTAATTTGTATAACATTAATTTAGAGAGAGAACACTGATTTCATATATGTCAAGTTCAATTTACCTACTTTGTACAACTTACCCTGGGATCCATATTAGTTAGCTCTGGATTAAGAAACCCCCTGTCATAAAACATTGCAGGAGTTATTATGTGGCATTGCAAGTTGGGCCAATCGGGGTCTTCTTTAGATAAATCCCCTACAGCCACCCATGCACTCGTTTTTCCCCCTAATGGCTCGGTAAACGGTCCTGGGGGAATAAAATTTGACGTATCAAAACATCTCTAATAATAAACCACAGATTAAATAGTTATGCCCAAATATTTACATAGGAAGTACAATACAATACACAGTCAAGATATAATAGATAGTAAGGCCCCACGAGTCAGAGGCGACGTACCCGTTCTGGTATGGAGGTACTGAGCGAAGTAAGCCATGGGGTCAGGTTCTTTGAGGATTCCTGGAGGTACAGTCCATGTGAGACCAGCAACATTGAGATGGTCCTGAAGGTTCTGGCCTACACCTGGTAAGTCTGCCAATACCGGCACCTGTGACAACCCCAGAAACTCTTGTTACACCACATGTACAAAAGTAGGACATAATCAGTCTTGGTTTGAATTCTTTGAATAACAAGAGTATTCACTGAAAACAAAACCCACAAAGAGTCGTGCCAGTTACTCACCCGATGTTCCTTTAGGTGTTGTTTGGGTCCCACACCGGATAACATGAGGATCTTGGGTGATGCCAGAGTCCCGGCAGATAGTACCACTTCTCTGAGTGCCATCACTTTCATCAGCTGTTGAAGGTAATTTTTATTGTCTATAGTAAAGTAGAGAGAGATATGTGTACTTACACCTACTCTACAGTTACACATATACCATCCAGTCACAAAAATAGTCGCTGTTACTTAAAGGCTCAGTGAAACCATTCTAAGAGCACTATATTCCTTTATTTTCTAATCAATAAACTTTTTAGACTGATGCCACCACTATGTTTGCTATCCCAAAACCTTCCACTACATCTGGCATTCCCCTCACACCTGTCATTACACCTGCTTCTACCCAAACATTACCGACAAGTAAACAATGATAGCTATCTAAGATTTTGAAATCCAATAAAATCACATCACACATACCTTCCCTTTATGCATAAACTGTACACCTACAGCTCTCTTGTTCTGGTCCATCACAACCTGTAATGATATATGTACACAGTCATGAGTCAGCTGAAACCCTAACATCATTATATACTGTAGATCATTTCTGAGTGTTTATATCATTAATAATACAACTGTGAGTATTAATTGTTTGTATGTAAGTTGGATCATGCGGAATGCCGATATTACGGTAGTGCACAATGAAGATATCTGTACTTGATGTGAGGACTATTACAGGTAGTACAATACCAAGTTCTGTAGGTAAAAAAAAAGCATACAGTACTGTAAACATAAACTATAGTAATAAGTCTTGGACATACACAGTCTTTTAACCCCTCAAAGTATATCTGTATTACTGACTGGTGTTGTAACTCAAGGTGTATGATGTCTGTCCATACTCTGATTAGATATTTACTAGGTACGGTAAGTAAGATCACCATTCTGCCTCATTGTTGGACTGCTAATAGAGTAGTAAATGTGGAAATCTATTTGTGGGAAAACAGTATAATGGTTCAGTTAAAATAAAGTCCTGTAAATTTACCCACTCATAACATTAATGAAATCAGACCATTGATGATTTATTTCTCGTGTCTCAAGTCTGTCATTCAACACCACCATAACTCTGCTTTGGGTTTCAGTTTCAATTTGTATCCTTTCTTCTGCAGTTTCTCTAAATCCCACTTAATTTTATGCAGCTTTTTCCAGTTAATTTAAGTTTACCCTCATTGGGATAGTCTGCCCCCTGTGCATGCAAGGTCTTAGTTTGGGGTAGTAATCTAGTAACAAAACCCTTTAATTTCTCTTAAAATTTAGTCTTTTTGTACTGTATAGTCCACCACAGAGCAAGAAGTGATTTTTAGTTGTAAATAAGGAAATTCTGAGATAAAACACTATACAGTGCACAGGAAAATAACCGAACAAACATTACCTTATGAACGGTGGCGCTGTGCACAATATGTAGGTTGGGTCGAGTAGTTGCAGGTCTTAGGAAAGCTTCAGCTGTCGACCTTCTGATGCCATCAAGAATGGTATAATCTGCTGTTGCAAAACCTGGAATTTACTCGTAAAATTGTTTCACTTATATCTAATATGTTTTGCTATTCTATTATAAAAAGTAAAACATTTTTGTTCACTAGAAATTTGCATTTTCCCATATTGAGAACTCCTTTATGAGTTGTCCTTCCATTTCTTCTACCAAATTTTCTGTAGATTCCATTGTATGAGTATGTACTGTATTAACTTTACTATATTACTTAAGTGTAATCTAAACAAAGGATCTTCACCCTATAGAGTATATCCAACTTGTCCTGGGTTCAATTTCCACCTCGGGTCAGGTGTATGAAAGGTGTTTCTCTGGGTATTCAGCTTCCTTCTGCACTAACATAGGAAAATGAAGATTGTAACGAAGAACAGACCAGCTGCTTGAATGGAATATATATATATATATATATATATATATGTATATATATACTGTATATGTATATATGTATATATATGTATATGTATATATATATATGTATATGTATATATATATATATGTATATATGTATATATATATATACTGTATATATATATACTTAACCAATTTGATGTTTTCCGTTGGCATCGATGGTGTTGTACCCGAGCTGCTGGCCTGCACGGAGAAAGGCCTTAGTAAGAGTTGACAGTTTTTTGGTTGGAGTTACTGTTAGTGGACCTCCTCGACCGTGAAATATTTCTGTAGAAAACAAACAAAGGTGATTAGGAATTTATGGTGTGTTAAAGCAGGGTTGATTGAACACCTGTCAACTTATATACTGTACAGTATACCCCAAAATAACACCTTTGCTATGAAACATTGTCAGGTATTATAGTTATGGCAATAGATAGAATACTGTATATTTTTTAAGGTATACACTAAAGGTATGATAATTTCTCAATATACAGTGTATGAGCGTACTAATTTCCAGAATTCCAGCCATGATGAATTGTGCAGATGTACATATTCATGATGATGGAGCATAGCATCCAGATATTTCATAAATGAAAGTCATTGTGATAATTTTACCAAAGACTTAAGTTTCTGAAAGTAACAATCATTTTCAGCCTTGAAAGTAATGACAACTAACCACTATCCCCGTCTTGTGGCCCCCGATAGTCCTCAGACTTCTTGAAGTATGGCAGGACAGAGAGGTAGTCCCAGCCAGGGTTGCCCAGAGCAGCCCACCTGTCGTAATCCTGTCTGCTGCCTCGTTTGTACACCATTCCACTCGTACTTGACGACCCTCCTAGCATCCGACCTTGGAGAAGTCTCTCACTCTGTAGGTATACTAAACACTATTAAAACACTTTCATATATATATATATATATATATATATATATATATATATATATATATATATATATATATATATATATATATATATATATATATTGATAAAATCACACGGGAAAATGGAAACAACGGAGTACCTTAGCTTTCGTCTTTATTCAAGACATCTTCAGAGGCAACTGGATTACATGGACAGAGAGAGGCTTAAATATACAGGGTGGCCTAAAAACATGAGGTCAGGTCATAATGATGACATCCACTAATCCCCACACCAACACACACGTAGAGGAGCTTAAGAGAAGGGTGGTGACGTGACTAGACAGGTCAGGTCAGAAAAAAGGGACCCACAAAATAACTATCATACATCAGTAGTAGGACCACCATGTTGAGCTTTGAAAAGGAATGCGAGACGTTCCTATTGGGTCACATGATTGCGTCTTCAGTTTGTGTTGTGTAAGTTGTAACCGCTTCCGCTGGTTGGAACTTGTAGGTCAGTAAAAAGAACTCGGCTATTCTTGGCAGGTGGGCATAAATCACTGGAAATCACATGACTTACTCATGCCATTAACTTCATAATAGGTTATTGCATGGTGAAAAGGTCATAGGAAAACCAACTATTTCCCCAGTAATTTGGAAATAATTTCGCTGCGCTAGATTTGTGGATGATTGTGGAATCCGTGAACCTAATAATTGGTAAGAACTTTTCATGTGCTTGAATGACTGGCAAATACTATTCAGTGTCGGAAAGTGAAAGACGCTTCCTGTAAGGCATAGTAATCAAAAGACAAGTTCTCCGCTGATAATATTTGGCTGGCATCTGTCAATGTATATTAGGTAGTTTCTCGGTATTATGAAATTTCTAAAAGTAATTACTGTATAATAAAAGTGAATTTGCTTACCTTCTACTTGAGAAAGTCTAGCTTATGCTATTTTTAACTTTGTTTTAAGAATAATAATGATGATATGCAAGAGTTTGGCTTTAAAAAGTTGTATTATGTAACCAAGACTAACGAATGTAGTGTTGGTTTGGTAAGGTAAATTATGTGACTCGTTATTCCAGTAACTTAAAAGCACCGTGTTGGTGTATATTTTAAGATTATCTCTCCGCTTCATGTACACAATTTTGATTACGGTTCTGTATTCCGTTATTTAAATAATACTAATGTTTATTATAACCTGACCCTCAAATTTCGAATTTACAGAATGAAATCACAACACCTTGGCGCTAAAGAAACGAATTACCAGTGTCACTTACCCTCCCGACGAAATTTTTATGTGAGTGTCTCTGTGGAGTGATGTGATACTGCCAGCCCAGGTCGTTAGGGAGGTAGAAAGCCAAGGAGAGGGCAGGAACGTAACTCTCCAAAGTCGGGGGGCCCCCAGCCTCCAGCAGTAGTACCCGCCAGTTGTTTACTTCAGAGAGACGGGCAGCCACTACACTACCTCCTGACCCACTGCCCACTGTGACACCGAAGGACAGGTATGAATGAATTACCTGCGTCACGTACTCCTTCAGATTAACCCTCAAGTAAATTAATCTCAGGGCTAATCTTCAGGTGATCCAAAGCAACTTTACTGTGGTAATTTGGTTTGTGATTGATGCTGTTCTGTAATGTTTCAAGTGGTGTTATTTGTCTTGGTAGCTGGTTTATTTTTAATATTAATAAGAAAAACTGAGAAAAACAAATTAGTAAATGAAAACCAATGTAGTTGTATAAGAGAGGTTAGGAAGGCACAACTTACCTACAATGAAGTCATAATATGGGGAGATGGTTGTAGTGAAATGGAAGGATCTGTAGCCAGCCTGCCTTACCACGCCCACCAGCAACACACGTACCAGCGGCATCACCAGCACACTTAACCACCGTCCCACTGACAACATTTTCAATCACCGCCTGGGAATAGTCACACGTATTTTAAATCTTCCTTCTTCACTCTTGACTTGTCTCGGTCCTATATTTTTTTTAAGTAATATTTATTTTCGTTTCAGTTGTTTCACTCATTAAGATGTAAGCAACTTTATTTGTTCTTAATTTAACAAACGTTTTATCTGGGGACTTTCGGGTCTGGCTCGGTCACGTTTCTCTGCCGGGTAACGAGCTTCAAGGGCATTATATTGTATTACTTAACGTGCAAGTTTCTCTTTCTATTTTTTTTATTACTGTTACAACTTTCACAGATATGTTTATAGTTGACAAATAAATGGATATCTGAATAATAATAATAATAATATACAGGAATTAGTGGACTAAATCAAAACAGTTCAGAATAACAAAATACGATCGAAGAAGAACTAGAGAACAGACGATAGGATTAATGCATAGAATAATAACGATAACTGCATTAAACGATCCAGACACTACACAGTCGAACTGAATATAAGAGTTGAGGCAGTGTAGAACAAAGGTAAAACAACATTCTTACTATATAACACTCGAGGCTAGGTCACAACCATAGAACAGCCAGTAACACGTTAAATTAGACAAAAGTTCACAACATTTCACAATAATACAATTTTTGAACGCGATATGGCGGAGAACAGCAGAGTCCAAATAGAAAATCTTAAACTACGGAAAATCACATCCAGGTTTTGTAAAGGAGGAACCTAACACTTCCGACTAGTACCTAAATGAACACTGACAGGACTCAAAACCTGCAGACGAGGAAGCACTACACTTTTGAACACAACGCAACTCTGAAAAGCGGGTAAATGCTTCGTATAGAAGAAACTGGTACCTTTCCACAGCGATAAGTACCTTCATCAACAATACTGATATGACGCCGAATAGAACTGTTAAATCTGTAGAATGGAAACCGCAAATACAAAAACACAACATGATAAACTGATAGCGTACATGATCGTGAAGATGTTTACACTTTCCACAGCGACAAGTACCTACAATGACGCGACAGAAAATATTGCACATTACAGAGGAGAAAAAATACACACATTACAGACTACATCACGATACAGCCATGTGCTTCGTGAAGAGAGACGGACACTACGCTAAGCTCACCAGCGACAATAACCCACAACACCACAGGCAACACTGAAACATTCCCACTCCTGGTCTATCGTTGGCAACACAGCGAGAACGCATCCACCTTGACCTCCTGCCCAGGGCACCTGACGAGGTCACCACAACACAACCCAACCCAGGTAACATGGGCTAAATTTACCATGTCAGTTGTCATCACATCAAATACAGTATCTTGAGTTGATATTTTAAGCTTTAGGATATGAGAAAATAAATATACTGTACAAAATAGGATGAACTGAGAATTGTGCAACATTGAAACGGCAGCAAAATGAACTAGTCATCAGCCAGAGAATTTAGAGGATATTGATACTGCAACAAAGACTAATTACAGGGCTGGGCTTCTTATAGTCACTCGTAGGACGAATTTTAATATAAAATACTACATACGCTATAAAAAGTTTGTCATAATATGACTCATAATCGGCGCAGCACTATTAGGATGTGTTGAACCTGATGACAAATCCACAAGGAGGTGCTAAGGCGACAACTGTGTTAGGCGTACGGTAAATATGGGTTAGTACTTTCACCTTCATGACATTCGCGTTATTTCACCTGCCTGTATATATTCTCGTATATATTTACTTCGAATTTTACACCCGAATGAGTGACGCTTCATTGGTATTCTTATTGTTATGGATCCAATACAGTTGCTTGCATACTTTATTAATGTCATTTCGTCTATGTTTTCACAGTAACCTATTTTTTTTACAATACCGCATAATATTGTAGTTATTATTCCTTATTCACAGTAGACTTGTTGCTCTTCAGTATTCTGGTCTTCCCGTCGTATGCAGTGTTTATTGTTATCTTGCCTTCATTTACTATTTTCATTCCTCTTTTATACCTATACTTATATATTTGTTCTTAAGTTTTAATCGTTAATGACTATCATATTTCCTAAACTTAAAAGACCTTGAACCTTATACATTTTAAGTTCAATATCAACAACTTCAACTTGCTTTTCACTTTGGGTATCTGTGTCTCATTCTGAACTATTTTTTTTTGTGTGTGTATCTAATTTCCTGCCACTGGTCAGTCTGTCTTGTCCATTTTTTTATATATTTATATTACCGTATACCCTTGACCATTCCTGCTGCCTGAACAGCGAGTCATCTAAACCTCTAGTCTGATAAGTTTAGGGTAAGCTGTGTTAAAGACTAGATTAAGTTTGGTTAAATTAGGTCAGTTGATTGAAAATGTCCAAAGGAGAGCCACCAAGCCACCTCAGCAACCCTGAGAGATTATTGCTTAGCTTATACTACAGACGGGCAAGGGGGGACCTAATTGAGGTATATAAACATCTCAAGGGGCACTACTCAGTCGACCATACCTGGAGTTGGCGGACTCTCGCCCCACAAAGGGTCACAGCTCAAGGTTGAAGAAACCCCAAGTCCAGAAAACTGCGAGGGGTAACTTTTTCGGAGTGAGAGTTGTGGCGGCACCGAGTGTGAGCTCTTTCAAGACCATACTTGGTTCAAGTATATTCAGGAGCCAGGTCATGGCCTGTACTTGCCAACAGTAACAGACGTGACCGATCGCCCAGGCGGCTAACGAGCCGATCAGTGGTGAGAAGGTTAGATTCAGTTAAATTAGGGCTAGGTTAGATTCAGTTAAATTGGGGCTAGGTTAGTGTAAATTGAATATACAGGTAACGCGGTTAGTATGTTAAGATGAAGATTTGTGTGAATGTGAAAAAAGTCAGTTATGTCTTAATAACCTTCAACAACTAAGGTCTAAACATTCAGTAAGTCACTGTACACAACAAGAATCCAAACTTTACTGACCATTTTACTTCTCTCTACATCTAGTAATAGAGAGAGCAAAAACTTAATGGTATACTTGAGAGAACTTGATTATCGGCCCAACAGTGAAAGTGTCGAGTGGCTGCTTCTGGCGGCCTTGAAAGGTTTTAAGTACGTTTTGAGTGCGATGACGTAATCGCTGCAGTACGATGGCAACTGTAAAGTTTAATGTTATTCGTGGGTGCAGGTTAAATGTACACAAATTCTTGGTAATATTCTTCAACCTTACCTATTATGATTAGTTGCTGTAATAATAGTAATCGTAGTTGTATTGTTTCCAGTGTCATAATTTCTTCCTATTACTCACATATTTCTCAAACAACTTAAACTGCACCTTTTTGTGATATTGTATACGTAGATTAATTGTGAACAGTAAGTCAGTATATTTGCCTTTGTCTTCGAAGAGCCAACAGCAAGGCTATAATGAACAGTGAGATTCGCTGAAATATGAAGTGAAATTTGGGGAAGTTTTCGTCCTTTGTTGTTGCTTTTTATAATGTTTGTTACATCAGAACGTCTGCACTTACTTAAATCTAGTATAGACGGACAAGGGGTGATTTAGAAGAAGTTAAGCACCGCAGAAAACATCAACTACTTACTTTTGAACTCTTGGAATAACCTGCCATCGTCCTAGCTAGTATTAATGTAAAGAAAACGTATTCGGCAAAGTAACCATAGAAAAACGTGATAACTTTAGGGCTAACTATACCAAATCTTTATATCCTTTGATTGTTGTTACTTTATTTACTCTTTTCATCTCGTTATTTTTTTCAGTTTACAGGTAATCGAACTGTCGCTAATTCCTAATTTGTTCACCGATTATAATATGGCGTTAGGAACAAATTTCAAGGTGAGGAACTAAGTTTTATTTATTATTTTATATTATTTGCGTAATACTAACTATACCCAAGGAACATTTATTGTATTTACAAATCAATTTCACATGTTGACATAAACTCACTTTCAGTTTCCATTCAACGATGGATAACTGTCTGTACACAAAAAAGGTGATTATAATCTTTTAATGAAATAACCTGGGGTGCCTGATCTTCAAGTGCTCCTGTTAATTTACGTTGTATTTTCTTCAACACGAATTTAAAGCCTAATTACTTCTCTATAATTAAAGCTTAATATCCCAAGGTTAAAAATTACACTAACACCTCTCGCCTTTTCGTGTCACCAAATCGTGAAAATTTCAAGCCAACCAACTTTTGAGAATTTATCACTTAGTTATACATACGAAATTAGATGCGGCTACTTAACCGTGTATTTCCGGCCGGTCAGACTACTTCACCGGGAAACCAGTCTTGACGAGCTCAGCGATCGTTTATTCGGCTAATTCGTGTGCCGTTCTAGCATTTCACGGTAAGTATATATTTCTTATTGTGAAAACAATGTATTGCAAGAATTCATATAATTTAAGTTATCGTCAATGTGAATGTGGAAGAATTAGTTTCCTGTCGGTGGGTTATTTTTTCTGTCATAAGAATTTAAATCTACAAAAGAGTCTGACATATTCAGAGTAACAATATTAAAGGCAATTAAAAGTACTGTTGTCTTTGTATTATTTATTTACAATACATAAAGTCCCCTTAATCAGCCCCTAAACCACGACACAGCCCCGTGTAGTGGGGCGTGGCACATAAGTGTCGGGGGGTCTCGCAAGGTTAACTTAAACCCTACACCGAGACGCTCTAAGCGGTCATTTATGAGTCGTCTCAACATAAATGAACTGGCGTAGTGTTCTTTTATCCTTTCTTGGAACATCATGCAGTCACTTTCATCCTCGTATTTGAGAAGGAGGCCCATGGTGATACAAATTACAAATAGTATGATTAGGGTGTAAAGACAACAACGGACTACACCCCAGCGCCGGCGTGGCACAGTGGTGGTAGAGCCCGTTGAGTCGCCCTCACCCGTGTTGTCTACTTTGTGGTCGTCCTTCACTTGCTCGTCAGTGGAAGTTGTATAGAGGGTCAACCTTTCCAAAACCTCTTCCATTGAAGGGCGATGGTGGGCCTCGGGGTTAATCATGCTAAAGGCGATTTCGTACAACACAGAGGGCAAGTGCCGTCGTTCAACTAGGAACCAATCGATCAACTTACCCACTGCATATACATCCGCGGACGCTTCAGCTGTGACGCCAGAGTGAAAGAGTTCTGGGGCATGGAACTCATTAATGGACGAATGTTTTAATTGTGGAGTGCCAATTTTTAAGGAGTTACCGAAGTCAATCATATGGACCTCGATGTCCCCATTTTCATTTTCCTCCACATACAAGTTGTTTCCCTTGATATCCCCATGAAGAAAACCAGCCTGGTGAATTTCGTTTAAACTCTTGAAGAGAGCGATAAGACTTCCAATGAACTGGTCCTGGGAGCATTGTTTGGCATACTCCATGAACAGTTGACCCCGTGTATACGTCATTACGTATGCCGGGAAATCCTTACATTGGTAAAGAACTAGCGGGGCGCCTCCAGCACCGTTTAACTCCATAAGGACTTTTTGCTCGTCCAGCAAGGAAGTAAATTCATCCTTGGCCCTTTTACAACACACCAGTAAACCGTCTAATTCAAACAAATGGACAATCCCGACCTCTCCCTCCCCGAGAAAATGTCGCACCCTACTTTGCTTTATTATTTCGCATAACTCATCTTGAGTTACTATTATGGGTGGACTCGTTTTTGAGCTTGCGGAAAAACAATTTGAAAATAGAGAAAACATTTTTGAGTGTTTAGAACAGTAATTACTTTAGCTTGTTGACTTGCACACAGGTATAACTCTGAGATCCGGCAACAAAAACTTAAACAGGTTGGAATGTTGACGTCAAATGGTGTAACTCATTATAGAAGGGAGAAATAGTATTGGTGTTGTAGTGAACATGTAGTACTGTAATAGTGTTGTAGTAAAGGTTTGTACTGTAGTGTTGTAGTGACCATAAAGTACTAGTGTTATAGTGAACATGAATACTAGTGTTGTAGTGAACATGTAGTACTGTATTGGTGCTGAAGTAAATGTTTGTACTGTAGTGCCCATGTAGTGCTGGTGTTGTAGTGAGCTTGTAGTACTGTAATGGTGCTGTAGTAAAGATTTGTATTGTAGTGACCATAAAGGACTAGTGTTGTAGTGAACATGTAGTACTAGTGTTGTAGTGAACATGTAGTACTAGTATTGTAGTGAACATGTGGTACTGTATTGGTGCTGAAGTAATTGTTTGTACTGTCTTGTTGTAGTGAACACATAATGCTAATGTTGTAGTGAGCATGTAGTACTAGTGCTGTAGTGAACATGTAGTACTAGTGCTGTAGTGAACATGTAGTACTAGTGTTGTAGTGAGCATGTAGTACTAGTGTTGTAGTGAACATGTAATACTAGTGTTGTAGTGAACATGTGGTACTGTATTGGTGATGTAGTAAATGTTTGTACTGTCTTGTTGTAGTGAACATGTGGTACTGTATTGGTGTTGTAGTAAAGGTTTGTACTGTCTTGTTGTAGTGAACATGTGGTACTAGTGTTGTAGTGAACATGTAGTATTAGTGTTATAGTGAACATGTAGTACTAGTGTTGTAGTGAGCATGTAGTACTAGTGTTGTAGTGAGCATGTAGTACTAGTGTTGTAGTGAGCATGTAGTACTAGTGTTGTTGTGAACATGTAGTACTAGTGAACATGTGGTACTAGTGTTGTAGTGAACATGTAGTATTAGTGTTATAGTGAACATGTAGTACTAGTGTTGTAGTGAGCATGTAGTACTAGTGTTGTTGTGAACATGTGGTACTGTATTGGTGATGTAGTAAAGGTTTGTACTGTCTTGTTGTAGTGAACATGTGGTACTGTATTGGTGTTGTAGTAAAGGTTTGTACTGTCTTGTTGTAGTGAACATGTGGTACTAGTGTTGTAGTGAGCATGTAGTACTAGTGTTGTAGTGAGCATGTAGTACTAGTGTTGTTGTGAACATGTAGTACTAGTGAACATGTGGTACTAGTGTTGTAGTGAACATGTAGTATTAGTGTTATAGTGAACATGTAGTACTAGTGTTGTAGTGAGCATGTAGTACTAGTGTTGTTGTGAACATGTGGTACTGTATTGGTGATGTAGTAAAGGTTTGTACTGTCTTGTTGTAGTGAACATGTGGTACTGTATTGGTGATGTAGTAAATGTTTGTACTGTCTTGTTGTAGTGAACATGTGGTACTAGTGTTGTAGTGAACATGTAGTATTAGTGTTATAGTGAACATGTAGTATTAGTGTTATAGTGAACATGTAGTACTAGTGTTGTAGTGAGCATGTAGTACTAGTGTTGTAGTGAGCATGTAGTACTAGTGTTGTTGTGAACATGTAGTACTAGTGAACATGTGGTACTAGTGTTGTAGTGAACATGTAGTATTAGTGTTATAGTGAACATGTAGTATTAGTGTTATAGTGAACATGTAGTACTAGTGTTGTAGTGAGCATGTAGTACTAGTGTTGTAGTGAGCATGTAGCACTAGTGTTGTAGTGAACATGTAGTACTAGTGAACATGTGGTACTAGTGTTGTAGTGAACATGTAGTACTAGTGTTGTAGTGAGCATGTAGCACTAGTGTTGTAGTGAACATGTAGTACTAGTGAACATGTGGTACTAGTGTTGTAGTGAACATGTAGTATTAGTGTTATAGTGAACATGTAGTATTAGTGTTATAGTGAACATGTAGTACTAGTGTTGTAGTGAGCATGTAGTACTAGTGTTGTAGTGAGCATGTAGTACTAGTGTTGTTGTGAACATGTGGTACTGTATTGGTGATGTAGTAAAGGTTTGTACTGTCTTGTTGTAGTGAACATGTGGTACTGTATTGGTGTTGTAGTAAAGGTTTGTACTGTCGTGTTGTAGTGAACATGTAGTACTAGTGTTGTAGTGAGCATTTCGTACTGTAATGTTGCTGTAGTAAAGGTTTGTACTGTAGTGTTGTAGTGACCATAAAGGACTAGTGTTGTAGTGAACATGTAGTACTGTAATAGTGTTGTAGTAAAGGTTTGTACTGTAGTGTTGTAGTGACCATAAAGGACTAGTGTTGTAGTGAACATGAATACTAGTGTTGTAGTGAACATGTAGTACTAGTGTTGTAGTGAACATGTAGTACTAGTGTTGTAGTGAACTTCTAGTACTAGTGTTATAGTGAACATGTAGTACTAGTTTTGTAGTGAACTACCACCTTTTCATTTCCATCGATTATGAATGAGGAAGGGAAACATGGAATTAAAGACGACTGTCGATTTTGATAGTTTAGCAAAGGAAACTAATAAGCCCTCAGAAGGGAAGTACAGATGAGAAAGCACAGGGGATTCAATGACAAGTAGAATTGATGCAACATTTACAAGTATAGAGTCGGTTGTATCATGACCACACCATCTACCATGTATTCAACAGTATTCGGCCACCTAAGCTGCCAGCTTTCGACGAATTACGGGACCAGGTGGACTCGCGTTGTCATGATCGTAATGGCGGCTAACTTGAAAACCCTCAGGATTCATATTACGCTTAAACGTTAACCAAACCTTTTGAGTCCCCCAGTGGAAACGTCCTCCGTTTCCTTGTTGACGTCATCGAGAGGTCGTCTCTGTCTGAAGGGAACTTTGAATCTAATCCGCAGGTTTCATAGCAAGACGCTGTATGTTGGGAACTGTTGCCATCCAACCCTTTGTAATCAATTTAATTCTTGCTTTTGATAGCTCAGTCAGAGCATGGTTTGTGAAGATAATAGTAGGGAATAGGGGGATCGGTGGTAGAAGCGGTACCGTTCTTGCCTCGCAAGCGAGATGTCACGGGTTCGATTCCCGGGCCGGTGGAAGTTGTTTGGACATACTTCCTAGCCCCCATTAGTCCCTGTTCACCGAGCAGTAAAGTAGGTACCTGTTGTAAGTCGAAATTTGCGAATTCGTATTCAGGGAAAGTTGTTGGAGCTTCCAATAACTTGATGACATAAACCACTGACTCTTCAGGCTTCTACGCCCTTACCTCGTGAGACATAAAGGCAAGCATGAACTTAGCACGCTTCCCTGTTGGGCGCTGTAAATGCTTCTGTGCTTCACCGTACACAAGGATGTAGGGGGAGTGCCCAATAAATAAATAAAAAAAATAGTAGGGAATGAAACCGAGTTTGTAGTCGCAGTTTCAACGTCAGAGTGTACAGTAAAGTAATTCATCGAAATAGAAGTAGGTGGAATCCCTGACCTAGTTCGAGGGAGGGTGCCGCGGGCATTTCAACCGTTAGAAAGTGCTCGGCCCTTCACCCACACAGGTAGATCATTCCACTGTGTTGTGAGTCGCCCTTCTTTAGGTAATTAATAGTTGATTGTGCAAGTGTTACAGTAACGTAGTTGATATGCTTTGATTGAAGTAATGTTTACGTCTTTAACGTCCCCTGAAACGTGATGTTGTCACAGTAAGTGCTCGGCCCTTCACCCACACAGGTCACAAACGCAGCCTAGGCCGTGTCGGTAGCGTGGATGTTGTATCCACTAGTCTGGCGAGATGTCCGAGGTCCACTTATCTTCGTGAGACCCGACCGTCAGAAACTTCAGTACTACCTATGGGCCCCATAGCTGGCCGTCTGACCCTAACGCTCGGCCCGCGAGGTGACCCCGGATCACCAAGCCACACACACGCAACTATCAGCCCCCATCATTGGTGGACGAGTGTCTAGCTCAGTAGGACTATTTGTGTGGTGGTGTTATTCCACTGGGATCTTCAGAGTTCGTTGGAAAGTACCCCATGGCGGTTGTTCGAGTATCACTCTTGACGACCGAGTGTTGTAGTGGCATTAGCCCCCTGTTTTAATGGTGCCAAGTTACTATAAGAGTGTTTTATCGAGTATGTCCACCCAGTAGTGGTGAGAGTATTTTGAGCCTGAGGGCATAGTACCAGGTTTCGTCTGCTGGTACATATATTATTTCTCCTACCTCCATTTTATTGTCTAAATAAATATTGTATTTGTGTCTTACTTACTTCCAGTATCTACCGTTATTTCTTCCCTATTTCTTGATACCATCATTACTTATACCCATGAGCCTCTCGTCACCCTACCAAGGGTTAAGTATTAAAGTAAAATGTTAAGAGGCACAGTCCATTATAGCGTGCAGGTTTGATAAAGTGGTTATGGACACCTGGTGCAGTAAGGATACATGCCCCACTATCCTCACCGGTAAGTCTTACTGTACTTCGTTGGCCGAGAACCAATGATCAGTTTAAAAAACTGCTTTGCTCAAGGCTCGAGATTCCACTTGTACATTGAGTCAGGTGAGAAGCTTCAGATGGATGAAAGTTTTAGAGTTCACACATTGCTTGACAAAGCTACCAAGTAAATGTAATGAAAGATGGTCGAGAGGCGTCTTATACTGCCAGACTGGGGGTCACTAATGCCAAGGGGGAATACTTAACTCTAATCTTAATTTCTAAGGGTCGCTGCCACCAGACTCCCTCTGGACAGCATGTAGCTCGTTAGGTAGCGTGGACTAGGCTTTGGGTTAGGTTTTCCATTGACCAGATCGATTTGGGTTAAGGGTGAAACCATAACAGGTCTTAATTTATTCCTTATAAAGCATACTGGTAAAAAACATACAAATGAATTGGTCTTCCTCAGAAGAACAACGAAAATGTTGGTTACCCAGATAGGCACCAGACGTCTTACATTAATGGCGTGTCATCCACATACCAATGTGACCACCTTACCTCGGTCATTCTTTCTTACACTACCCCTCAACACATCAGACTGCTCCACCTGTATGGAATATAGCACCCTCTCAACACACCCGTTACCCTCCACACCTGCAGGTATGGGACTCCTTGTCATTTCTAGGTATACCTAACAGGCACCTCGTTCGCACACCGCCCTCGGTGGGTAGAGACGAGGGCTACACCAAGAGACATAACAGTACTATTTCTACGCCTGGTATTATAGGTCGCTCCAAGTGACAACCACGGAGTTTCTCAAGCGTTTCCTTATTTGTTCTACTCATTTCGGGTGGTGTGCTGGGGATCCACAGTGCATGACCACTGTGGTGTGGCCTGTGGTCATGGGTGACGCCCGGTAGGCACTCAGAAAGCGTCGTCCTGGGTTGGGAGAAATCGAGGCATCACTGAGAATGCTGCCGGGGGGCTTTCGTCACCACACATTAGTACACTATGACTTCGACATCAGGCAAAGTTTTAAGATGTAAAAACTGTTAGACAAGTCCTTTTTAGGGTTGAATAAAGCATGATAAAGGACACTGACCTGTGTTGGGAAAAGTCGAGGCATCACTGAGGGTGAAGTCCCGACTCCCACCCTCCTCTCTGTTTAGGCCTAGTTTCCAATCTTCACTTTGGATTCCTATGGTTCCCACATTTCCATTTTCCTATCTATTATGACCATGCTTTATAAATACATACTTAATCCTAAATTACACTAGGTAAGGGTCTGGTTTGCTAGTTACTGGGTTATAATATTAACGCGGTACACCCGAGGCGGCAACCCAAACAAAGCCTAGCACCGTATTTTCATGGCGTGGGTATGCAAGATATTCTTTTTGAAGCATAGTTTCTAGATCACTTCCAACACTTCAGTTCTGATACCTTTATCCAGATCATTGTTCTCACATGATATCTCTGGAAGTTATGTTCGCTACACGTTCAGACGTAAATAGTATGACCTTCAAACGATGATCTACACTACACTAACCCGACTCAACTGGACTTCGCCAATCATCATATGGATACCCGGAACTTTCTTTAATGCTATGATTACATATAATTAGCTTCATATAACTATACCTGGGTATAATACAACACATGGTCTATTAACATTGAGTAGGCGAGTTACCTACTAACAATGTTTCCCGTTTGAGATTCTACAAGCACGGTGGATTTGAAGGTTATATAGCGCAATATGAATTAATTAGGGGGTTTAGGTATGAGAATGATGTGCGCAGTACAGTCTGAAAGTTGAGTAGTTCCTTCGATCTTAAGTAAACCTAAATTATTCTGGTAAATTGTATACAAGATACTTGAGGGAAATATCAAGTCAAAGCTTAAGTTGGTTTAAAACGCTCCAGAAAACGGTTATTAAAACCAACGGGGTTAAGGTCATAATCAAGTTCATTGTAGAGCTACGTATATCATACACAAGTTAAATATAGCAGTTTGCGCTCTGCCGAATCTCCACCACTCCGGCCGGGATCTTCCTCAGCTGCCCACATAAACAAGGGAAGTATATCGCTGTGCCCTGGGTGAATCTGGATTTGACCACTTTTACCGAGAGCTAGACTCAATTCATCCCACCGCCATAACATAGCCAACAGTTACTCAACGCGAGTCTGGAATATCTGGAATAAACAAGTAATTAGAGATTAAATATAGAAGTGTATTTAAAATCCAACACAATCACAGAAAAATAGTTTACCAATTACACAAACATATAACCAAATTACATCAAATATAAATAACTCTAAAATAAAACTTATTTTTAACCAACACGAAAAATATACTCAAGAATAACAATAACAGCAGCTAAAGAATTACG
>NW_024755059.1:42500-73794 GCF_018991925.1 Homarus americanus | reverse complement strand
TGCTGGTTGAATGGTCTGTCGGTGTCATCTTCACTATTGCAGGCCTCTTCGATCATCTGGAGTCTGGCCTGTCGCAGACGCCGTTGTGTTTCCTCGGCATGTCTCGGGAGGTTTTTCGTTGCTGCTCGGTCAGAAAACAGTTTTGCAAGTCTCTCGGCTTCCTTTTCTGGGTTGGGATGGGTTGGTGGTGGTGGTGTTACCTTCCCAGATGCCCTTCGGATCAGGGCCCACATTTTGCCGAGGGAGGTGTGCTCGTTCAGTTCGGAGCACCACTTGATCCAGCTTACGCTTTTGATTTCTTCCTTCTCTTCCCTGGTATCCTTGGCTATGACTTGCAGGAGATGTCTGTTTGTTTCCGTGGGATGTCTTCTGTAGTTTCTTCGGGCCATGTTCACTCTGTGGTTGAGTTTTTTCACCCCGGCTGAGGAAGTTGGCTATGTTGTTTTTGCCTTTGGGATCCCCACACGAAGGTACTTGGTGGGGCTGGTGTGCAAGCGGTGGGGGCTGGTCTTGCTGCTGGTCGGTTTGCCTGGACCCTCTTTGTCCTCTCGGAGCATCCAGGGTTCCAGGCGTGGTGTTTGTAACCTCAGTTGGCAGACTTGGGGGCAATTTTTTCCCCATTCTTCAACTTGGTGAGGCAGGAGTGTGTGCCGTGCTTCTGCGCGCAGACGGCGCAGATTTCCTTGTACGTGCACATCGTCTGATGGTGCCCGTATTTCTGGCATCTGAAGCACCGCCGGGGTCTCCGGGACGAAGGGCCTCACTTCGTAGATCCCCCAGGTTTTGAGGTCTATGGTGCTGAGGGGTGGACCGTAGTGTATTATGAGCACTTGTTTTGTGGTGGCCGTCTTGTCGGTCGGGGGAGAGCATCTCTCGGCTTTTAGGATCTTCGTGTGGTTCTCCAGGGGTTCGAGGGTACCGGAGGACTACCGACTTCATCAGTTTCTGGGTGGGGTTCAGCTTGGTTGATGCAACAGTGGTGGTGTTTTTCAGGTAAGTGTCGAGAGTGGTGGCGGAGTCCTTGTCTTTTGGGTGAATAATCATCTCCCCCTTTAGGTTGGGCTGCACTGAGAACTTGGCCAGTGGATTTAGCTTCTCCATCTCTGTGATGGCGGCATATGTCATTTTCGTTGGGGGTGAGCTGGTGGTAGTGATGGGTGCCTTTTGGGCTGGTTGACGGAATTCGTTTCCCGAAAAAGCACGTCGGCGTTTTTTGTTTTCAACCTTCGTCCAGTTGTCGTTCCCAGTGGCGGTAACAGTGGTGGTGGAGTTGTTGGGGGCGATGGCAGTGGTGTGGATGACGTTGTTCTTGCTTTTAAGGGTTTCGTGGAAGGCCCGCAGCTGGTCCGCTTTCTCTGTGCGGAGCCTGTCGTGGTTCGGGTCGTCGGGTTGGCGGTTCAGGCGAGGGTCGCTGTTAGGAGGGTGTACGCACTCCATAACCGGTGGTTAAGTGGTGTTTTCTTCTTCTTGGAGATTTTTATTGTTGTTCAGAGCATACCTATTCCGGTTGAGTAAGTATCCGAGGAATTTCAACACTCCCCACAGGCACTTGATGGCCGGGTGGTCGTAGAGTGGTTCCTGAGCTTCTCTCCTGGAGCCCCGTTTGGGAACCTATTTCCTACTGTATGTGACTGCTCACTTATAGACGTGAGCTAAGTGTGCCTATTGGATAAGGATGAGGATAGCTACCCTCTTTCTAGGAAGACCCGCACGATCACGGTTTTCCTGGAAAGACTTGGCTAGGATGGGTTCTTGCTCCAACCCCCTTTCGTGTTCACAATCTCCTGGGAGGGAGGTAAACAGTTACAGAAGGGAACCGCAGGACGAGTACACTTTTGAGCGTGCAGGTCCCTAGGCCAGAGCGAAAAAAGGAAAAATAGTAGTAGAAGGAAAAGAGCTCAAACCACGTCGGGAATATCGTGCTATAGCTGCTCTCCAGCTGGAGTGTTGGTCACTCACACCACCAGTGGGGAGGGCAAACTAATGCTCGATAAACCGAAAACGCTCGTGAGATGTTGTCGACGATGTCAGTGGTGGATGGTCCGGTCAGGAAATTTGGCAAACAATGGCAGCAGAGAGAGGGCGGTCTTCACAGCTCCGGGTCCAGCAGTAGAGCTTGTTGAGAGGTCTTGTTGGTTCGGGAGCGTGGAATGGAGTGTGAACAGTGGAAAGAAGGCTGGCTGCTTGGCGGTGAGGGGTCTGAAGAGAGGTCCATTCACTGCGAAGGCTGGCTAGCGAATGTGGCATGATGTTGTTGTTGTTGTTGTTGAGATTGTCGGACCGTAGTCCGACACGGGCCATTGCCTGTAGGCGGTCCATTTGGTGGTTCCGGCTGGAGTTCTTGTAGCAGCCAGACCGGATTTGGGATTGGAGGTTGTCCTACCTGCAGATTTTAAGGATACTGCAGGTTGCAAGTGTGAGCGGACCCTCGGTCAGTGAACGCTTACCACCAACCCCCACTCTTGGACGTGGTCAGTTTCGGAGTGGCGCGCCCCCTGAACTGGGGTCCGCACTTGCTGGGGGAGGCTACTTCCTGAACTATCTGGGTGGTGGGTATCGTGTGATGACCCATAGAAGGTGGTGAATGTGGTTTGTTTGGAATGATGAACATGAACATGAAATGCTAGTGACAGGGGGGAAGGAGGTTCATGGGAAGAATAAAGGGAGGATTGAAGTGAATTTTAGGAGGAGAGAATAGGTTAGGTTAGGTTAGGTTGAATGATGTTGTTGTTGTTGTTGTTGAGATTGTCGGACCGTAGTCCGACACGGGCCTTTGCCTATAGGCGGCCCGTTTGGTGGTTCCGGCTGGAGCTCCTGGAGCAGCCAGACCGGATTGGGATTGGAGGTGGTCCTACCTACAGATTTGGAAGGATACTACTGGTTGCAAGTGTGAGCGGACCCCCGATCAGTGGACGCTTACCACCAACCCCCACTCTTGGACGTGGTCAGTTTCGGAGTGGCGCGCCCCCCGAACTGGGGTCCGCACTTGCTAGGAGAGGATACTTTCTAAGCTATCTGGTTGAATTGACTTGATTTAGATTAGAAAAATGCTAGTGACAGGGGGAAGGAGGTTCAGGGGAAGAATAAAGTAGGATTGAAGTGAATTTTAGGAGGAGAGAACAGGATGGTGGCTAAACACCGCTTGCGTGAGGGATTATAAGATGGAGGCAGCAGTGAACTGCCTGACGCGGCCGGGAGGCGACAAGACAGCCAGGCTAGCGTCAGGTCAAGGCAAGTCAGGTGCGTGTTGGGTTGGGCAATGGACATGTCTGGATGCTTGGTCGGCTTGATTGTGTGTTTTGGTTTCTGTGGAGGAGATGTCTTGGTCTTCTAGCTTGATGTCGATTTTCTTCACTCTCCTCTTCTTGCCTCTCTCTTTGAAGTGTCCATTCGTTTGTGTTTGGGTCTTGTTGTTCGTCTCCTCGTGTATGGTTCTCAAGGTGTGGAAGAAGCAGAGATTTGTGAGGTTGACCACGTGGGCTTTAAGCTCCACGGGCCACGTGGTGTTCTTGGTTCTGTGTGGTATGTCTTCTCTTGAGTTTTCTTTTTCTGGTTTTTTCTTTTCTGTTGTTTTTTATTTTCTTGGAGCGTACAGCAAGGAGGCCTCTTTGTAGCTCAGTTTTTCCTCAAGACGAGATTTAGATGAAGCTTCTTAACGGAGTATGACAGTATGAAATATGATGATCTCAAAGCTCAACTGAAATTGGTTGTCAGTGCTTATTCCAGTGACCTTGAAGCATCTGTTCTAGATGAGTTTTTGAATTTAAAGACAATTTGTCTTCTGAATCTGACAGGTCAGTGACAAACATCTCCACTTTGCTGAGGTCCAAAGATGGTATTTTGACAACTGCCTTTCCAAACATTAGCATTTTGTAAGAATTTTCCTTACCATCCCATTACAAATTGTGAAGGAGAGGTCTTTCTTTACTCTATCTAGGGTGAAAAATCACCTGAGGTCTACCATTGGACAAACCAGATTAAACTCACTTTCATTATTATGCATTGAATCTGGCCTCCTACAATCCCTTGACACAAACAGTATCATTGACAACTTTCCATGAAAAAGTAAGAAGAATTTATTTTGAAATTCACACAGTTTGCTGCATCATGTGCTGCAAAGTTGATTATGCTTCAAGTTAATAGTATGTCTTTCATTATTCCTATATATAAGCTGCATGATATAGAACTAATTAATAAAATGATGTGTCACATTGTGTTGAAATTTTATTTTTACATTATAATATTATGATATTATGTAATATTTGTGACATTTTGGTATTGCAAAATAATATAGTAATATATATATATATATATATATATATATATATATATATATATATATATATATATATATATACATATATATATATATATATATATATATATATATATATATATATATATATATATATATATAATCATATATTGATTATTGAAACATGCAATTTTTTTATAAATTTGGGGCCTACTGATGAGTTTGGCTTGGGCCCACAAGTAGGTAAATCCGGTTCTGCGTATGCACAAATGACAGTCCTTTAGAAACACCCATTTTTTGTGGCAGCGATAATGTGCTTGTTTCATATAGTCCTCGTGACTGTTGCTTGCCACAGTTTTAGTTTTTCACTTAAATTTATTTTCATTTAACCTCGGTACTGTTACATCACTATGGACTGTCCTAGCTAAGGCACAGTACAATACAGCCCCTGATCATCCTGGGCAGTCAGTCAGCTGAACTATGACATGCCTCATTAAAAATTTTCTGAATAAATCTTGGCATATGTCAGGGGTTTTGTGGTTGTACCCCAACGACCTATTGCTCCAGTCGAGTAGAGAGAATATTTCAATATACAATCATGGGGAGCTGGTGGTAGAGCGGTACTGTTCTACCTCGCAAGCAAGATGTCACGGGTTCGATTCCGGGCTGGAAGTTGTTTGACACTCTTTCCTAGTCCCTTTGTCCCTGTTCACCTAGCAGCAAAGTAGGAACCTGCTGTAAGTCGAAAGTTGCGGAATTCTGTATACAGGGACAAGTTGTTGGAACTTCAATAACTTGCTTAGACATAAACCATTGACTCTTTCAGGCTTCTACGCCCTTAACTCATGAGACATAAGAAAGCGTGAACTTAGCAATGCTTCCTTGTTGGGCGCTGTAAACGCTTCTGCGCTTCACTTTACACAACGATGTAGGGGTGCCTAATAAATGAAAAAAAAATATATATACAATCGCGAATAACAATAAAATCCTACATTGATTTACAGTGTACACATTCACATCACGAAGACGTTCTTGATGCTCTAGGCATTCACTGTACAGCTTCTGACGCTCAACAACGAAGGCTCAAATGCCAACACGCTTTGTTACAGAGACGCTTCCATGACTAACGATACTTTTTGAGGGACTGTACAGTACGTAATGGTGCATGAACGCAAACTTGTGCATGCTCACAATTTCGTATACAAACGCAAAATATATCATTCATTCAATTCCGTGCATGCAAATACGTTTATGAAAGTACAATTGTAACTGCATGCACATATGTATATGTAATATCGTGCACGAACACAGTTACGAGTATATACAGTATATAATTTTGTGTTACATTCAAATTCTGTTAGTAAGCTCAAAATTACACCCAATTAATTGCAAACAGGAATTATGTACACAAACAGAGATATTTATGTATAGGTACAAAAAAACAAAAACAAGCGCATTGCGTGCACTTACGCATCCTTTTCCGTTTTCTTATTTTCTCATTCTCACCCTCTCCCTTCCTAACTCTCACATCCTTCACCATACACACCACAAATAAACTCACCACCCCCCACACACCCATCAACTCACACATACACACACCAACACACACGAGACACACTCACCCTCCCACAACCACCCATTCACGCAGTTCATCCACTCACCTGTCCTCACACAAACCCTGTATCACTTTTACTACTCACTTAGTTCCTTCCTAAAATAACAGGTCCAAGTAATATAGCTATTAAATTACGGGTTTGTATATTAGGATACGAAGGAAAAACTTTGGTAAGATGAGGGTGGGGTCGTGGTGGGAGGGGGGGAGGTGATCTGCCAATCACTAAGTGTTTGCCAGATACCACTCAAGAGAACCAATCAGAATATTATTGTTTTACGTATTCTGTATGGCATGGAGGGGATAAGAGGGAGGGTGGGAATGGAGGGGAGATAGAGACAGAGGGGAGGGAAAGGGGAGGAAGGGAGGGAGGGGAATGGAGTGGAGAGAGAGGGGAGGGAGGTAGGAGAAGTGGGAGAGATAGAGAGGAGGAAAGGTAGAGGAGTGTTGTAGAGGGAAGGAAGAGAAGAGGGAGGGGCCAGAGTGGAGGAAGGGAGAGAGGGAGGGCGGAATGGAGGAAAGGGAGAGAGGGGGGGGGCGAGAGGGAGGAGAAAACTAGGGGTGGGGTGGTTTGTAAAAGTGAGGAATGGATGACGTAACCACGGATAGAGAGAGAGAGAGAGAGAGAGAGAGGGAGAGAGAGAGAGAGAGAGAGAGAGGCATCAAGACCAGGGGTGGCAGTGATGCAGGGTGGACCATCTTCAGACACAACTGAACACGTGGCAACAGCTGCGTCTGGAGGTCCTTTGACCATTCCCCAGCCTGAGACTACGGTAGAGGGTCTGCCTGTCTGTTTATATGTCTGCCTCTTTGTCTGTCTGTTTATATGTCTGCTCTTTGTCTGTCTGTTTATATGTCTGCCTCTTTTGTCTGTCTGTTTACACGTCTGTCTATTTTTTTGTCTGAGTGTCGGTTTGTTTGTGTATGTCTGTCTTCTTTTTTGTGTCTGTGTGCCTTTCTGTTTCTTATCTCTGTTTCTGCGTCTTTCTTTGGCCTTCTCGTCTTTATATCTGTCTTTGTCTGTCTCTAACTTTCTGTCTTCCGTTTCTCTTATTCCTTTGTGTCTTGTTTGTCTGTCTGTCTGTCTGTCTGTGTCTGTTTCTGTCTGTATCAGGTTTTTTTGTCTCTCTTTCTCCCCTTTGTCCACCTGCCTGTCTCTCTCTATTTTCCTCTTTAATTCCGCCTGTCTCTTTTTTTTCAATCGTTCTTCATTTCTTTCTGTCAGTAAATCTGTTATTAACCTTGTCACTGAATATCTTTCTGTTCGTCTCACTTGTTCCCTTTCGTTCTTCTAGTTTTGTCTATGAATGAATTATTCTCTGCCTCTCTTTTTTCTAATTGTCTTTTCGCTTTTCTTTCTTTTCCTTTGTTTTCCTGGAATTCGAGAGAGAGAGAGAGAGAGAGAGAGAGAGAGAGAGAGAGAGAGAAGTTAAGCACACACTATATATTACAGAGTTGGTGCTCGCGTATAGTGCAGTGACGTGTGACAACAACAACACGACAACACGACATATGACAGTGCCACCAGGACTAAGGGGGGTAGAAACTGGAGCGAACTGGTAGAGAACTTGAGAGAATTATTGGGGTGGAGCTGAGGAAGACTGGAAGAGAGATATTGCTTCTAATTCATCCTGTTCTACCGAATGTAATCTGTTCTTCCTAACCCAATCTTAACCTAACCTAACCTTACCTAACTTTCCTAACCCAACCTTACCTAACTTAACCTATTCTAACATTCTCCTATCTCCTCCTAATATAATCGACCTAAGTAACTTAACCTAGCCAAAAACAGCTTTATCCATCCTAAGCATCTGTGTGTGTGTGTGTGTGTGTGTGTGTGTGTGTGTGTGTGTGTGTATGTATGTACCTATGCATGTGCTTCATTACGTATACTGCAGTCCCTTCACTAATGCTTTTACAGGGGCTCGTCATATAATCATTCCACAAATCATTATCTTTGAGATATTTGTTTAATATTGTTTTAAGTTGATTCCATAGTTTGTTTATTAGTGGGAGTTTTTCTTCTGTCGGATGTAAACAAACACAGGACTGCCACACCGCACAAAACCTGACGAGCCCCTGTAAACGCACTAGTGAAGGGATTATACATGAAGGTAGAAGTGTTTTACTCACACACACCTCCCCACCCTCTCTCTAATCCAACCCCCAACTCGAAGCGGCTTCTAGTGGGGAAAGGGGGGAGGGGAGGGGTGGGGCAGTGATACCCCTGAGGCCAAGCTGGGTCACACTACGTCACCCCAGCGCCCTAGAGACAATCCCCTAACACACACACACACACAAGAGGGCCAAATGTTACCACATTATCTAATTTGGTTATGTGAGTGTTGCCATAGTATTTTCAGGGGTAGTGCATACTGAGAAAGAGTGAGCGAAAATAGAGGAATAATAATAATAATAATAATAATAATAATAATAATAATAATAATAATAATAATAATATATAATAATAATAATATAATAATGTTCTTCTTGTTCTTGTTATTCTTCTTGTTTCCTTATTATTGTCATTGTCATTATCCTGTTATTTCCGGGACACTTCAAGGTTATGTATTTCATTGATTGTTTGTTTGTAATTCACTGTTGTTTATTGGTTTAAGGACATGGCAACTATATGACTTACATCCCTATGAATTGTTGTGAAATTATTTTATTTAATCGCACCGGCTAACTCTTTCTGTAATTTCATAGTTGAAAAATAAATTAATTGTTTTCAATATTCAAATCCCTTTTTCATCAGATGGGTTGGTAAGGATCAAGAACACACACACACACACACACACACACACACACACACACACACACACACACACACACACACACAACACTATAATGCACCATCTACCATCTCAATACTATTTGACGTCATTATCCATTCATTCACGCTCATTCTCTGCTATTTGGTACGAGTCCCCTCCACTTGGTACTGCGTTTAACATTGCCACTTTTCTATCCCCTTCTAGTCTTCCCCTCTCTCCTACCATCCTCCGCTGAATGCAGTATAAGTACATTAATTTATTGGCCACCTGAGCTGTCCAATGAAATTTGTTATTTGTTATTTATGTACCTGCCTGTGTGCTTATAATTAGCCATCCATCCATCCATCCATCCATCCATCCATCCATCCATCCATCCATCCATCCATCCACCCATCCATCCATCCATTCATCCATCCATCCATCCATCTATTAATGTAAATGGTATTTTCCAAAAAAGATCATTTACTCTAATTTTGATGTTGTGTTTGATATAACTGTTGAATGTAACATTACTGTTATTTTAGGGTACAATCTTCCAATGAATTCTTAATGTAACCTGGGTGTTATTTCTGACTTTTAGCTCAAGTAAAAACGGAGGTCCACTTTTCATTTACGAAATAATATTTAGAAAACACATAAATGCAGAAATTAACATTTGTCCTCCTATACACACACTCCCACAGAAACACACAGACGCACAATTTCGCAGGTGAAAATGTACCAAGAAATTTCCTTACCTGTTTGGGGACTCCTGAGGACTTCACCTACGCCTGAGGGAATTTGTCGTGTAGGGGGAAATTTGAGGGTAGGTCCCGTCTGTATCCGAGAGAAACAGTAAATAGGTATTGTGGAATAAAAGGAGATAAAATAGGATTAGTTATGTATTTATGCTTATAAACACACACACACACACACACACACACACACACACACACACACACACACACACACACACTATTTTCGTTGAAGTAAAATCGGAGAAATAGGTAAACAAATATGTAATAAATAGGGAAATAGGAATACTATAGTTGCTGTACTCTAACACACATTTCCTCTGACTCCGGAGGGTAGAACAGATAGGTAAATAGAGAGGTAAATAGGTAATGCAGTGACACATTCCCTCGTGGTGGCTGAGTGATTTCTGATGTTGGCGGGGAGGGAAGAATTAGAGACGTAATTGGTGATGAAAGACTTAGTGTCGCAATGAAAGACTTGAGACTTAGTGATAATAATTTAGTGTAACAATGAAAAATTGAAGACAATGTAACAATGATAAACTGTGACATTATTTGTGTCATTTTGTAACTTAATGACAGGTGTTCACAATATATTTCTAACTCTTGTATTGACATTACGTGTAATTTTTGTTGAGAGGGAATGGTATTTCTTTTGTACTGTTAATTTTGTCTATTATTTTAGTTTATTTCACATTATAATTTTGTAGATTTTCTTTTCATTTTCTGCTCTGTCAACCTCCTTCTGTCTGTCTGTCTATCTAAGTCTTTTCTCTCCTCTCACCCATCATTACTATAAAGTACACTGGTACCTTCGGTCTAAACAGTATTTTACGATTTTATGTTTAACAATATGAAACAACGGGCAAAGGATTTTGACAACCCTACCGAGACCACTGGGGTCGCGGTGTTCATTGAAATTCATCGGACCCCCTGTATAATATCTTTGTGGCGAGTAACCGGACAACCTGCACCTCCTGTACACTTAATCCTCAAACATCCAACACTTCTTATAACTCACACTCATACACACATATATACTATTACTACTACTACTACTTCAGCCTCCCCCAACAACCACACCTTCGCCGCCATTTTATTACCTTAATATTAAATATCCTATACAAGCTATCCTAGCTGTGTTGAGTTAGTTGAGCCGCAGATCTATGCGGCATTCAGTGACTGTAGCCTCATAGTCAATATCTGCAACTGTTGTCGGCTTTGGGGCGAAGCTCTCGTTCCCTGAGGCGAGCAAAGAGCCGACCGAAGGAGAAGGACAGTCGACATCTCATCCAGGCTGTAACATAACTTCTGGGCTGCTGCTTCTGTTCAGATATCACTAGAGGTGAAGTTGCTTGATCATCGTTCTGAATTCTCTCCCGTATGCCCAGTGCATAAACGACCATCTTTTCTCTATGCCGACCATGTGCATAGTTGTGACTAGAAGACTCCGGCAGTCATCTCTGTCTATCCCCTTTGCCATGGACTTTTGGGGATGTAGGGATTTTGATGATGATGAGAAGTATGATTAGCTGGATGATAAGTTGACTTTTGTGGTGAGGCAGGAGCGCAGACCGCAACCACATATCTTGGGGTCTCTCTTTCTGATTACAGCGGTGCAGGTAGTAGCAATGACTGGGGAGAGGAAGGGTTGCAATGGACTGCCGATAGCCCAGGTTGGTGGGTTTCGCTTTAGTGCTCTGTTTATCTTGCATTGCCTTCTTGTGTCGGTGTAGTCGTTGGGTTTCCCAGTTGGTCACCTGTTCGCGTATTCTGCCGTTGGGTTCTTACTGAAGCTCTGTAAGCATGTCTGCCCGATGCGTGGCTCAAACACAGATTTTCGTTCGGGGCTTATTCCCAAGGTTATTCTTCAAGGCAGCAGGGCAGTGGTTGGTAGGTGCCGGGGCGTATTCACACACACACACACACACACACACACACACACACACACACACACACACACACACACACACACTCTGGCCCTGGACCTAAACCTGACCCTATTCAACCCCCTCCTTTGATTCGCATTTAATTATGAAGGTTCAGATTACACCCAGGAGCCGACGTTTGGGCCAGGGGGGGAGGCGATTAGGCAGGGAGGGTGAGTATGGGTGGGTGGTGGGTAAGGGAGGGTGGAAGAAGATAAAGGCCTTAGGTAGGAATAGGGAGGGGGATGGAGGGGAGGGAGAGGGAGGAGGAGGAGGATGGAAGATGGGGAGGGATGGAGGAGGAGGATGGAGGAGGAGGGAGGGAGGGAGGGGAGGATGGATGAGGAGGGAAGGATGGAGGGAAGGAAGAATGGAGAAAGGAGGAGGGAGAATAGAAGGAGAGAGGTGTAAGAGGAGAGAGGAGAGCAGAGCAAAACAGTGTACAGTCAGGATTACCTTGTCACTAATTAGACGGGTTCACCATCATCATGGACCTAATGGATTTATCTTAATACTGTGGGGATTCTTACATCACAATGAGTGGGGGATTCACTATAGGATTTATACATAAACTATCGAGAAGGTTATAGCAAGAATACAAGCTAATAGACCCACCTCATGGAAGGACACGGGGTAGTTTATTACGTTCACCTTCAATTTTAGCTCTTTATCTTGAAAGCACTGTGGACCAAAACACACAGTACACACCTCCTATATATATATATATATATATATATATATATATATATATATATATATATATATATATATAAAATCACACAGGAAAGGGAAACGGTGCTAGCATTCGTCTCTATTCAAGACATCTTCAGAGGCAACTGAAGATGTCTTGAATAAGAACAAGCTAGGTGCTCATTATCAAGATTATCCACGTTTTCATTGTGGAGCTACATGATACATACATACATACATACACATTAGCATTTATTTGGTATTATATGCAATATTTACGTAGACTATAACAAAAAGTTACCATTCGCTTATTTTCAGTAAGATCCTATGCTAGGTGTTACTTTTTCGGGGGGGCCAAATTGATTATTTTGCAAAATGATCGGCAAGCATGTTGGTAATTTTGCAAAAATAACTTGCAAAAAGGCCCACTTAACTTAACATAACCTTAAGTATATATATATATATATATATACAATCAACACATCAAGTTCGGACCCATTGAGCCCACGACTTGTGACACGGGACGCTAACCGCTGGACCACCAGGATACTAAAAGCAGTCCTAGACTCTTTTGTTACACAAAGCCTGTTCAACGAGGCTTATGGCGCCGTGAACCTCTAATGGGTTGCCATTATCGTAGGTGGTCAGGTAACGTTTTACAAATCCGGCTTCAAAACACGAGTCATGGGCTCGTGGGCCGTGGGTTCGAATCTGGCGGGTTGAGGCATTGATTGTATGCGTAGAAGTTCGCGTGTTTATTGGGCTAACAGTATATGTGGATCCTTGTGTTTCGAAGCCGGTTTGGTAAAACGTCACTCTGACCACCTACTTGATACGGGTAGTCCCCATTAGGGGTTCACGGCGCATAAGCTCGTTGAACAGGCTTTGTGTGAAATATAACAGAGTCTAGGACTGCTTTTAGTATCCTGGTGGTCCAGCGGTTAGCATTCCTGGTCACAGTCATGGGCTCGTGGGCCGTGGGTTCGAATTCTGGTTGAGGTGTTGATTCTATGTAGTGAAGTCCTGCTATTAATAATGAAATATATTATTATATATATACTGAAATCAATAAGAAAACACGAATTTCCTAACGTTGTGTAATTCTTTTAGTGAGAGACTGATGAGAATACATAACAAGGCATATAGCATACAGTATGCCTTGTTATGTATTCTCCTTGTCTATCATTTATATTGCTAATGAACTTGTTGTGTTTTCTTGTTTCCGGTTATCAGCATATACCTAGATCACGCGCACCTACAGTGATTTATTTATATATATATATATATATATATATATATATATATATATATATATATATATATATATATATATATATATATATATATTGTCGGAAACAACGAGTTTTTAGCTTTCGTCTTTATTTCAGACATCTTGAATAAAGACGACAAGTTCGTTGTTTTATTTTCCCGTGTTCTTTCCAAGATTATCTTATCCACGTTTTTCATTAGATTATATATATATATATATATATATATATATATATATATATATATATATATATATATATATATATATATGTATATATATATATATATGTATATATATATATATATATATATATATATATATATATATATATATATATATATATATATAATAGTAAAATCGGCATATAATTTTGATTGGTTCAGCATTTACTAATAAATTCTGTGTTAAACGTTTGGGTTTTAATTAATTTAGGTTAGTGATAAAATAATTTTTTTTTTCTGAATTAGGCCCATCTTTCGGTACATGTTCTTGTAGGAGTTGTGTCCTGATCCAGAAATTTCGGGAAATAATATTTTATCGTCTACCTGTCATCATGACAGTTACCCTCCCATCCCTTTCGTTTCATTTCCGTTTTTCTTCTTTATTGATATTTTCTTTGTTGTCAGGGTTCTTTGTTGTTCCTGACAAAGAGAACGTTTAGGGTGACGATGCCTTTTTTTACTGCTGATGGTTCCTCTTAGCCCGATTAGGACTTAATTTTGTGCTGACTGCAGGGTAATGAGTAGACTTTCTTTCCTTTCTCTCCCAACAAATATTTTTGGGAAACAAAAATATTTTTCATCGAAGAGGAGAGAGAGAGAGAGAGAGAGTTTGTTTGGAACCACAATTTATATTATATGAAACATCAAAATAACTTATGTTAAAATATTTCAATAATTTGATTTACCAATCAAAACAATAACAACATCAATACTACTACTACTACTTTTTTAAATGGCCCAGCCTCCAATAGCCACACTTTCGCCGCCAGTTTATTACCTTAAAATTAACTATCCTAATACGCAAGTAGCTACCCTGCTGTGTTGAGTTAGTTGAGCCCCAGATCTATGAGTCATTCAGTGACTGTAGCCTCAAAGTCAATATCTGCAACTGTTTTTCGCTTTGGCCGATGCTCTCGTTCCCTACTACTACTACTACTACTACTACTACTACTACTTTTTAAATAAAACGTGGCCTCCAGCCTCCCCAGCCACACCTTCGCCACCATTTATTTACCTAATATTAAATATCCTAATACATAAGAAGCTATCCTATCTGTGTTAAATTAGTTGAGCCGCAGATCTATGCGGCATTCAGTGATCTGAATTCATAGTCAATATCTGCAGCATGGAGAAAGTAGCCCCTGGAGGCAAGCAGCCGACCGAAGGAGAGAGAAGGACAGTCGACATCTCATCCAGGCTGTAACATAATGCAAGCTGCTGCTTCTGTTCGGGAGATCAGTCTGCGAGTCTGGCGTAGAAACATCTTGCATGGGCCCATCCCACCAGAGGTTGTGAACACTAGAGGAGTAAGCTGCCTTGATCAACATTTTGAATTCTTCCCCATATGCCCTCTTCTTGTCGTTCTCGTTCCTCCTATGCAGCATCAAGAGCTAGGTTACGGTGACAGACGGCCATGGGATCAAAACCTGATGTCGAAGAAGCTCGCTGTCCCGCGCCCAGAATCCACGAGCACTGACGTCCACACGGGCTTCTTTAGATGTGTTTGAAGTCCTGGTTGGAAGATCTCGCCATCCGTGGAAGTTGAGGGTCGGTTCTACCATGACGTCCCGGCAGATTTTCAACATATTTGCTGTGAGATCCCTTACTCTCGTCATGCCTCATGCATATGAAGCCCCTTCTTGCAGACCATGGCGTGATCGCCATCATAGAAGAACCACACACATTGGGAGGGCAAACCATCTACTGGCCAACCGTACCTTAGAGCAATGGCATCTGTAAATTTTGTTTGTTAATGAAACCATTTGCCCTTATCGGTAACGTAGTTAACCAGTTCGAGGCGCCCACCTCCTGCGCAATAGCTACTTTTTTCTACTACTACTACTACTACTACTACTACTACTACTACTACTACTACTACTTTCAACATGTCATTTTTGGCAGTTCTGCCGATCTGTTGTAATGGACTCATGGATCTATTAACTCTGCTGGTGTCCACTTCTGTTGCATTCTGGGCGATTATGTGGTCAGTGAGGGCTGCCGTGAGCTTAAGTGAATTTTGATGTTCAGAGTCAAAGCAATCTCTCTCTGGATTAGTTAGTCCCATCCCTCCCAGTCTTGGTGGAAGCGCAAGAAGTGTTCTTTCTGCTAGGGTTAAGTCGGTGTTTCACTAGTTTGGGAATGAACTTGACACTGACTGCTTCTTCCAAAGGGGTGGAGAAGAGGTTTGATCTCAGGGATGGTACGCATCAGGTAGTCTCAACGATGCTTGACTCATGTGAATGCTGCAAAGGCCGCATGTGGCTCTGGTGTTAGCACCTCCATAGAGCATGGATTTTGCTAACCTACTCATTCACTTTTTCTCTACGTAAATTTTTAAGTCCCGTAGCCAATTACTGCGCCTAGATGTCTTTGGCCGTCCTTAGTTATTTTTAACCTCACTTTCGCCGAAAATCCTCCACAGCCCGATCAATATACGATCTGGCTTCACGATGAGGAAGGATTTGCTGGCGTTAGGGTGTACCCTATATGTGGACCCTGCGATGTTACCACAGGTCCCACCACTTTTTGATGTCCTCCACTTTTTCCTGCTCCTGTGAGGTCATCACATGCCAATTTTGTTTGACCCCAGTTGTTTCATACTTGTTTCTTGTTGGAGCACTGATAGGCCAATTGCATACATTGCCATTGCAACGGGGTCCCCTGTGTTGTTCCTCGGCCCACCTGTAGGATGGTATCACTCTCGGAGAGCCTTGTTGTTTACTGTGTAGAGGTTCGAAGGATTCCTTATACGAATTTTCAACATACATCGCAAAGCTAGGACACTTTGATCTTGATGTTGTGCAGTGCAGCCTTGCGGTTAAGTATAAGTTGAATGCGCTTCTTGAGGCATCCACCAGAAGAACGGCCCTACAATCACGCTGCTCAAATATCAACCATGGCGTGAATGGCCGCCTCCCACCAGCCTGGTGGCCAGCACACACCAGGTTCCCTGCTGCTGCCCCCTGACATCATCCCCACACCCATTATACACTCTCTGGATGATCCGCCTCAGCACTTCCCCAATTTCTCTAGGTCAGCATCCGGATTCTTTTCCAGAGGAATAAGGCGGCAGGCCGTCAGGAGCCCGGGAGGTGATGGCAGCAAGAGGATGCAAGCTTTCTGCAAGGGTGGCAAATGGCAATGCAGAGTTCGCTTGCTACAGGGCCAAACTTGTTAGTGCTGGAGGATGACTCTCCCAACCGTTTGCATCCAGACCTGAAGGGGTCATTCTCCTCGAGTCTTCAGTGCCTTTTTCCACACCATCTCCTGTTATTTTCTCGAACAGGACAACATTTGGTGGGATATAGTCACCCTGTAACCTGATGCCTCATCTTCACTTGCAGGGATGTTTCTTTCTTCAATAGTTTTACGTCGCCTGTTATTGGCATCACTCCACCGGAGGATTCAGTGTTAGAGATCTTACCAAGAGAGACACTTTTCCCCACACGCATTTTTGTTTCCAAATTTTCTGGGTTACGTCATCGGTAAGCTTGCTTTCCGTCACCCGTAGATTTTAGCTCCTCCTGCAGTGTTCTTTTGGCTTCCACATAGGAGATCATCTAGGCCCCAGTCCGCCACATTGTCGACCTTCTTCATTGCTGCCACATTTTCGTGCTTAGCCTTTGTAGTGTGTCCTCTCTGGGACAAAATAGATGTGGTAAGTATTATTGCCAGTATTTGAAGAGCTAGGGGCGAGGAAGCGGTCCTGAGTGTAATCAGTCATGAAGAGTCATCTCCCGAATCATTTCTTTTGTGGCCGCACTTGGGTGGTTCAAATAAGAAGCGGGCGACCATTTCGACAATTTCTGAGTAGGTTTTTTGACCCATACGCCTGCATTTTTCCATCGACATGCCTTTCCACTGAGGCGGCAGTCTCATTCTCCTCCTGACACCTACTACCGAGGAGCAGCATTTATTAGTACTACATTTTCTGCTGGAGTAGACTCACTGTTATCATTTGGGATATCATCGCGGTTAGTCCCGGCGATATCCACGGGGCCGCCAGTGTCGGCCCCGTCACGTGGGTTCCGACACTGGTCCAGCTTCCTGCAATCGACACATGATCGATTGTTTCCTCGCACAAAAACAATTGCAGTTTGGTCTGGCCAGCACAGACGCAGCACAGACTGGTTAAGCCAGGCATAGTGCCCAGCAACCTGGCGACAGATATTTCCGCCTCCGACCTCTGCTATTGGGGCCCGTACGGACGAAGGAACAGATCTGCGTATGAGGCACAGGGGTGACAGTCATTTTCATGTCCGGGTAGTAAGGGCTTACGCGCGTGTGGTTGTGTCGGGCACTCCCCGTGTGGGCGATAATCCACCCATGAGAAATAATCCACCGGGAGCAACAATTGTCACACCTAACACTTGATTATTATATTACTTTGGTAGAGATAGCTACCGTTTTATGCGGTCTCGATGTAACATTTTATTATATATACTCACTGGCCAGCTGACATTACATGGAATGGCCGTTACTTGAGTGCACTTGGCCCCATAGGGCGAGAGTCGCGATGCCACCCTTGCTAGGTAGGGCCTATCGACACCGGCACTGACATTTGGCAACCCAGCCACCCACCATAACACTCTACCGGCTTACTTGAAGATCGCCGGTGAACACGAGCAATATTTCAGTTTAAAGTCGTAAGGAATGAGACGAGCTGTTTATGATGATGCTCATGTGACATCCAACGTTCATCGACACACTGTGAAATTCTCGCCCATAAACTGAGTATATATCCCACCCAATAACATTCTTTAAATCTGGGAAGGCACCCCCAACACACCTACTACTACTAATACTACTTTTTTTTTTTTTTAACGTGGCTCTAGCCTCCTCTAATAAATACACCTTCGCCACCATTTATTTACCTTAATATTAAATATCCCAATAGATAAGAAGCTAGTCCCATCTGTGCGTTAGTTTGCTGAGCCGCAGATCTATGCGCCATTCAGTGACTGTAGCCTCATAGTCAACATCTGCAGCAGTTGTCGGAGTAGGGGCGGAAGCTCTTGCTCCCCTGAGGCAGAGCAGCTGACCGAAGGAGAGAAGGACAGTCGACATCTCATCCAGGCTGTAACATAACTTCTGGGTTGTTGCTTCTGTTCGAGATCAGGCTCCGCGAGTCTGGCGTAGAACATCTTGCACTTGGGCCCATCCCACCCGAGGTTGTAGAACACTAGGAGGAGTGAAGCCTTTGATCAACATTTTGTATTCTCTCCCTGCATGCCCTTCGTTCTCGTTCCTCCTATTATTATTATTATTATTATTATTGTTGTTGTTGTTGTTGTTGTTGTTGTTGTTATTATTATTATTATTAAAAGCTTTCCTCATTTAGCCCGTTAATGTTACTGAGATGTCTTCTTCAGCAAAATTCCAGTAAGCGAGTCATACTTTCCCATTTAAACCCATTATGTAATTGGAAATACGCTCCGTGAGGATAATTCTACCTTCTGACAGGAAATTTTACCCCACAATATATGAGTAATATACAGATAAGCGTTTTAAAGAAATTATCATTATGTAGCATAAGGAATACTTCTAATACATACGAAATCATAAAATGAAAATTAGGTAATGTGTAGATATTAGTAACATTAGAGACGTAGCGAGAAAAAACCATTGTGTGCTGTAGTGTGTGATCAGCACCAAACTTCTTTAACTTGTTCAGTTTTACATCCAAAGTCATCAGCATATTTTTTTTACCTTAACATCATTGTCACCTTCATCTCTTAATGATATCTTGCCACACCTCGAGTAGTGAGAAATGGAGTGAGAATCATAGCAAACCTGAGTTGACGAGTTTACAAGTGACGCGCTGGAGAGTGAGGGAAATACATGTATGAAAAGCATCAGCAAACGCCTGCAGGCCGCAATATGAAACACAGGCTCCGACAAACGGATGATCGCTATCTAGAGAAAACATTATTTTACACGTTTATAATATTGTCACTCATTCAAAACACCCTCCATGTTTTTCTTATATAATTCAAAATTCCATACGTCCAGGGTTAGAAATAATATGTGCGATAATATTTGTGTTCCAAAGCTTGGAAATTCCGTAGAATATTTTGTTATAGAGCGATGATAATACACACACACACACACACACACACAACACACACACACACAACAACAACAAAAAAAAACAAAATAATAATAATAATAATAATAATAATAATAATAATAATAATAATAATAATAACAATAACAACAATAATAATAATCAACAAATCAAATAAAACAACAAACAACAACAAACAACACATACACACACACAACAACAACACAACACAATCACAATAACAATAAAACAACAACAACCAAACAACACACAAAAAAAACAAAACAACACATACATATTATTATTATTATTATTATTATTATTATAGGTTGATATCTTATCCGAAATCCTTAAGCCAGAGGCATTGGATTTTGGAATTTTTCGGTTTTCAGAATGGTTAGGCTTTTTTTTTTTTTATAAGCCCAACCGGACATAGATCACTGACCCACATCGGGGCCTGGGGCGATATTATAATAATAATAATAACTGTAAAATAATAATGCTGTAATAATAATTCATAGGTCTAGGTCGCATTTCTACTTTTGATCTTTTTTTCATTCTTGTATTTATCATTATTATTATTATTTTATTACAGTATTATTGTTATTATTATTATTAATTTTATTTTTATATTTTATTATTACTATTATTATTATTTGTTATCATTATTATTTTATTTTGTGTACAGTATTTTAATTACAAATCTTATTTACTATGAATAATTATTATTACTCTATTATAATTATTATTACTATTAAACCCACGTGGCCTGATGAGTCATCAGTGATTTATGCAGGTGGTAATCCCTGTTAAAAAAAAAACTCGGTTTTGAGCTTTTTTTTGAATTTCGGATAAAGGTTTGTCAATCTGTATTATTATTATTATTATTATTATTATTATATATTATTATTATTATTATTATTATTATTACCACACACCAACACACCACCACCACACCACACCACACACCAACACACCATCATACCACACACACACACACACACACATCATCACCAACATCCACACACACACACCACACACACCACACACCACACACACACACACACACACACACACACACACACACACACACACACCACACACACTATTATTATTATTATTATTATTATTATTATTATTATTATTATTATTATTATTATTATTATTATTATTATATTATTATTATTATTATTATTATTATTATTATTATTATTGTTGCTGTAGTTGCCGAAAATATAGTGAAAATAGAGGAAGAAGGAAAGAAAAAGAAGATTATGCCCGTATTAAAACAAAATGTGGCTAACTGAGTTTTAATGTCCTGAGGACACCTCACAGACCTAACGGGGTGGTGTGATGGTAAAATTAACTAATTCCAATAAAATTAATTTATAATATTGGAATTAGTTAATTTTAACGCCAAACCACCCCGTTAAGTTCAGTACTGTGGTGTCCCTCAGGACTCATTTAGTTTAAAACTCGGGTTGAAACACAATGACCCTCTTCAAGGAAAGATGTTTAATAATACGGGCGTAAGAGACAAAGTGATATAGCCAGAACAGATAGAGAGAGAGAGAGAGAGAGAGAGAGGGGGGGGGAGACTGTGTGTGTGTGTCGCTCTAGAGCATGTTGCACACTCTAAACATCACACCGTGCCAGCACACTCAACCATCATCATCACCTGTACAAAGTTTGCCCAGCATTAGCCGAGTGTGTCCGTGTGTTAGTTATGTCGTGCAGTCTAATGTAATTTGGGAGACGCCCACGGTGGCGCTACCGTCCTGTTTCATCTCTGAATATATTTATATATATATATATATATATATATATATATATATACATATATATATATATATATATATATATATATATATATATATATATATATATATATATATATATATATTTTTTTTTTTTTTTTTTTTTTTAATTTTGGCTCTTTTATAAATGAAAATAAGGTATATGTTATTAAGTCAAACAGTCAGACAGACAGACATCATAAAAAAAACATTGATTACCTGGATTATAGGGCAATAATATTCTCTCTCTCTATCTTCCTTTCATTACCGTTCTCTCTTTCTTACTCTTATTTCATTTATTTATCTGTTTTCCTCTCTCTCTCTCACTAGAGTATAATACACACTATTCAAAGCTTACTTGCTGTTGTGTATATTTTCCAACTCACCCAGAACATAACAGTTTAAATAATACATACACTATTGCCGCTTATACTGAACCTCCTCTCTACAGTATCTAACTTCAGGTTTCTCATATGGTGTCAAAATTGAATTTGTTTCCTCATCTGTAATACAATAAAGAATGTATTTTTCTCGTGTAAAAAAAAGCAAAACAGTATTCTATTTATAAGACAAAAGAATAAAATATTAAACTTCTACAAGAAATATGAAAATAATGGATTTTTATATATTTTTTTATATTTTAGAATAAGAATTGTCAACCGAAAGAATAAAGTTGTTTGTCCATTATTTTTTTAATCTAAATTCGCGCGTGGAGTAAGCTCAGGTTTATAGCCTTCACTAACTACAATGTCACTCTCGTAATTTTTAACCCTTTCTTTTTTTCTTTTTTCATTTTTCATTTTACCTTCGTATTAAAATGCTGGGATATGACACCTCTGTAACCTTCCCTCCGAGCGTCAACAAAAATTAATATCACTGGTGAAATCCTTTCATCTGCACACATGCTTGAAATTATCAGTAGGAAACAAAATAATAACTAAACAGAAAACTACAAGTGATCATTCAAACTATTTCATTCTTACCATTCTGAGTATTTACAACGAGAAATTACCTCCAATGAGAAGCGTTAGCGACATTTACCTTCGATCTTCAACAAATATTGCCCGTAATAGCATTTTTGGCATCAGTGTAGTTCAAAACCTATATAACAAATACAGGCGCGAATATATTTATTTTTTATTCGACTGAGGCTTTGAAATGCACGAATGAGACTTCGAATTACTTGCCTCAATAGGGATGTTGTTTTTGTATCTCATTTTGATATTGGTACAATTTCGAGCCCTCGTATTATTTATTTTTAGTTATTATTATTATTATTATTATTATTATTACTATTATTACCACCATTCCTATCATGATAATTACGTCATCATCAGCACCAATATAGAACACAGTATAGTTGTACAGACAAGTTAGGACTCATACGGCTCTCGGAGTATGACTTAAAAATGGACAAATTTCTTAACATGTTCATAAGTACAATATTAAACATTCTTGTCTGTCACTTACAATTAGGTGAAGAGGGCATGATGTTCTTGTGTGTGTGTGTGTGTGTGTGTGTGTGTGTTTAGGAATCATATAAATGTTTGTGTAGTGCATTTTACTGTACATCCCGTTCGTTAATTAGCTAGTTCGGCGGTTGGTTGGTTGGTCGGTCGGTCGGTCGGACAGTCTGTCTCTCGGTCGGTCGGTCGGTTGCTCGGCCGTTCGCACGGTCGCTCGGTCACTCGGTTGGTTAGTTAGTTAGTCGGTCGTTTAGTTGGTTATTTACAGTAGGTGTAATGATACTGTTTTATTTGATAAAATGTCTCTCTCTCTCTCTCTCTCTCTCTCTCTCATCCTTCTGCTTGGCTCCATTGTAATCATACCAATAACCTGATGTGGATCACTATTGACCTCTTCTTCGTCACCCATTGGTTTGTCTCTCTATAAAACCGCATTTGCTCCCATGTCCAGTTTTACACTTCCTCACCTGATATATGCTACCTGCATATACCTGTATATATATATATATATATATATATATATATATATATATATATATATATATATATATATATATATATATATATATATATATATATATGCAACAGGTCGGAATTACTGGACTTAAATTTCTCACTTGACTTGGGGTTTATTAATTATTATTAGATGGCAATTGCAGTGGAAGCGCCCCCTTGGAGAAAACCGGAACCAGCACAAGAACACTTAAATTTACTAACAAAATGAATTCTCCATGACCGGTGGAAGGATAGCGTCTGTGATTGGGATGAATGAGACACACTGTAAAATTTAGACACTTATATTCCCTCCAACACTACAGACACAACCAAATAATGGTACACCAACATATGCGCACCTCTTAACCTGGCTTAAAACACTACTCTGGGGAATAAAAGTTATACATGATATTGAAATTATTAGAAACTCAGACAATGCCTCATTAGACAACATTAAATTCAAAGTATTAAGAAGTGTTGCTTGCACACATGAACAGGCCTTAAGGGCTTAACACAAAATAATATCAACCACTGAGGGAATGGTAAAAAAATAAGAAATTATTAACTCCACCACGAATAGGCTGTAGGGGCACTCAATAAAATTATGTTACACTAACAGATGCGGCCTTATGGGTTTTCAACAACTAATATCAATCACTGAGAAAATGGTATAAAAAATAAGAAACCATTAACTCCACCATAAATAGGCCTTAATGGCTTTCAACAAAATTATGTTACACCAACAGATGCCCACCTCGTAACCTAACTTAAAACACTACTCTGGGAACAAGGGTTATACCTGAGATTGGAATTATAAAGAAATATTACCTGCATTAAAGGAAGTAAATCACAGTATCACTTACAACAGAAAAGAGGAACCTCATCTGAAAAACAGTTCCCTCATTCTATGGCATCAATTAGTGACACAAACATTAAAAACAATACTATCAAATTTATTTAAGAAATATTAACTACACACAGCAAGACAATATCAGTAAATGAAAAACTATTATCACCAGATTAAGAAGTTACTGAGTCCACCAATACCCGTAAACACCTGCTCCCTAACCTAACACATAGATTCCACAGGCACTCTGTAGTTTTTTTAAGGCACAACCAACAGGCACCCGTAGTTAGGGCACAAACAAGCCTTTCTCCACTTTGGAAAATGTACCTCTAAGTTCCACTAGACTCTTGGCCTCAGTGTGTGATCCTTCATTCACTCAACTTGCCTCATTTTACACTCATTACATCCAGGAACTGAAGGGAGTGAGCATCTACGACCTTGTACAGTTGAGAGAAGCTTTAGCTTCCCGTTAGTAAAGGTTTTCACTAAACTGCTTGAAGACATGTGGGATTGTGAGCCGAGGTAGAGGAGAGCTGATGACCCCAAACGATCGTCACGTCGTTAGTTGGGCACCCAGACAGCTGGTTTCACTCCAACTCTCACCATACTCAACAGCGGGGCTCAAACTCAGGTCAGTGGACGTTCATACAGCTCATGTGGACACGCTTCATACCGCCCGCCTCACCGCTCGCCTGATACAGCCCGCTTCACTGCTCGTGTGAGGTCTACAGAGTCCCTGTAAAAACCCTCTGTTAGTTGTTAATACTGATATTGAATAAGCGAAGGAAACCAGTTCACAAGAACGTCTCTCCTGTTTACAGTGCAGAGATGGTCCTGCTAGCTTGACCTCTCTCCCCACTCCCCAAGCCACGCTTGCTCTATGCGTTCACGCTTTCCAGGAGTGACTTATTTACCAGACGATTAACAGCTTAATTTAGACGTACGCAACATTTTCAGACTGGGAAACGATCTATAATTATTTTCAATGTAATAACTGATATTTCATTTCATAATTCGCCTCCAGATTAAGTAGCCAGAGTATACTTAATATTATATGGGTGCAGTTCGCAACTCTCTCCCTACTGTTGATAAGACGACCTTGAAATTCAGTATCGCCAATGGCGCGGCGTTTGAAATTACACTGAAATGTCTGAATATTATATATATATATATATATATATATATATATATATATATATATATATATATATATATATATATATATATATATATATATATTCTGAACCCCGCCACAATTGTCTGATCTACCTACCCAGCACCACGAGCAACGCCATCTAGGGACGAAACACGAGTATGATTCGTCTTAGTTACCACTCGGGGTTTCCCTTCTCCATATCCTGGTTGTTGCGTCACCTCCTCAAAGTCTTCTTCGTCAGCTCCAGTTCGATGGTTCAGTTCACTCTGGAAGTGACCACAGGATCACCTATCCTGAGAACCTCACTGACACAGTGACTACCTACCGTCTTCTACAATACTCATTACTCGTCAGCCATCTCAGCTCCGCACTTAAGTATTTGTAATCTATATTGCCTCCCCACGTCCACCTTGCTTCAAATATTGTATGTTGTATAAATATGTATATACTGTTAATGTTTAGGTTAAGTATGGTTAAGGGTAAATTAAGCTGAATATTTTGTTAAGGAATTTATGGTACTTTTATACACAACAAAACTCGCATCCTTTGTCTACCCTTTTATAGTCCGATTGTCTTTGTTTTTTTGTTGTTTCCTGTTGGGATCTGGGTAGACTTTTAACTATATTCTAAATCCCCAACTCGTAACAGTAGCCAATGGCGCGAGGTTTGAAATTACACTGAAATGTCTGAATATTATATATATATATATATATATATATATATATATATATATATATGTATATACAGTAAAGGCTCACACACACACACACACACACACACACACATCATCCTTGACCACCGACGAGTCAAGACGGGTCAGACGCACCTGGCGCTGCTCAGCAGCAGCCATGTCAACTATTATGTTGGCCCATACCAACTCCCTCCCTGAACCTCCTCCCCACCGGAATATCAACAAGTTCTCGCCAGAAGTTACTATTTCATTTGGGAAAGAATGGAATCCAGTGTTGAATAGTGGTGAACAGTGCTTAAGTCAGTGGAAAACAACTCAGCAGTTACAGTTGAGTCTTACCAAGCTAACCTTCACACAGTGAGGTCCCAGGTACCAGTGATAATTCCCTGAGACTCCACGATGAGAGGACTGGGACCACACCTTACCCACTTGAATGAGTGAAGTCCTGTGACAACAGACCTGATGGTGTCCCCATGATGCTACGACACCACGTAGTGAATGAGTTGCTACAGCATCATGTGAGGTTCCTCATAACACCATCTGTGAGGAATTACTACACCACGTGATGCCCTCATAGCACCATCTGTGAGGGTATTATACATCAGGGCCCTCATACACCATCTGTGAGGGAATTACTACACCACAACAGGCCCCTCATAACACCATGTGGGGAATTACTACACCACGTCAAGCCCCTCATAACACCACCTGTGAGAACTAGTACTCCACATGATGCCCCTCTAACGCCATCTGTGAGAGTTACTACACTACGTGTCTGCTGTTCAACACCTCAGCTCACATGATCTACGTATGTAAACATTAATCTGTATGTTCATTGTATGTTCCTTTACCTTTCTCTAATAAGCTTTGTTAAACCACCAATGTATGTAATAAGTCATTTATGTCCAATGTATATTTTCAGCCTTCAGGCTGCAAACTTTCAATAAACCGTTTATTTATTTTTATTTATACACACACACACACACACGCGCGCCACACACACACACACACACACACACACACACACACACACACACACACACACACACACACACACACACGTGAACAATTTGCAAATTAGGGTGTAAGGGAAAATAAAACATTGATTTCCATTCGACTGAACTGAAACGTTTCAAACACTGTAGTATGAAAAGGAAAAAAGTGGTTTTGTTAGCGTGATTGACGGAAGCTGAAATGTAATGTTGCTGGTGATATTTGGCCTGTGAGGGAAGGGGAAGAGTGGAAGGGACAGGGGAGGGGGGGAGAAATGAGAGGTGAAGAGAGGGAGCAGAATTATCTCCCTGAAAATGAAAAGGAAATTTAGCGCAAGTTATTCCTCCGGTCATAATCTCTCTCTCTCTCTCTCTCTCTCTCTCTCTCTCTCTCTCTCTCTCTCTCTCTCTCTCTCTCTCTCTCTCTCTCTCTCTCTCTCTCTCTCTCTCTATCTCTCTTTCTCTCTGAACTAGATTTACTGTATAAAACAAAGTGATAAAGAAATTAAAGAAAGGGTTAATATATATGTTTAGAAAAAGTAAAATTCAGATAATTGAATAGCGAATTGATAACAAGACGTCAAAGTATTTTAAGTCCCTGGAAACATCAACATAATTATGGAAACTTTTAAAAATTCTGAAAAGCCCACAAAGTAATTTAAGCCACAAATCTACATACTTGAGAAACAGCCTCTTTCATCCCTCAGTTTGTCTGAAGAAAAGTTGGTCTTTTTTTTATTTGATAGAATGATCTTTATTCTTACTACTTCTAGTCATACATTAGTACTACTACTACCATTTTATTAACTTAAAATTAAATATCCTAATACATAAGTAGCTACCCTAGTAGTGTTGAGTTAGTTGAGCGGCAAATCTATGCGGCATTCAGTGACTGTAGCCTCATAGCCAATATCTGCAACTGTTGTCGGTTTTGGGGCCGATGCTCTCGTTCCCCTGAGGCAGAGCAAAGCCGACCTAAGGAGAGAGAAGGACAGTCGGCATCTCATCTAGGCTGTAACATAACTTCTGGGCAGCTGCTTCTGTTCGGATATCACCTCTGCGAGTCTGGCGTAGAAGCATCTTGTACTTGGTCCCATCCTCCAGAGGTTGTGAACACCAGAGGAGTGAAGCTGCCTTGATTAACGTTCTGAATTCTCTCCCCATATGCCCTTATCTTGTCATTCAACGTTCCTCCTGTGTGCAGCATCGAGCTAAGTTACGGTGACATGCGGCCATGGGATCAAAAATCCTGATGTCGAAAAAGGCCCACTGTCCCTGCATCCAGAATCCTCGAGCACTGACGTCAACATGGGCTTCGTTGGATGTGTTTGAAGTGCTATGTTGGAAAATCTCACCGTCCAATGGAAGAAGGGTCGGTTCTACCTGACATCACGGCAGATTTCCTTCAACATATTTTCTGTGAGATCCCTTACTTTGTCATGCCTCATGCATATGAAGCCCCCTTTCTTGCACACCATGGCGTGATCGACGTCATACGAAGAGCCACATACGCATTGGGAGGCAAACCTTCTACTGGCCTACCGTACCTTAGAGCATTGGCATCTGTAAATTCTTGTTTATTGAGACTGAAACCATTTGCCCTTATCGGTAACGTAATTAACCAGTTCGAGGCTCTTCCTGCGCTATAGCTACTTTTTTCAAATTCTCTGGTACTTGCAGCAACAGTTGCTGCAGCTTATCACTGGCCGTGCTGTAGTTCTGTCGTAATGGACCTTCGAATCTTGTTTACTTCACGACTACTATTATTACTACTACTACTACTTTTTTTTTTTTCTTTTTTCTTATTATTACTATGGCTAGCCTCCCAATAACCATACCTTCGCCACCATTTATTACCTTAATATTATAAGATCCTAATACATAAGTAGCTATCCTAGCTGTGTTGAGTTAGTTGAGCCTCAGATCTACTACTACTACTAATAATAATGATAATAATAATAATAATAATAATAATAACAATAACAATAACAATAACAATAACAATATATATAATAATAATAATAATAATAATAATAATAATAATAATAATAATAATAATAATAATAATAATAATAATAATAATAATAATAATAATAATAAAAAAATTATACACATAGTACTAATAATGATCTCTGTAGTAACTTAAGATTTCGTCTTTAAAACCTCATGATATCGTGATTTGTAGGTGACACAACCTTCCGTGACGCCTGCTGGACCACCACTCCACGACCCCCTGACGGAGACACGATGATCCTCCCCATACTGGCCAGATATTTTGTAAATAACATTGATTATGTGTTAAAGGAATATCCTTCCTTCCTTAGGCTTTAGTAAGCCCCTTTATAATATTTATACTGTATATACTTGTCACACTTGCCAGATGCTTCTGGTGTCATTGTACAGGGTACCTAGTGACAGCACTAGGATCCCGCTTCCTCTATCAAGGAATAAACAATTGAAATTGAAATTGAATTGATTTGTAGGTTAGTCCTTCCCATGGTATTATTCATCTTCACTAAATACCATAACAACAATAACAACAAAATATCATGATATTAATAATGAGGTAGTAGGTAGTAGGCAGCTATCAAACAGGGAGGTACTACCGTCTGGGGAGATATTAGAAGCATAATGTGCTGTCTAATGGTAGACCCTGCTGCCATATGGCATCACAAAAATTGTGACCAAGTCCCAGGTTGCTGATCTGACTTTCTGCTTCATTTACACACAATTGCAGGGTCTCAATTGTTTCTCTTACTTGGACAACACAACATACATATATCGTTTTTCACTCTTGAATTTTTGTTTTAATTTGTATTTATTTGTGTGAATTATTATGATTATCTATAATTTTTATTTTTTTTATTACTATTAATATTTAATTATAATTTTTATTTATTTTTATTATTATTATCATCATCATTGTTATTATATATTTTGTAGGCCTTGATGTAGGTCATTATAAAATTACCTGTGCCTGGGTGGGTTAATGCCTATATAAAAAATTATGTATATACAATAATAAGTATACACACGCACACATATACACACATACACATACACACACAAACAGACAGACAGACACATCATCAGGACTCGAAAGTACGCACACAACACATGATAAGAATATAAACAAACACAAGGTCTGCATGGCAACATCCCGCCGCCTGTGTGTTCGCCGTGGCAGAAACAACATAATACCATGATACCATCTCTCGTCTTTATTACGTCTATAAAGCTTTTCCCAGGGACAGAAAACTCGGACTTCTTCTTTTACTCCAATATTGCACAAGTTTCTCGGTATGTGGCATGCGGGATAATACAGTTTTGAGTGTAATTCAAAGTTTATTCCGGGTGTTTTTCTCGTTTTTTAAGAGACTGCAGCTTACACACATGGAGTTATGGACCCGCCCTGTAAGTTGCCAGTGTGGGAATATTCGTTGATTTTTTTATGCCCGCCTGTGAGTCGCTAGTTATTATTATTATTTTTTGTTTTAGTACCTTCCAGCGTGTTTTTGGTGTTCTGAGGTATTGTTACTTTTCAGTGGTTGGTTTAGATTTGCTGAGTGGTGCTTGTGTGTCTGCATTCTTAATTCGTGCTTCGTTTTTTTTAGTACGAGTTATGTTTAGATGTTCTTTGCTTGAACTAACTCTCTCTCTCTCTCTCTCTCTCTCACCAATCAATGCAGGCCACGTCTCGCCCCCCTTCCTTATCCCAGGAGACAGAGTTGTGGATGAGGAGGGTATTGTTGAAAGAGTTTATTGAAACAGATATTTAGCCAGAAAAATACAGATACCCTAACTTAACCTAACCTAACCTACCCTTACCTAGCCTAACCTATCCTAACTTAACCAAACTCTACCCAACCTACACTAACCTAACCTAGCCTAACTCAACGTACCCTATAACCAATCCCAACCTACCCTAGCCTAAACTTACCTCCCCTAACCTAACCTAACCTAACCTACTCTTACCCTACCCTACCCTACCCTACCCTACCCTACCCTACCTTAACTTAACCTAATCAAACTTAACATGACCAAACCTAACCTAACCTACACTAACCTAAATTCACCTTACCTACCCTATCTCTTACCCAAGCCTAACCTAACCTAACCTAACCTAACCTAACCTAACCTAACCTAACCTTTCCTAACATAACCTAATCTAACCTAACCTGACATAAATCTGCCCAAAAATAACCTAACCTAACCTAGCTAATCAGGGGAGCTATCAAGGTGACGACTGCTCTCTCTCTCTCTCTCTCATACTTAAATAAACACTATAAATTTTCAG
>NW_024755059.1:32500-37500 GCF_018991925.1 Homarus americanus | reverse complement strand
GGTGGAGGTCACTGAGGGATGGCATTTCCAGGGTGGAGAGAGCGTTGTTGTAGCCGGAGTAGTCTGCGCCTAGCATGTGTGTGTGTGTGTGTGTAACTAATAATAATAATGATAATAATTAATTAACGGTTTATTGAAAAAGTTCGGCAGCCCGAAGGCTGAAAATATACATTAGACAAAAATGACTTATTACATACAAAGACATGGGGTAGATGGGTCGTTTAACAAAGGTTTACATTACTGAAAGAAGAAGGAACAATGATTGAACATACAAATTATTTTAGTTTACAGTTGATGGCCCGGGCCTGGGCTGGTCATGGAGACACCAGGTGGTGAGGTGTTCACGTGGTAAAGTAACTCGTCATCGGGTGTTGATATGAGGGACCTCACGTGGTCATAGAGACACCGGGTGGTGTGGTGTTCACATGGTACAGTGACTCGTCCTCGGGTGTTGATATGAAGGACCTCACGTGGTCATGGGGACACCCGGTGGTGTGGGGTGGTGTCACAGTACCTCGCCCTGCTAGGTGATGTTGTGTTATCTCGTAGTCAGGTGCATAGCCGGCCGGCTCCCTGTTGTTCCCAGGGTGGACGGATTAGCACCTCCTGGTCAGAAGATAGTGGGTTCCCAGAGGTGCTTATCTCACTCGTGGGTTGCGGCTTTCACTGGTACTGTCCAGTGCTGAATTCACTGGCTTAAACATTGTTCATCACTGTTCAACATTGATCCCACTTCTTTCCGAAACGAAATTGTTATTTTTGATTATGTTGATATCCCGGTGGTGAGGATGGGTCGGGTAGAGGGACTTGGGGAATTGGCCGACATTGGCCAAGGGGGGCCGCTGCTCAGCGGGAGCAGCGCCTTAATAGGTCTTGACCCTACTGTTTTCAAGGATGTGTGTGTGTGTGTTGTGACCTGAAAACATTAACAAGGTAAGATGTAAGTAATCTATTGCTTAGTGAAGTTCTCAACAGGTGGTTAAGAAGGAGGCTATTGTGTTGGGTTGCAAGATGTTGATCATACTCGCAACACTGCAACACCTACTGAAGACATTTAATCTCTACTTTCCTCATTATCACTTCTTCCCCTCCTTTTCATCCTCCTTCTTCTCCTCTCTTCCACCTCCTTCTTCTCCTCCTCTCCCTTATTAAAAAGCAAGATGTTGATCACACTTGCAACATTTCAACTCCCACTAAAGGCATCTAATCCTTACTCTCCTCATTATCACTTCCACTTCCTCCTCTTCCTCCTCCTCCTCCTCCTCCTCCTCCTCCTCCTTCTTCTTCTTCTTCTTCTCCTCATCCTCCTTCTCCTCCATTTCCTCCTCCTCCTCCCCCACACCCTTATACGCATCAGCGGAGGTCAGAGTGGGTACGGGAAAACTTTATAGCGCAGTGGTGGACAAGGGTGGGCTTGGGTGGGCTGGGATAATCTGGGTTTATTTTGGGTGCACTAGAGTTAGCTGGGATGGGCAGGGATGTGCTTGGGTGGGCTAGAGTGGGTAGGGGTGGTCTGGAGTTGGCTGAGGTGGGCTAAGGAGGGCTGGGGTTGTTTTGGGTGTGCTAGAGTTGGCTGGGGTGGACATTGATGTGCTGGGCTGGGCTAGGGTGGTCTAGGGTGGGCGGGTGCAGATGCTAGAGCTGGATGGAGTGGGCCAGGGTAGGCAGTTTGGGCTAGTATAGGCAAGGGTGGGCTAGGGTTAGTTTGAGTATGCTGGAATTGGGAGGGATGGGAAGAGTAGTAGTACTGGGGCAGGATAGGGTGAGCAGCTCTTGTAGTGGATGGGAGATTGACAGGTAAGGATGCACAAACACACCCTACCCCATCCCACCCACTCCTCTCCTCTCCATACTCCACACATACGCTCCTACCCACCCCCCCTCCCCCAAACACCACGCCCCACACTCTTCCCTAATCCCCAACACTCACCCCCCCCCCTCCTATCACCAGTTGTAGTCAGGATTCATTCATAGCCCCCCTCCCCCACTGGGTCCTGACTATTTCAAATCCTGTGTCCTATCTCACCATCCCCATCCCATATTCATAGACGTCAACACTCCAGCACAAGTCACAGATTTTTAGGTTCAACTAAATAATGCAAATTGCGAACTACTGAAAGCTCCCTCGAAAAAAGAATAAATAAATAAATAAAAATATCGTCCATTGAATAAAAAGATCGTATTTTTAGTCTAGAAAGAACCTCAAACTGTCGAAATATATTTATAAAAGCCACTCTGTGAGTGTGGGTGAGAGAGGGAAGGGGGAGAGAGGAGAAGGTAGGAGGATGTAGCGGGCTTAGGATGTAGAAATGTTATGCTCAGTTCTCAACCTATACTAACTCGACTCAAACTAACCTAATCTAAACCTAAGCCAACCCTTTGACCGCGCCCAACCTAGCCTAGCCTAGCCTTGCCTAGCCTGAGCCAACCAAACTTAACCAAGGCTAGACAAGGAGCCCATTAAACGAACTAGGCAAAATGACCAAACCTAACTTGACTAAAACTAATCTAACATAAATTAGATTATTAGGTTAAGTTAGGTTGGCTTAAGTTGGTTTAAGTTAGTTTTGGAACCCATTTCATGAACTGGGTAATTTAACAAACGGGAAATAACATGTACTGTATATCTACTAAAACTTCGTCGGTGGCAGAGGGGGCAGAGGAGGAGGGAGGAAGACACTCCGCCTCCGCCAACCCTTGTTTTTCGGCGGCGCGTTTTGTGTGGCTGTAAATACGTTGATTTGTCAGCACCTTCTTGCTGGTGGTCGACTAGTAGGAGGGTTGTGTTAAATAAAAAAGTATCACGAACAGATCTGCGTGGGAGAGGGATAGCTACACACACACACAGACACACACACACACACACACACACACACACACACAGATTGATAGACAGGCACACAGAGATAGACGGATATATATATATATATATAGAGAGAGAGAGAGCACACTCATCTACAATTGTTTGTGTACCACTTACCGTACAAAAGTACACGTTCGTCTACTGTGTTTATATAAATTTGTTACATGTGACCAGGGGACCCACGTACCTGTAACTAACAGGTGAAGGGCAGTTTCATTTAACTTAGTCCTGTAAAAACTAATTGTTTGTACATGACCACAGCCAGGCAGTACCTGCTCCTGACAGACCCACCCAAAAACAACAACAATGTTACCAACTACTACTCCGACAGTAACAACAACAACAATAAACAATCACAAAAAATTCTGAAAACAACAACAAACCTATCAACAAAAATGGACAATAACTTCACCAACAATATCAATAGCAATTACAAGAACAACAAGAAAAATATTTTCACAGCAACAATGAAACTAATAACAATGACAAAAACAAAAACAACATCAATAACTATGACACACCTAAACCAACAGCAATAATTCTCAAAAGAACAACTAAAACAGCAACAACAGCAACAACAACTAAAACAACAACAACAGCAACAACAACTAAAACAGCAACAACAGCAACAACAACTAAAACAGCAACAACAGCAACAACAACTAAAACAACAACAACAGCAACAACAACTAAAACAGCAACAACAGCAACAACAACTAAAACAACAACAACAGCAACAACAACTAAAACAGCAACAACAGCAACAACAACTAAAACAACAACAACAGCAACAACAACTAAAACAACAACAACAGCAACAACAACTAAAACAGCAACAACAGCAACAACAACTAAAACAACAACAACTACAACAACAACAACTTTAACAATAACGACTAAAACAACAACTATAATATCAACAATAACAACAACAAATAAATCAACAACAACAACAATTACAATAATAGCAACAACGATAATAACAACAAAAACAACTAAAGCAACAACAGCAACAACAATAACTATAACAACAACAATAACAACAACACTACATTAAATGGGTGCACAATGCCAGGTGCCACGTCCTACCTCGAGCCATGACCTTAACCTTTGACCTTACTGACTTGGTAAACACAGCAGCAACCATCAGCAGGTATCAATTATGCTGGACCACGTGAAGATTAGACGCCCAAGCTTATTTTACCTGAGGATTAAGCACCCTTACCTAACCCATCTACGCCCCCCCCCCCTCTTAACCCTGCGTCGGCGTGGGTGGTGGTAATTAGGTTAAGGGAAGAGGGTAAGATAAGTCAGAGAGCTATTATGACCCCCATTACTGATAATGACTGATAAATAAGGGGATTATATCTATCTCTATGTCTGTTTGTCTCTCTATCTCGTGTTCTCTATCCCCGGATATTTGGATCTCTCTCTCTCTCTCTCTCTCTCTCTCTCTCTCTCTCTCTCTCTCTCTCTCTCTCTCTCTGTAGTAAGCAAGTAATAGAACATAAGACACTGCTCTACCCCCGACTTCCACCACATTCATCCTCCACCCCCCCATCCACCTTCTAACCTCACCCACCTCTACCATCATCCAACATCCACCAACTCCACCATCCATCGCCCTCTACCCTCAGCCACCCTCCAACCTCTAACCTCCATCCTCATACCTCCAACTCCACCTTTCAACCTCCTCCACCACCACCTCCAACACCCGTCATCCTCCTAACCACCTTCAACTCAACCGAAAAATTTCTCCCCCTCCCCCTCCTCCTCCTCTTCCTCTTCCTTCATCAAAGAAAGATCTCGCCCAATGTTTATCTGTTGGTTCTTTTGTCTCGTCTCTTCGTCTATTCACACCAAGACGGATATTCCTGGCATCGTAGGAGGGAGAGAATCGCAAATTACTTACTACCTGCAAAACACACCTCCGTCCCCAGCAGACCAGGTGAAGAAAAAATAATGACCAAAAAGAAACAAAAAATTTAAACTTTTTTCCCCACAAAACTTTCTCTGTGAGTTGTTGTGAATCAGAGGTGTGTGTGTGTGTGTGTGTGTGTGTGTGTGTGTGTGTGTGTGTGTGTGTGTTTGTATTGTGTGTGTGTGTGTGTGTGTGTGCATGCGTGGGTGTGTGTGT
>NW_024755059.1:22500-27500 GCF_018991925.1 Homarus americanus | reverse complement strand
TGTGTGTTTGTATGTGTTGTGTGTTTATGTGTTGTGTGTTTGTATATGTTGTGTGTGTGTTATATGTTTGTGTGTGTGTGTGTTGTGTGTTTATGTGTTGTGTTTATGTGTTGTGTGTTTATATGTTCTGTGTTTATGTGTTGTGTTTTTGTGTTGTGTTTTTATGTGTTGTGTGTTTATATGTTGTGTGTTTATATTTGTGTGTTTTATATGTGTGTGTGTTTATGTGTTGTGTTTGTGTGTTGTGTGTTTGTGTGTTGTGTGCTTGTGTTGTGTTTATGTGTTGTGTTTTTGTGTTGTGTTTATGTATTTGTGTGTGTGTGTGTGTTTGTGTTGTTTTGTGTGTGTGTTTGTGTTGTGTGTGTGTGTGTGTTTATGTGTTGTGTGTGTTTGTGTTGTGTTTTATGTGTTGTGTTTTGTGTGTTGTGTTTGTGTTGTGTGTTTATGTTGTGTGTGTTTATGTGTGTTGTGTGTTTATGTTGTGTGTTTATGTGTTGTGTGTTTTATGTTTGTGTTTATGTGTGTTGTGTTTATGTGTTGTGTGTTTTATGTGTTGTGTGTTTGTGTTGTGTGTGTTTATGTTGTGTGTTTGTATTTGTGTGTTTATGTGTTGTGTTTTATGTGTTTGTGTTTGTGTTGTGTGTTGTTTGTGTGTGTGTGTTTTTGTGTTGTGTGTTTGTATGTTGTGTGTTTTTGTGTTGTGTTTGCGTGTTGTGTGTGTGTGTGTGTTTGTATGTGTGTGTGTGTGTTTGTTTGTGTGTTGTGTGTGTGTGTGTTGTGTGTTTATGTTGTGTGTTTATGTGTTGTGTGTTTATGTTGTGTGTTTATGTGTTTGTGTTTTGTATTTGTGTGTTTATGTTGTGTGTGTGTTTTTATGTTTTGTGTTTATGTTGTGTGTTTATGTGTGTGTGTTTGTTGTGTGTTTATGTGTTGTGTTTATGTGTTGTGTGTTTTTTGTGTTGTGTGTTTTTATGTTTGTGTGTGTTTATGTGTTTGTGTTTGTGTGTTTGTGTGTTTTATGTTGTGTGTTTTATGTTGTGTGTGTTTATGTTGTGTGTTTTATGTGTTGTGTGTGTGTGTGTGTGTGTGTTTGTGTGTGTGTGGCCCTTTGTGTGTGTGTGTGTGTGTGTGGTTTTGGTTGTGTGTTTGTGTGTTTGTGTGTTTATGTGTTGTGTTTATGTGTGTTGTGTGTTTATGTTGTGTGTTTATGTGTTGTGTTTATGTGTTGTGTTTATGTTGTGTGTTTATGTTGTGTGTGTTTGTGTTGTGTTTATGTGTTGTGTTTTGTGTGTGTTGTGTGTTTTATGTTGTGTGTTTATGTGTTTGTGTGTTTATGTGTGTTTATGTGTTGTGTGTTTATGTTTGTGTGTTTATATTTGTGTGTTTATGTGTTGTGTGTTTTATGTTGTGTGTTTTATGTGTTGTGTGTTTTGGTTGTGTGTTGTGTTGTGTGTGTGTGTGTGTTTTGTATGTGTGGATTTGTGTGTGTGTGTGTGTGTGTGTGTGTGTGTATGTTGTGTGTTTATGTGTTGTGTTTATGTGTTGTGTGTGTGTTGTGTGTTGTATGTTTATTGTGTTTTATGTGTTGTGTGTTTTATGTGTTGTGTGTTTATGTTGTGTGTTTATGTGTTGTGTGTTTTATGTTGTGTGTTTATATGTTGTGTGTTTATGTGTTGTGTGTTTTATGTTGTGTGTTTATGTGTTGTGTGTTTTATGTTGTGTGTTTATGTGTTGTGTGTTTTATGTGTTGTGTTTATGTATTGTGTTTTATGTGTGTGTTTATGTGTTGTGTGTTTTATGTGTGTTTGTGTGTTTTATGTTGTGTGTTTTGTGTATGTGTGTTTTTGTTGTGTGTGTATGTGTTTTTGTTTGTGTGTGTGTGTGTGTGTTTGTGTGTTTTGTTGGCGTTTTTGTGTGTGCATGTTGAGTGTTGTGTGTGTGTGTGTGTGTGTGTGTGTGTGTGTGTGTGTGTGTGTGTGTTTTTTGTTTGTGTGTTTATGTGTTGTGTGTTTTATGTGTTGTGTTTATGTGTTGTGTTTTATGTGTGTGTGTTTTGTGTTGTGTTTATATGTTGTGTGTGTTTATGTGTTGTGTTTGTGTTGTGTGTTTTTTATGTTTGTGTGTTTATGTGTTGTGTGTTTATGTGTTGTGTGTTTATGTTGTGTGTTTATGTGTGTGTTTGTGTGTTTGTGTTTATGTGTTGTGTTTATGTGTTGTGTGTGTTTATGTGTGTGTGTTTATGTGTTGTGTTTATGTGTTTGTGTTTTGTGTTGTGTGTTTATGTTGTGTGTTTATGTATTTGTGTTTTATGTGTGTGTATTGTGTGTGTGTTTGTGTGTGTTTTGTGTTTTGTGTTGTGTGTGTGTGTGTGTGTTTGTGTATGTGTGTGTGTGTGTGTGTTTTTTTGCATTTTTGTGTTTTATGTGTTGTGTGTTTATGTTGTGTGTTTGTGTTGTGTTTATGTGTTGTGTTTGTGTTGTGTGTTTATGTGTTGTGTGTTTTGTGTTGTGTGTTTTATGTGTTGTGTTTTGTGTTGTGTGTTTATGTTGTGTGTGTTTATGTTTTGTGTGTTTATGTTGTGTGTTTATGTGTTGTGTTTTGTGTTGTGTGTTTATGTGTTGTGTGTTTATGTGTTGTGTGTTTTTATTTGTGTGTTTATGTGTTTGTGTGTTTTATGTATTTGTGTGTGTTTTATGTGTTGTGTGTTTTATGTTGTGTGTTTATGTGTTGTGTTTGTGTGTGTGTGTTTGTGTGTGTTTGTGTGTGTGTTGGGTGTGTGTGTGTGTGTGTGTGTGTGTTTTGTGTGTGTGTTTTTGTGTGTTTGTGTGTGTGTGTTTTGTGTTGTGTGTTTATGTGTTGTGTTTATGTGTTGTGTGTTTATGTGTTGTGTGTTTATGTGTTGTGTGTTTTTGTTGTGTATTTATGTGTTTTGTGTTTATGTGTTGTGTGTTTTATGTGTGTGTGTTTATGTTGTGTGTTTATATGTTGTGTGTTTATATGTTGTGTGTTTTATATGTTGTGTGTTTTGTGTTGTGTGTGTTTTATGTTGTGTGTGTTTTATGTGTTGTGTTTATATTTGTGTGTTTATGTGTTGTGTGTTTTATGTGTTGTGTGTTTTATGTTTGTGTGTGTGTGGTTTGTGTGTGTGTGTGTGGTTTGTGTGTTTTGTTGTATGTGTGTGTGTGTTGGTGTGTGTGTGTGTGGTTTTGTTGGTTGGTTTGTGTGTTTTTGTGTTGTGTTTATGTGTTGTGTTTTTGTGTTGTTTTATGTGTTGTGTGTTTTTTGTGTTGTGTGTTTTATATGTTGTGTTTATGTGTTGTGTTTTTATATGTTGTGTGTGTTTATATGTTGTGTGTTTATATGTTTGTGTGTTTTATGTGTTGTGTTTGTGTTGTGGTTTATATGTTGTGTTTATATGTTTGTGTTTTTATATTTGTGTGTTTATATGTTGTGTTTATGTGTTGTGTTTATATGTTGTGTGTTTATATGTTGTGTGTTTTTTTTTGTGGGGTGTGTGTGTGGGTGTGTGTTTGTGTGTGTGTTTGTGTGTGTGTGGTTTTTATATGTTGTGTGTTTTATATGTTGTGTGTTTTATATGTTGTGTTTATATGTTTTGTGTTTATATGTTGTGTTTATGTTTTGTTTTTATATGTTGTGTGTTTTATATATTTGTGTGTTTATATGTTTTTGTGTTTATATGTTGTGTGTTTTATGTGTTGTGTTTTGTGTTGTGTGTTTATGTGTTGTGTTTTGTGTTGTGTGTTTATATGTTTGTGTGTTTATGTGTGTGTTTATATGTTGTGTTTGTGTTGTGTGTTTTATGTGTTTTGTGTTTATATGTTGTGTGTTTTATGGGTTTGTGTTTTATATGTTGTGTGTTTTATATTTGTGTTTATGTGTTTGTGTTTATATATTTGTGTGTTTATATGTTTGTGTGTTTTTGTGTTTGTGTGTGTGTGTGTGTTTATGGTGTATTTGTGTGTGTGTGTGTGTGTGGTATGTGTTGTGTTTTTTTGTGTTGTGTTTTGTGTGTTGTGTGTTTTATGTGTTGTGTGTTTTGTATTATTTGTGTTTGTGTTGTGTGTTTATATGTTGTGTTTTATATGTTGTGTGTGTTTATATGTTGTGTTTATGTGTTGTGTTTATATGTTGTGTGTTTATGTGTTTGTGTTTGTGTTGTGTGTTTATATGTTTGTGTGTTTTTATATTTGTGTGTTTATGTGTTGTGTGTTTATGTGTTGTGTGTTTATATGTTGTGTGTTTATATGTTGTGTGTTTATATGTTGTGTGTTTTATGTGTTTGTGTTTTATGTGTGTGTGTTTTTGTATGTGTTGTGTGTGGTGTGTGTGTGTGTGTGTGTGTGTGTGTGGTTTGTGTGTGTGTGTGTTTGTGTGTGTGTGTGTTTGTGTGTTTGTGTGTGGTTTATGTGTTGTGTGTTTATATGTTGTGTGTTTATATGTTGTGTGTGTTTGTGTTTTGTGTTTTATGTGTTGTGTTTATATGTTCTGTGTTTGTGTGTTGTGTTTTGTGTTGTGTTTTTATGTGTTGTGTGTTTATATGTTGTGTGTGTGTTTATGTTGTGTGTTTATATGTGTTGTGTGTTTATGTGTGTGTTTTATGTGTTGTGTGTTTTATGTTGTGTGTGCTTGTGTTGTGTTTTATGTGTGTGTGTTTGTGTTGTGTGTTTGTGTGTTGTGTTTATGTGTGTGTGTGTATTTGTGTTTATGTGTGTGTGTGTGTGTGTGTGTTAATGTGTGTGTGTGTGTGTGTGTGTGTGTGTGTTTTGTGTGGCCCCCTGACTGTGTGTGTGTGTGTGTGTGTGTGTGTGTTGTGTGTGTGTGTGTGTGTGTGTGTGTGTGTGTTTTGTGTGTTTGTGTGTTTATGTTGTGTGTTTATGTGTTGTGTTTGTGTGTTGTGTTTGTGTTGTGTGTTTTATGTTGTGTGTTTGTGTGTTGTGTGTTTATGTTGTGTGTTTATGTGTTGTGTGTTTATGTTTTGT
>NW_024755059.1:0-17500 GCF_018991925.1 Homarus americanus | reverse complement strand
TGTTGTGTGTTTATGTGTTGTGTGTTTATGTGTTGTGTGTTTTGTATTTGTGTGTTTTATGTTTGTTTATGTGTTGTGTACATGTGTTGTGTTTTTGTGTTGTGTTTATGTGTTGTGTGTTTATGTGTTGTGTGTTTTATATTTGTGTGTTTATGTTGTGTTATGTGGTGTGTTTATGTGTTGTGTGTTTATGTTGTGTGTTTATGTTGTGTTTATGTGTTGTGTTTATGTGTTGTGTGTGTGTTTTATGTGTTGTGTGTGTGTTTATGTGATGTGTGTTTATGTGTTTGTGTTTTTATGTTGTGTGTGTGTGTTTTTTTGTGTGTGTGTGTTTATGTGTTGTGTGTTTATGTTGTGTGTTTATGTGTTGTGTTTATGTGTTGTGTTTATGTGTTGTGTTTTATGTGTGTGTGTTTATGTGTTGTGTTTTATGTATGTTGTGTGTTTTATGTGTTGTGTGTTTATGTGTTTGTGTGTTTATGTGTGTGTTTTATGTTTTGTGTTTATGTGTGTGTTTATGTGTTGTGTGTTTATGTTGTGTGTTTTATGTGTTTGTGTTTATGTTGTGTGTTTATGTGTTTGTGTGTTTTATGTTGTGTGTTTATGTGTTGTGTTTATGTGTTTGTGTGTTTATGTGTGTGTTTTATGTTGTGTGTTTGTGTGTGTTTGTGTGTTTGTGTGTGTTGTGTGTTTGTGTTTGTGTTTTGTATTGTGTGTGTTTGTGTGGGGGTGTGTGTGGTGTTTTATGTTGTGTGTTTATGTTGTGTTTATGTGTTGTGTACATGTGTTGTGTGTTTATGTTGTGTGTTTATGTGTTGTGTGTTTATGTGTTGTGTGTTTATGTTGTGTGTGTGTTTTATGTTGTGTTTTATGTTTTGTGTACATGTGTTGTGTGTTTATGTGTTGTGTGTGTTTTTGTTGTGTTTTGTTGTGTGTTTTTGTGTTGTGTGTGTTTTGTGTTGTGTTTTTTTTGTGTGTTTTTTTGTTTTTTGTGTTTTGTGTTTTGTTGTGTGTGTTTTGTTGTGTGTTTATGTGTTGTGTGTTTTATGTGTGTGTGTGTGTTGTTGTGTGTGTGTGTGTGTGTGTGTGTGTGTGTGTGGTTTTGTGTGTTGTGTGTTTATGTTGTGTGTTTATGTTGTGATTTTATGTGTTGTGTACATGTGGTTTTATGTGTGTGTGTTTATGTTGTGTGTTTATATGTGTTATGTTGTGTGTTTTAGTTGTGTTTATGTGTTGTGTTTATGTGTTGTGTGTTTATGTGTTGTGTGTTTTATGTGTTGTGTGTTTTATGTGTGTTGTGTTTTATGTGTTGTGTGTGTGTGTTTTATTTGTGTGTTTTATGTGTTGTGTGTTTTATTTGTTGTGTGTTTTATGTGTGTGTGTGTGTTGTGTGTGTATGTGTGGCCCTTTTGTATGTGTGGTGGTGGTTGTGTGGTTTGCGTGTTGTGTGTGTTGTGTGTGTTTGTGTGGTTGGGTTTGCGTGGTTGTGTGTTTATGTGTTGTGTGTTTTATGTGTTGTGTTTATGTGTTGTGTCTGTGTTTATGTTGTGTGTTTATGTGTTGTTTATGTGTTGTGTGTTTATGTGTTGTGTGTTTATGTGTTGTGTTTATGTTGTGTGTGTGTTTATGTTGTGTTTATGTGTTGTGTTTATGTGTTGTGTGTTTTATGTATTTGTGTGTTTATGTGTTGTGTGTGTTTTATGTGTTGTGTGTTTATGTGTTGTGTGTTTATGTGTTGTGTTTTATGTGTGTTTGTGTGTTGTGTTTGTGTTTGTGTGTTTTATGTGTTGTGTGTTTATGTGTTGTGTGTTTTATGTGTGTGTGTGTGTGTGTGTGTGTGTTTTATGTGTGTGCTGTGTGTGTGTGTTTTGTGTGTGTGTGTGTTGTGTGTTTATGTGTTGTGTGTTTATGTGTTGTGTGTTTATGTGTTTGTGTGTTTATGTGTTGTGTTTTGTGTGTTGTGTTTATGTTGTGTGTGTTTATGTTGTGTTATGTTGTGTTTATGTGTTGTGTGTTTTATGTGTTGTGTGTTTATGTGTTGTGTGTTTATGTGTTGTGTGTTTTATGTGTTGTGTGTTTATGTGTTGTGTTTATGTGTGTTTTATGTGTGTGTTTATGTGTTGTGTTTATGTTGTGTGTTTTATGTGTTGTGTGTTTTGATGTTATTGTATTTTATGTGGTGGTGTGTGTGTGTGTGTGTGTGTGTGTGTGTGTGTTTGCATGTTTTTGTGTGTTTATGTGTGTGTGTGTGTTTGTTGTGTGTAGGTAGTGTGAGGTCCTGTGTGTTTGTGTGTGTGTTTATGTGTTGTGTGTTTGCGTTTGTGTGTGTTTATGTGTAGGTTTTTTGTGTTTGTGTTTGTGTGTGTTTGTGTGTGTGTGTTTTGCATGTTTTGTTAACTTGGGGTTTTGTTTATCTATATATGGTGTTTTGTTTATGTGCAGTGTCTATAGGCACAATGTCTGTCTGTGTAGAGTTTTTATTTATAACGCCTGGCTGTGTAGAATATCTAATGTCTATATAAAACAACGCCTCTCCATGTACAATGCTTGAACACAATGCTTTCAGTATTAATGACTATAGAACATGTCTGAACCCCGTAACATGTCTGTTGTAGTGTCTATGTTAAATCTGTAGTAATATATGAAAAATACTGTCTAAAATCTATGTATGATATTTATGCAAAAATCTATGTATATATACTGTATAAATGTGTATAAATTAATTCGACCAGTTGAAATATTTGCAGGGAATGTATTGATTTATATATATATATACTTAATTTTATTTAATAATTTAAGCTTCCGTTCAGATATATCCGCACATGTTATATATCTGGGTTGTTGACAATGTAACACTACCACAGCCACAGCTACCACCACACGAACTACCACCACAACCAACCAGTATCCCTGTTTTGACAATAAAAACCATAATAAATATGATCCATTTACACATAAAGACCATACATACATACATATATACATACATATTTATACATACATACATATATCATATACACACATACATATATACATACATACATACATACATGCATTGCGTGCAGACACACACATAAATACTGCATACATACATACTCATACATACATACACGCATACATACACACATACATACTACATACATGCATACATACATACATGCATACATACATACATACATACATACTCAACTCTTTTACACTTTGAACTATCCGAGAGAATCAATATGTTCTTATAGGCGGTATTAATTAAAACCTTTCATCAGTTGTGGGTAAAAACGTTTGTTTTCATTTCCTCAACTGAAAAACAAATGAAATGGTAATATGGCTGCTGTATTTACCCTCCTTACAATGGCTGCTGTATTTACCCTCCCCATACAATGGCTGCTGTATTACCCTCCCCTTACAATGGCTGCTGTATTTGCCCTCCTTACAATGGCTTGCTGTATTTACCTCCCCTTACAATGGCTGCTGTATTTCCATTACAATGGCTGCTGTATTTACCCTCCTTACAATGGTTTTGCTTTTGTATTTCCACTCCCTTACAATGGCTGCTGTATTTACCCTCCATTACAATAACACTGTATTTACCTCCTTACAGTAGCAACATTGTTCACCTTCCATTACAATGGCTGGTATTTACCCTCCCTTACAATGGCTTGTGTTCACCGCCTTCCATTTACAATGGCTGCTTATTGCTTACCTCCTTAAAGTGGCTGCTGTGATGCCTTCCATTACAATGGCTGCTGTATTTGACCATCCATTACAATGGCTGCTGTGTTACCCTCCTTACAATGGCTGTGTGTTTCTCCTTACAATGGCTTAACAGTATTCACCTTCCTTACAATGGCTGCTGTGTTACCCTCCTTACAATGAAACAACAATTCACCTTCCATTACAATGGCTGCTGTCCTTTTACCTCCCTTATGACTGCTGTGTTGCCACTCCTTCAGTTAAATGTTTGTATTTACCCTCCCTTACAATGGTTTGCTGTGTTGTCCATTGTGGACCCATTTACGTGCGCTGTTTTCCACTCCTTCACAATGACTGCTGTGTTACCCTCCTTACAATGAGCTGTATTTGCCCTCCTTACAATGTTGCTGTGTTACCCTCCTTACAATGGCTGCTGTATTTTACCCTCCTTCAGTGGCTTTGTTACCCTCCTTACAATGACAGTGTTTTACCCTCCTTACAATGGCTGCTGTATTTCCCTCCATTACAATGACTGCTGTGTTACCCTCCTTACAATGGTTGCTGTATTTACCCTCCCTTACAATGGCTGCTGTATTCACCTTCCATTACAATGACTGCTGTATTCACCTTCCATTACAATGACTGCCAGTATTTACCCTCCATTACAATGGCTGCTGTATTTACCCTCCTTACAATGAAGCTGCTGATTTACCCTCCATTACAATGACTGCTGTTTACCCTCCTTACAATGACTGCTGTATTTGCCCTCCCTTACAATGACTGCTGTGTTGCCCTCCATTACAATGACTGCTGTGTATTCACCTTCCATTACAATGGCTTAACAATGTTCACCGCCTGTGGCGCCTTATTTACCCTCCTTACAATGGCTGTATTTACCTCCCTTTGACTGCTGTGATTTACCCTCCATTACAATGACTGCTGTATTCACCTTCCGTTACAATGAAACATGTATTTGCCATCCCCTTAATGGCTGCTGTGTTGCCCTCCTTACAATGGCTGCTGTATTTGATTTTACCCTCCTTACAGTGTGTTCACCTTCCATTACAATGGCTGCTGTTGTTCCTTCATTACAATGGCTGCTTTTTTTTTTGTAAACGCATGTTTACCCTCCATTACTGAAACAAGTCATTCACCTTCCTTACAATGGCTGCTGTATTCACCTTCCATTACAATGGTTGCTGTGTTACCACTCCTACAATGGCTGCTGTATTTGCCTCCCTTACAATGGCTGCTGTGTTACCTCCCTTTACAATGGCTGCTGTATTTACCCTCCTTACAATGGCTTGCTGTGTTGCCCTCCCCTTAATGTAGCTGCTGTATTTACCCTCCATTACAATGACTGCTGTATTTACCCTCCCTTACAATGACTGTGTTTGCCTCTCCCTTACAATGATTGCTGTATTTCCCTCCCCATACAATGAAGCTGCTGTGTTACCTCCTTACAATGGCTGCTGTATTTATCCTTACAATGGCTGTGTATTTACCTCCCTTACAGTGACTGCTGTATTTTACCCTCCATTACAATGTGCTGTGTTGCCCTCCTTACAATGGCTGCTGTGTTACCCTCCCTTACAATGGCTGCTGTATTTACCCTCCATTACAATGGCTGCTGTATTTACCCTCCTTATGGTTGCTCAATTTTGCTTCCTTACAATGGCTGTGTATTCACCTTCCATTACAATGGCTGTATTTACCCTCCTTACAATGGCTGCTGTATTCACCCCCTTCCATTACAATGGCTGCTGTATTTACCCTCCCATACAATGGCTGCTGTATTTACCCTCCATTACAATGACTGCTGTGTTACCCTCCCTTACAATGGCTGTATTTACCCTCCTTACAATGGCTGCTGTGTTACCCTCCATTACAATGGTTCATAACATTTACCCTCCTTACAATGGCTGCTGTATTTACCCTCCTTACAATGGTTCTGTATTTACCTCCTTACAATGACTGCTTTGTATTTACCCTCCATTACAATGACTGCTGGATTTACCCTCCTTACAATGAAACGCTGTATTCCCTCCTTACAATGGCTGCTGTATTTGCCCTCCTTACAATGGCTGCTGTGTTTACCCTCCTTAATGGCTGCTGTATTTACCCTCCATTACAATGGCTGCTGTATTTACCCTCCCTTACAATGATTGCTGTATTTACCCTCCATTACAATGGCTGCTGTATTTACCCTCCATTACAATGATTTCTGTATTTACCCTCCCTTACAATGGTTGCTGTATTTACCCTCCATTACAATGGCTGCTGTATTTACCCTCCCTTACAATGGTTGCTGTATTTACCCTCCCTTACAATGGCTGCTGTATTTACCCTCCATTACAATGGCTGCTGTATTTACCCTCCCTTACAATGGCTGCTGTATTTACCCTCCATTACAATGGCTGCTGTATTTACCCTCCATTACAATGATTTCTGTATTTACCCTCCCTTACAATGGTTGCTGTATTTACCCTCCATTACAATGGCTGCTGTATTTACCCTCCCTTACAATGGTTGCTGTATTTACCCTCCCTTACAATGGCTGCTGTATTTACCCTCCATTACAATGGCTGCTGTATTTACCCTCCCTTACAATGGCTGCTGTATTTACCCTCCATTACAACGGCTGCTGTATTTACCCTCCATTACAATGGTTGCTGTATTTACCCTCCCTTACAATGGCTGCTGTATTTACCCTCCATTACAACGGCTGCTGTATTTACCCTCCCTTACAATGGCTGCTGTATTTACCCTCCATTACAATGGCTGCTGTATTTACCCTCCCTTACAATGGTTGCTGTATTTACCCTCCATTACAATGATTGCTGTATTTACCCTCCCTTACAATGATTGCTGTATTTACCCTCCATTACAATGGCTGCTGTATTTACCCTCCCTTACAATGGTTGCTGTATTTACCCTCCCTTACAATGATTGCTGTATTTACCCTCCCTTACAATGGCTGCTGTATTTACCCTCCCTTACAATGGTTGCTGTATTTACCCTCCATTACAATGGCTGCTGTATTTACCCTCCCTTACAATGGCTGCTGTATTTACCCTCCCTTACAATGGCTGCTGTATTTACCCTCCATTACAATGGCTGCTGTATTTACCCTCCCTTACAATGGTTGCTGTATTTACCCTCCCTTACAATGATTGCTATATTTACCCTCCATTACAATGGCTGCTGTATTTACCCTCCCTTACAATGATTGCTGTATTTACCCTCCATTACAATGGCTGCTGTATTTACCCTCCCTTACAATGGTTGCTGTATTTACCCTCCATACAATGGCTGTGTTTTCCCCTCCTTACAATGGCTTATACACCCTCCTTACAATGGCTGCTGTATTTACCTCCTCAATGGTTCCTGTATTTACCCTCCTTACAATGAGCCTGTGTGCACCCTCCCTTGTGGCTGCTGTATTTCCCTCCTTACAATGGTTCCTGTTTTACCCTCCTTATGGCTGCTGTGTTTTGCCCCTCCTTACAGTGGCTGCTGTGTTGCCATAATTTACGATGGCTGTATTTACCCCTCCTTACAATGGCTGCTGATTTACCCTCCCTTACAATGATCCTGTATTTACCCTCCCTTACAATGGCTGCTGTATTTACCCCTCCTTACAATGGCTGCTGTATTTACCCTCCATTACAATGGCTGCTGTGTTACCCTCCTTACAATGGTTGCTGTATTTACCCTCCTTACAATGGCTGCTGTATTTACCCTCCATTACAATGGCTGTATTTACCCTCCTTACAATGATTGCTGTATTTACCCTCCTTACAATGGCTACATGTTTACCCTCCCTTACAATGATTGCTGTATTTACCCTCCCTTACAATGGCTGCTGTATTTACCCTCCATTACAATGGCTGCTGTGTTTCCCTCCCTTACAATGATTGCTGTGTTTGCCCTCCCTTACAATGGCTGCTGTGTTGCCTCCTTATGGCCTGTTCCTCCCTTACAATGATTTAGCATTTACCCTCCCTTACAATGGCTGCTGTATTTACCTCCTTACAATGGCTGCTGTATTTACCCTCCTTACTATTGGCTGCTGTGTTTACCCTCCACATTAACAACTGTATTTACCCTCCCTTACAGTGGCTGCTGTGTTGCCCTCCTTACAGTGGCTGCTGTATTTCTTCTCCCTTACAATGGCAGTTTTGCCCTCCTGTAACATGTGTTACCCTCCCCTTACAATGAAAGCTGTGTTTGCCCTCCTTACAATGGCTGCTGTATTTACTCCTTTACAATGGTGCTGTGTTACCCTCTCCTTACAATGGTTGCTGTTACCCACATAATGGCTTGTGTTGCCCTCCTTACAGTGAAACGCTGTATTTGTTGCCACTCCTTACAGTGGCAACTGTATTTGCCCTCCTTATTGTGTGTATTTGCCCTCCATTACAATGGCTGCTGTATTTACCCTTGTTATTTATCCTCCTTACAATGGCTGCTGTGTTGCCCTCCTTACAGTAAACAATGTTACCCTCCCTTACAATGATTTTGCTGTGTTACCCTCCCTTACAATGGCCTTATTTACCCTCCTTACAATGGCTGCTGTATTTGCCCTCCTTACAATGGCTGCTGTGTTGCCCCTCCCATACAATGAGCTTGCTGTGCCTCCCTTACAATTGAGCAACAGCCATTTTCCCTCCATTACAATGGCTGTGATTTTTGTGTGCTGTATTTCTCCATTACAATGAAACCTGTGTTTTTGGTGTGTTTACCCTCCATTACAATGGCTGTATTTCCCTCCTTACAATGGCTGCTGTGTTTCCCTCCTTACAATGGCTGCTGTGTTACCCTCCTTACAATGGCTGCTGTATTTACCCTCCATTACAATGGCTGCTGTATTTACCCTCCCATACAATGGCTGCTGTATTTACCCTCCTTACAATGGCTGCTATTTTACCCTCCTTACAATGGCTGTGTATTTACCTTCATACAATGGCTGCTGTGTTGCCTCCATTACAATGGCTGCTGTATTACCCTCCCTTACAATGGCTGCTGTATTTGCCCTCCCTTACAATGGCATTTGCCTCCATTAAATGCGCTTTTTTACCCTTACAGTGGCTGCTGTGTTGCCACTCATTACAGTGACAACAATGATTTTCCCTCCTTACAATGGAACATGTATTTACCTCCATACAATGAAACAACAATTTACCTCTCCACATGGCTGTTTTGTTACCCTCATACAATGGTGCTGTATTTCCCTCCGTTACAATGACTGTGTGTTTACCCTCCCTTCCTGATGGCTGCTGTATTTGCCTCTCCTTACAGTGGTTGCATTTACCCTCCATTACAATGAGTAACTATTTTACCCTCCTTACAATGGCTGCTGTTTACCCTCATACAATGGTGCTGTGTTACCCCTCCATTACAATGGCTGCTGTGATTACCCTCCTTACAGTGACTTGCTGTGTTACCCCTCCATACGTGTAACGCTGTGTTACCCTCCCTTATAATGGCTTTTGTTTGCCTTCCATTACAATGGCTGCTGTTTACCTCCATTACAATGATGCTGTGTTTACCATCCTTACAATGGCTGCTGTATTTACCCTCTACAATGGCTTGTTTTACCTCCATTACAATGGCTGCTGTATTTTACCTTCCATTACTGTGGCTGCTGTTTACCTCCCTTACAGTAATCTTATTTTACCCTCCCATACAATGGCTGCTGTATTTACCTCCCTGTACTACATGTCTTCTCTCCCCTCCGAGATGTGTGCTGAAAGTCTTCAGAATATCAGTGACTCCTAAATCAGTCGAGATTTTACATTTCTATGGTTTTCTTTGTCATTGTATCAGAATTCAGGGCAGTAGAAAGTTATTTCTCTCTCTCTCTCTCTCTCTCTCTCTCTCTCTCTCTCTCTCTCTCTCTCTCTCTCTCTCTCTCTCTCTCTCTCTCTCTCTCGTGTGTGTGTGTGTGTGTGAAGCCATTGCGTTGCCACCGCTGCTCTTGCTGATGACAAACAATAAAGAGACGAAGGAGGAGGCGATGAGGTGACGAAACAGAAGAAGGAAACAGGGGAAGAAACAGGAGGAGGAAGGAGGAGGAATAACAGAGGGAGATTGAGGAGTTGTGGGGACAACTTAGCTAATCTTGTGTTCATCGTCGTCATCAGTCCAGACCAGCTGAGGCTTGCCGTGGCTCCTCCTAACGCTCAGGAACTACCAGTAACACTGGGACCTACCAGTACACCGGGACCTACCAGCACACCAGACTCCACACTAGTACACTGCGGGACCTACCAGTACACCGGGACCCACACCAAGACCTACCAGTACACCGGGACCTACCAGGCTAGGACCTACCAGTACACCGGGACCTACCAGTACACCGGGACCCCACCAGCACACCAGGACCTACCAGTACACCGGGGACCTACCAGTACACTGGGACCTGCCACACCAAGACCTACCGGTACACCGGGACCTGCACACCGGGATTCCAATACACCAGGACCTACCAGCACTCCAGGACCTACCAGCACTCCAAGGACCTACCAGCACACCAGACCTACCGGTACACAGGACCTACCAGCACACCAGGACACCAGCACACCAGGACCATGCACCGACCTACCAGCACATCAGAACCTAGGACTCTACCAGCACACCAGACCTACCAGCACACCAGGACCTACCAGCACACCAGGACCTACCAGCACACCCGACTTACCAGCACATCAGAACCTAGACCTACCAGCACACCAAGGACCTACCAGCACACCGGGACCCACTAGCACACCAGGAACTACCACACCAGGACCTACCAGCACCCAGGACCTACCACAGCACACCAGGACCTACCAGCACACCAGGACCCACCAGCACACCAAGGACCTACAGCACTCCAGGACCTACCAGCACACCAGGACCTACCACACACCAGGACCTACCAGCACTCAGGACCTACCAGCACACCAGGACCCACCAGCACCAGGACCTACCACCACACCAGGACCTACCAACACACCAGGACCTACCAGCACACCAGGACCACCAGCACTCCAGGACTTACTAGCACACCATGGACCTACCAGCACTCCAGGACCTACCAGCACTCTAGGACCTACCAGCACACCGAGGACCTGCCAGTACACCAGAACCTACCAGTACACCAGACCTACCAGTACACCAGGACCTACCAGCACACACAGGGACTTGCAGTACCTACTGGGACTTACCAGTACACCATTAGACCCACCAGTACACCACAGGACCTACCAGCACACCAGGACCACCAGCACACCAGGACCTACCAGTGCACACCGGGACCTACCAGTACACCAGGACCTACCAGTCACACCAGGACCTACCAGCACACCAGGACCTACCAACACATCAGGATCCAAGACCTACCAGAGTACACCGTGACCCACCAGTACACTGGGACCTACCAGTACACCAGGACCTACCAGTACACCGGGACCTACCAGTACACCGGGACCTACCAGTACACGAGACCTACCAGTACACCGGGACCTACCAGTACACCAAGGACCTACCAGCACACCAGGACCTACCAGCACACCAGGACCTACCAGTACACCAGGACCTACCAGTACACTGGGACCTACCAGTACACCGGGACCTACCAGCACACCAGGACCTACCAGTCACCAGGACCTACCAGCACACCAGGACCCAGCTAGTACACCAGGACCTATAGCACACCAGACCTTCCAGTACACACAGACCTGCCAGTACACCGGGACCCACCAGTACACCAGGACCTACCAGGCACACCTGACCCACGCAGCACAACAGGACCTACCAGTACACCAGGACCTTCCAGCACACCAGGACCTACTCACAGCACACCAGGGACCTACCAGCACCAGGACCTACCAGTACACCCGGGACCTACCAGCACACCTGACCTACCAGCACACCAGGACCTACCAGTACACCAGGACCTACCAGCACACCAGGACCTACCAGTACACCAGGACCTACCAGTACACCAGGACCTACCAGCACACCAGGACCTACCAGTACACCAGGACCTACCAGCACACCAGGACCTTCCAGTACACTAGGACCTACCAGCACACAGGGACCTACCATACACTGGGACCTACTAGCAGCACACCAGGACCTACCAGCACACCAGAACTACCAGTACACCAGGACCTTCCAGACACCGGGACCTACCAGCACACCAGGACCTGCCAGCACACCAGGGACCTACCAGTACCCACAGGACCCACCAGTACACCGGGACCTACCAGCACACCAGGACCTACCAGCACACCAGGACCTACCAGTACACCAGGACCACCAGTACACAGGACCTACTAGACCGGGACCTACCAGTACACCACAGGGACTTCCCACACTGGGACACTAGTACACCAGGACCTACCAGTACACCAGGACCTACCAGTACACTGGGACCTACCAGTACACCAGGACCTACCAGCACACCAGGACCTACCAGTGCACACCAGACCTTCCAGTACACCGGGACCTACCAGTACACCAGGACCTGACTAGCACCCACAGGACCTTCCAGTACACTGGGACCTACCAGCACACCGGGACCTACCAGTACACCAGGACCTACCAGCACACCAGGACCTACCAGTACACCAGGACCTACCAGCACACCAGACCTACCAGCACACCAGGACCTACCAGTACACCAGACCTACCAGCACACCAGGACCTACCAGCACACCAGGACCCACCAGCACACCAGGACCTACCAGCACACCAGGATCCACCAGCACACCGGGACTTACTAGTACACCAGGACCACCAGTACACCAGGACCTACCAGCACACCAGGACCTGCCAGTACACCGGAACAGCACACCAGGACCTACCAGCACACCAGGACTCTACCAGCACACCAGGACCAGTACACCACGACCTACCAGCACACCAGGACCTACCAGTACACCAGGACCTACCAGCACACCGGGACCTACCAGGCATCAGACCACCTCAGTACACCAGGGACCTACCAGCACACTAGGAACTCACCAGCATTAGGATTCCTACAGCACACTAGGACCTACCAGTACACCAGGACCTGCCAGCACACCAGGACCTACCAGATGCACCAGGGACCCACCAGTACACGGACCCACCAGCACACCAGGACCTACCAGTACACCAGGACCCACAGCACACCAGGACCCACCAGCACACCAGGACCTACCAGCACACCACAGGACCCACCAGCACACCAGGACCTTCCAGCACACCAGGACCCACTAGCACAGAGACCTACCAGTACACCAGGACCTACCAGCACACCGGGACCCACCAGCACACTGGGACCTACCAGTACACCAGGATCCACCAGTACACAGACCTACCAGCACACCGGGACTCCACTAGCACATCAGGGACCTACTAGTACACCACCAGGACCTGAGCAGTACTCCGGGGACCTACCAGCACACCAGGACCTACCAGCACACCGGGACCTACCAGCACACCGGGATTCCACCAGTACAACAGGACCTACCAGCACACCAGGACCTACCAGCACACCGGGACCTGCCAGTACACCTTAGACCCACCAGCACACCAGGACCTACCAGCACACCAGGACCTACCAGGACACCAGGACCTACCAGCACACCAGACTCCACTAGTACACTGGGATCCACCAGGCACACCGGGACCTACCAGCACACTGGGACCTACTAGTACACCAGGACCTGCTCAGCACACCGGGACCTACCAGCACACCAAATTGCCTGTACACCAGGACTCACCAGCACACCAGGATTCCACTACCAGACCAGACCCACCAGCACACCAGGACCTACCAGCACAGCAGGACCTACCAGCACACCAGGACCTACCAGCACACGGGATACCAGCACACCAGGACCTACCATACACCAGGACCTACCAGCACACCAGGACCTACCAGCACACCAGGACTCTACCAGCACACCAGGACCTACCAGTACACCAGGACCTACCTCAGTACACCAGGACTCACCAGCACACCACAGGGACTCCACCAGCACCAGGACCTACCAGCACACCAGGACCCACCAGCACACCAGGACCTACCAGCACCCGGGACCTACCAGTACACCAGGACCCCACCAGTGACACCAGAGACCCACCAGCACACCAGGACCTACCAGTACACCGGGACCTACCAGTACACCAGACCCACCAGCACACCAGACCTACCAGCACACCAGGACCTACCAGTACACCAGGACCTACCAGCACACCAGGACCCCACCAGCACACCAGGACCCACCAGTACACCGGGACCTACCAGTACACCAGGACCTACCAGCACACCAGGACCTACCAGCACACCAGACCTACCAGTACACCAGACCTACCAGCACACCAGGACCTACCAGCACACCAGGACCCACCAGCACACCAGGACCTACCAGCACACCAGGACCTACCAGTACACCAGGACCTACCAGCACACCAGGACCTACTAGCACACTGGGTCACTAGTACACCAGGACTCCACTAGGCACCGGGACCTACCAGTACACCAGACCTACCAGCACACCAGGACCTACCAGTACACCAGACCTACCAGCACACACAGACCTACCAGTACACCGGACCTACCAGTACACCGGGACCTACCAGCACACGGGACCTACCAGCACACCAGGACCCACCAGTACACCAGGACCTACCAGCACATCAGTACCTACCAGCACCCAGACCTACCAGCACACAGACCTACCAGTACACCAGGGTCCACCAGCACACCAGGACCCACCAGCACACCAGGACCTACCAGCACACCAGGACCTGCCCAGCACACCAGGACCTACCAGTACACCAGACCTACCAGTACACCAGACCCACCAGCACACCAGGACCTACCAGCACACTAGGACCCACCAGCACACCAGGACCTACCAGCACACCAGGGACCTACCAGCACACTGACCTTACCAGTACACCAGGACCCACCAGGCACAGACCCACCAGCACACCAGGACCTACCAGTACACACTGGGATCTACCAGTACACCAGGACCCACCAGCACACCAGACCCACGCACACACCAGGGACCTACCAGTACACCAGGACTCCACCAGCACACCAGGACCACTAGCACAGCAGGACCTACCAGTACACCGGGGACCACCAGTACACCAGGACCTACCAGCACACCAGGACCTACCAGTACACCAGGACCAACCAGTACACCAGGACCTACCAGCACACCCAGGACCCACCAGCACACCAGGACCCACCAGCACACCAGACCTACCAGCACACCAGGACCTACCAGTACACCAGACCTACAGCACACCAGGACCTACCAGCACACGGGACCTTTTACCTGGGACCCACAGTACACCAGGACCTCCAGTACACCAGGACCTGCCAGCACACCAGGACCCACCAGACACCAGGACTCCACAGCACACCAGGACCTTCCAGTACACCGGGACCTACCAGTACACTGGGACCCACCAGTACACAGGACCCACCAGTACACCAGGACCTACCAGCACACCAGGACCCACCAGCACATCAGCCCACCAGCACTCCAGGACCTACCAGCACACCAGGACCTACCAGCACACCAGGACCCACCAGCACACCACAGGACCTACTCCAGCACACCAGGACCCACCCAGCACACCAGGGACCTACCAGCACACCAGGACCCAGCACACCAGGACCTACCAGCAATTAGGACCCACCAGCACTAGACCTACCAGTACACCAGGACCTACCAGTACACCAGGACTTACCAGCACACCAGGACCTCTGCACACAGGACCTACCAGCACACCAGGGACCCACCAGCACACCAGGGACCCACCAGCACACCTAGGACCCACCAGCACACCAGGACCTACCAGCACACCAGGGACCCACCAGCACACCAGGACCCACCAGCACACCAGGACCCACCAGCACACCAGGACCTACCAGCACACCAGGACCCACCAGCACACCAGGACCCACCAGCACACCAGGACCCACCAGCACACCAGGACCCACCAGCACACCAGGACCCACTCAGACACCAGGACCACCAGCACACCACAGGACCTACCAGCACACCAGGACCTACCAGCACACCAGGACCTACCAGTACACCGGGACCTACCAGTACACCAGGACCCACCAGCACACCAGACCCACCAGCACACCAGGACCAACAGCACACCAGACACAGCACACCAGGACCTACCAGCACACCAGGACCCACCAGCACACCAGGACCCACCAGCACACCAGGACCTACACACCACAGGACCCACCAGCACACCAGGACCCACCAGCACACCAGGACCCACTAGCACACCAGGACCCACCAGCACACCAGGACCTACCAGCACACCAGGACTACCAGCACACCAGGACCTACCAGCACACCAGGACCTACCAGCACACCAGGACCTACCAGCACACCAGGGACCTACCAGCACACAGGATCCGAACCAGACCCACCAGCACACCAGGACCCACCAGCACACCAGGACCCACCAGCACCCAGGACCCACCTCACACACCAGGACCCACCAGCACACCAGACCTACCAGCACACCAGGACCCACCAGCACACAGGACCCACCAGCACACCAGGACCCACCAGCACACCAGGACCCACCAGCACACCAGGACCACAGCACACCAGGACCACCAGCACACCACAGGACCCACCAGCACACCACAGGACCACCAGCACACCAAGGACCCACCAGCACACCAGGACCTACCAGCACACCAGGACCTACCAGCACACCACAGGACCTACCAGCACACCAGGACCCACCAGCACACCAGGACCCAGCACACCAGGACCCACCAGCACACCAGGACCTACCAGCACACCAAGGACCCACCAGCACACCAGGACCTACCAGCACACCAGGGACCTACCAGCACACCAGGGATCCATAGCACACTAGGACCTACCAGCACACCAGGACCCACCAGTCACACCAGGACCTACCAGCACACCTGGCCACAGGACCCACCTCAGCACACCAGGACCTACCAGTACACCAGGACCTACCAGCACACACCCAGGACCTCCCCAGCACACCAGGACCCACCAGCACACCAGGACCCACCAGCACACCACCGGGACCCACTAGCACACCAAGGACCTACCAGCACACCAGGACCCACCAGCACACCAGGACCTACCAGCACACAGGACCCACCAGCACACTAGGACTCACCAAGCACACCAGGACCTACCAGCACACCAGGACCCACCAGCACACCAGGACCTACCCAGCACACCAGGGACCTAGCACACACACCAGGACCCACCAGCACACCAGGACCCACCAGCACACCAGGACCCACCAGCACACCAGGACCCACCAGCACACCAGGACCTACCAGCACACCAGGACCCACCAGCACACACAGGACCTCCAGCACACCAGGACCCACCAAGCACACCAGACCTACCAGCACAGGACCACTAGCACACCAGGACCTACCAGCACACCACAGGACCCACCAGCACACCAGGACCCACCAGCACACCAGACCTACCAGCACACCAGGACTCCACCACACCAGGACCTACCAGCACACCAGGACCCACCAGCACACCAGGACCTACCAGCACACCAGGACCCACCAGCACACCAGGACCCACCAGCACACCAGACCTACCAGCACACCAGGACCCACGCACACCAGGACCCACCAGCACCAGGACCTACCAGCACACCTAGGACCTACCAGCACACCACAGGACCACCAGCACACCAGGACCTACCAGCACACCAGGACCTACCAGCACACCACAGGACCCAGCAATACGTAACTGAACGAAGTACTGAT
>NW_024755058.1:0-12954 GCF_018991925.1 Homarus americanus | reverse complement strand
CAATTCTAGATCTCTTTAATTTGTCATGTGAAAATGGAAGACTGCCAGTGAAATGGAAAATGGCACTCATTGTTCCTGTGCCTAAGGGTGATAGTGATCAAAGACCCATATCCTTTACATCTTGTCTATCTACAATGATGGAGCGAATGGTATTAATTCAACTTCAATTTCAATTGTTTATTCCTTGATAGAGGATGCGGGATCCTAGTGCTGTCACTAGGTACCCCTGTACAATGACACCAGAAGCATCTGGCAAGTGTGACAAGTATATACAGTATAAATATTATAAAGGGGCTTACTAAAGCCTAAGGAAGGAAGGATATTCCTTTAGCATATAATCAATATTATTTACAAAATATCTGGCCAGTATGGGGAGGATCATATTAAATATATTGTATACAATGATGGTCTCTTGTCTAGTAATGTGTTTGGATTTTTAAAGGGTAAAAGCACTACACATTGTGTGATTATATGTCTTAGTAATGCTAATGTCAACTGCAGACTGTTTGCAGACCTTAAAAGTGCCTTTCATACGGCAAATAAGGAAGTGATCTTAGAAAGTCTTGTATAAAAGGGAAATTATTGATGTGGATTACAGATTACTTAACTAACAGAAAAGTGAGTGTCTGGTTTCAAGGTCATGAATCGGAAGAAAAAAATCTAGGGTTGGGTACCCCACAAGGTGGCGTTCTTAGCCCTATGCTTTTTAATATTCTTATGGACAGAATAGCTAGTTACAAATTTCAGGGCGAGTCCCAAGTATGTATTTATGCTGATGACATTCTGATCTGATGTAAGAATGAGGAAGATATGTCTAGGGTCATTAATCAGCTGCAGTATCTTTGTCTCTCCTTGGGACTGGTCATTAATTAAAATAAAACCAAATCTCAGTGAAGGGCAGTAAATGGAAAAGAATTTTGGCTAAATGGAATAAAATTGCAAAAAGTATCCAGTTACAAATATCTGGGAATGTTTGCGGGTGTAAATAATAATGTTAAGGATAAAATTACTTATGTCAAAAATATATGTACAGCGAGGCTAAAACCTCTGAAAGTTTTGTCAAATAGAGCAAATGGTGTTGGTATACCAGTTTTAAGATCTATGTACGTACTTGAGTACAGTTAGGAGTATCATTGATTATTCAGCTCCAGTTCTAGCTTCTTACTCAGGAAAAGATCTTAGGCTATTAGAGCTTATTCAGAATGAAGCAATGAGGATTGTGCTTGGTTATCCAAAGACGACAAGAATAGAGATTATGAGGATGGAGCTAAATGTCCCGAGCATAATACAGTACACAGAATTAGGGAGTTGACTGTCATTTCTACTCTAAGGCTTATTAGGCGTGGTGATGGGTATCTGAAGTCTGCTGTTGATAAATTTACTAATGCAATTACTAGTAATTTTAAGATGAATACTTATACTAAAAAACTTTGTCAGATGTTGTGTGAATATAATATTGTAGATTTGTGTGAACCATTGCCAAACAAAGTTTATTTGAAACCATGGTTCATGGAGAGTGTATCTGTGAGAATTAATAAGCTAGAGTTAAAAAAAAAAGAATGTAATCCTTTTGAGTTACGGCAAATATTCCTTGAGAAAATATCTGAGTACAGTATACATAAATATATATATTATATATATATAGAAATATATATATATATATATATATATATATATATATATATATATACATAAATATATATATATATATTATATATATATATATATATATATATATATATATATATATATATATATATATATATATATATATATATATATATATATATATATATATATATATATATATATATATATATATAATATATATATATATATATATATATATATATATATATATATATATATATATATATATATATATATATATATTGTATTGAAACATGTATACACTTAATTTACTAAAGGTGGTCATATGGTTAACTAGTACAGGTTAATACACTTAAAATGTACTCCTCTGGATTCACCCTCGAGATATACCCATCCAAACCTAACCTAATCTGACCTAACCTAACCAAACTAATTCCGGCCAAATCAGACTTATATTGTTATTACCGATAAAGATACTGAAGGAATTGAATTAATAATCTGAGAATAAAAATATTTGTCTCAGGTAACACGTTATGTGTCTTACCTGTCAGACTCGTTCTAATTTCAGGTTGGCAAATTCCTCCGCCTCGCCACAGCATCATCCTCGCCTCGCCATAACAGTCCCCTGTCTCGCCATAACAGTCCCCATCCTCGCTACAACAGTCCCTTACCTCGCCAAAACAAAATTTCCCGCCTCGCCACAACCATTTCTTTACCTCGACACAACAGAATAACTCGCCTCACCACAACAGTTCCTCGCCTCGCCATTACAGCTCCCTATTTCGCCATAACAGTTCTCTACCTCGCTACAATAGAGTTCCTTGCCTCGCCAAAACAGTCCTTCTCGTATTACCGTGTTTACAAATGCCACACGGACATACAGACCCATCGAGGAACGCACAGACAGATCCACTGACGGAGACACAAACGGAAGCACAGACAGCTGCATAAACGGACGTATAGAGGGACGCAGAGACAGACGCATAAACGGGTGCAGAGACAGAAATACAGACGGAAAACATAATACTTGCATAAGTGTTCCTGCAGGTAATGAGAACATATTGTTACCTTAAGTGAGTTTATAAATAACACACACACACACACACACACACACACACTGAAGATCAGTCACTCAGGCTGTTTATCTCACCTGATGATCAAACACTCTAATGCTATTTGGAAGGTTGGATTAGGTTAAGTTGGGTTAGATTAAGTTAGGGTAGTTTAGATTAAGATAGATCAGGCTTTGTTAGGCTAGCTTAGGATATATTATACTCAGCCTCATGATCCAAAAAATAATATTAAAACTAAACCAAAACCGATAAATAAAATCACACACATGACAAACAGACGCCACCATGATCTCCTCCTCACTCCCTCCCTCCCCGGTGCCTCAGTTGGTGTTTGGCCGTCGTTGGTAGTGATCGCGCTGTGTACTGACAATATTTTTGTTTATACAGTGAACCCTCGCTTTACGCGGGTTCACTTTATGCATTTCTACATTTACGCGGTACCCTGCCAGAACCAGAATTCCCACTTTACGCTGTGCATCTACTCATATACGCGGGTGAAGTATAATTTTTTTATTTAGCTCATAAAATTCATACAAATTATCAGGCCAGAATATAATTTACATTGCTGGAATTCTTACAATTTGATGATCATTTTGAATATAAGCATCATAGATTTTGCATTAGACATACAAATTTTAGATCTAATGCAAGTATTCTGTTTACTCAGAGCAAATATGTTATCTTTTGTGCAAAATATATGAAGTGTATATTCAAAATATTTCTGGTCTTGCAAGGAATCCAGCAATGTCAATTATATTATCCTAAGTTTAGTCTGAGGTATTATTTATTACTAAAAATGTAAATATACTGTTATAACCCAATCATTACTCTGGTAGGGAGGGAAGGTGGGGGTGAGGGGTAGGGAGGGACCCAGGAAGCAGGTGGGAAAGGGGGCGAGGTGGGGTATTTTGATTGACAGATAGTATTTCGGTAAGTATATTTTGTTTATTTATTGAAGATATTTGTTTTAGCTCATAAAATTCATACAAATTACCGGGCCAGAATATAATTTACATTGCTGGAATTCTTACAATTTGATGATCATTTTGAATATAAACATCATAGATTTTGCATTAGACATACAAATTTTAGATCTACTTTAAGTATTTTGTTTACTCTGAGTAAATATGTTATCTTTTGTGCAAAATATATGACATTTATATTAAAAAATATTCCTGGTCTTACAAGGAATCCAGCAATGTCAATTATATTATCCTAACTTTAGTCTGAGGTATTATTTATTACTAAAAAGGTAAAAATTCTGGTTTCTCCCACACATTTCTCTGGTAGGGAAGGTTGGTGGGGGGAGGGAGGGACCGACCGACCATCTGGCGAGGTTGGAAGAGGGAAGGAGGCAAGGTGGGGTACTTTGATTGACAGATAGTGTCGTGAAGAATATTTTTTTTTATTAACTGAAGATATTTGTTTTAGCTCATAAAATTCATACAAATTACCCGGCCAGAATATAATTTACATTGCTGGAATTCTTACAATTTGATGATCATTTTGAATATAAACATCATAGATTTTGCATTAGACATACAAATTTTAGATCTACTTTAAGTATTTTGTTTACTCTGAGTAAATATGTTATCTTTTGTGCAAAATATATGACATTTATATTCAAAATATTCCTGGTCTTACAAGGAATCCAGCAATGTCAATTATATTATCCTAACTTTAGTTTGAGGTATTATTTATTACTATACCTTAAAATCTAGTGGTTTTCCCCCAAACATTTTTCAGAGAGGGAAGAGCCAGGAGTGTGAGAAGAGGGGGAGGGAGTTGAGTCCATTATTTGAATGAACATTAACTTTGCGACTGTATTTCTCTATTTCTCTTAAGTATTAATTGTGTGCATGTACCATCATAAAATTAAGATGTTATTTTTACTAGAACATAGGTATTGTGTCGGAAAAAGTGGAGTTTGGGGGTCAGCCGGTCTCTATTTCATTTAATCCCATATGTTATGTTGTTCACTTAACGCGTTTCTCGCTTTACGCGGGCCTCTGTGGGTTCAATTGACCGCGTAAAGTGAGGGTTCACTGTAATTCCCTTTAAAATGACTGGCAAGTGTAAAGTGAGAGTTCTGGTGGTGCTAAGAAGAAGAGGAAACTGTCAATTACTTTTGAGATGAAAATGAAAATAATAATACAATATGAAAATGGAAAAACGGTATCAACCATTTCACGCGACCTTGGCTTCTCTCACTCAACCATATCAACATTTTGAAGGACAAAGAACGAATTTGTGAAGTAGTGAAAGGATCAGCACCTATAAAGGGAACTTTAATAACTAATAAAAGACAAGGTTGTCTTGGAGAGGCAGCAAGTGCTGATGTGGGTGCTGCCGAAGCTGTTAAGGAGGAGCTAGATCGTGTCATCGTGGAGGGAAATTATTTGCCTGAGCAAATATTTAATGTGGATGAAACTGGATTATTCTGGAAGCGCATGCCAGAACGGACATACATCCACAAAGAGGCGAAATCCATGCCAGGATTCAAGGCATTCAAGGACCGAATTACACTTCTGTTGGGGGGGAATGTAGCTGGTTTCAAGGTAAAACCCTTCATGATCTATCATTCAGAGAACCCCAGAGCTTTTAAACATGTCAGCAAGCACACACTGCCAGTGTTTTATCGCAGGAATAAGAAGACCTGGATGACCCTAGTACTGTTTGAGGATTGGTTCCTGAGTTGTTTCATTCCACGAGCCAAGGAGTATTGTCTGCAACAAGGGGTTGCGTTCAAGATTTTATAAATTTTAGATAATGCTCCGGGACACCCTGCACCCTGATGTTAAGGTAGTCTACCTTCCACCTAACACTTCTGTCAACCAACCCATGGATCAAAGTGCTATTGCTGCTTTTAAAGCGTATTATTTACGTACGACCTTCCCTCAGGCTGTTGCTGCTACTGAAGGTGAGAAACCGCTCAGAGAGTTTTGGAAGGACTACAACATTTTGAAATGTATAAAGAACAGCATGGGATGAGGTTACAGGTCAGTGCATGAATGGAATATGGAAGAAGTCCTGGAAAGATATGTGAACAGTTTCAAAGGATTTAATGAAGATGAAGTAATTTCTGAGATTAGTAACAAGATGGTGGAGTTGGGTAAACAGCTTAAGTTAGAAATTTATAATTTTTTTTTGCTATTATTTATTGGGCACTCCCCTACATCCTTGTGCAAGGTGAAGCGCAGAAGCGTTTACAGTGCCCAACAGGGAAGCATGCTAAGTTCATGCTTGCCTTTATGTCTCATGAGTTAAGGGCGTAGAAGCCTGAAGAGTCAAGGGCATAAACGCCTGGAGAGTCAATGATTTTATGTCATCAAGTTATTGGAAGCTCCAACAACTTGTCCCTGAATACGAATTCGCAACTTTCGATTTACAGCAGGTACCTACTGTGCTGCTAGGTGAACAGGGACTAATGGGGGCTAGGAAGTATGTCCAAACAACTTCCACCGGCCCGGGAATCGAACCCGTGACATCTCGCTTGCGAAGGCAAGAGCGGTACCACTCTACCACCAGCACCCCCGAAATTGTAGTGTAGCAGAAGAGCTAAGTAACGAGGATCTTATTGAACTGGAGGCACAGAAAATTGCAGAGGAAGAAGAGAGTCAATTGTAGAAGAAGAATCTGCACTCCCAAAAAAGGTTTCAGTGAAACAAATGACAGAGGCATTTGTTACTATTAATAAGGGGGATGAAAATTTTTGAAGAAATGGATCAAAATGTTTAGCGTTTTGCTAAAGTTGACAGATTGACCCAAGATGCACTTGCTTGCTACAGGGAGATTTGCAATGAAAAGAAAAGGCAAACTGTGCAGTCTAAATTGGACAAATACTTTAAGAAGTCCCCCACTGCTGCCTCTTCACTCCCTCAAGATGATCCAATACCTTCAACCAACAAGTACATTAACCTATCTGAAGAAAGCAGCATTGATTACCCACCCAGCCCTGTCTCCTGCTCTGCTTCAGCCAATTAATGTAGTCTCCATGTTTAATTAACAAATTATTGAGGCCCCGTGTGCATTCAGCTGACTACATTAAATGTGAGTGCACAGTAACACTTTATTCATTATTGATTACTTTTACTGAACTGTATTTCATTTTAGATTTTCTATGTATGATAATTATTTAATGTCTTTGCCTCCAGGTGTAGTGTTACTCCCTACCAAACGTTCCTAACTCATGTGGCACCTTGGCACTCTCACGTGGCACTGTAGCACTCTCGGGAACTGAGTGATAAGGTTGTTTCCTATTGGTTGTTTTAGTCAATATTTGTTTATAAATGATAACAAGAGCTGTCATCAAGGTTTATAATGGGGTGGTGGGGAGGGAGAAGGAGGAGGAGGTGGTGGTGGAGGAGAGGTAGGAGGTGGTGGGGAGGGAGAAGGAAGGAGAGGGAGAGAATGTGGCAGGGAGGGAGGGAAGTGTAATCCTCCTAACCCAACCTAAGTCTGGTGGACCGAGAAAGACTACCCCAGCGGACGATGAAAGACTCATGGCGACACAGCCTCCCATAACAGTCACCATTAAAAACAACTTCAAGTTGACGTTTCTGCAGGAACTGTGAGAAGGAGGTTATATGAGGCCGGGATACACCACAGGACTCAGGCAATTAAGGAAAGGTTAGATCGCCATCGTACTACTAGCCTCCAGTTTACCGGCAATACGAGGGTGAAGACAGACTTTTGGGGTCAGGTGATCTTAGATGAGATGACCTTAGCATCCACCACCCAGGGTCCTCTCCACTGTGGCGGCCAAACACCAGGTTATCAACGTCACAACATCAACAAGGTGGCAAGAAGCGAATCATGTGACAGTCAATGTTTGGGGCTTGTTAAACACAGACAGCATCATGGGTGAACTAACTCAGATTAAAGGAAGATTTAGCTCTGAAAAGTATTTGGATATTTTGGAATGTGGTGATCTCAGTCACTGTCTATGCTTTACTATATCCAGAGTTAATAATATTCAAGGAGGTGTGAATAATGATATCCTATTCCTCTTAATTATGGTCTATAAGGATATAATATGTATTTGTATTTATAAATTCCTGATTATAACTACAGTATTGCCCCGCTTTACACGGTTTCACTTTCCGCGATTTCTCATTTACGCGGTACCTCGCCAGAACCGGACTTTCACTTTCCGCAGTGCATCTACTCATATACGTGGTGAAGTATATATTTTTTTTTATTTAGCTCATAAAATTCATACAAATTACCCAGCCAGAATATAATTTACATTGTTGGAATTCTTACAATATGATGATCATTTTGAATATAAACATCATGGATTTTGCATTAGACATACAAATTTTAGATCTAATGTAATAATTTGGTTTACACAAAGCAAATATTTTATCTTTTGTGCAAAATATATGAAGTTTACATTCAAAATATTCCCTGACCTGCAAGGAATCCAGAAATGTCAATTATATTATCCTAACTTTAGTCTGAGGTATTATTTATTACCAAACGTTAAAATCTAGTGTTTTCACCCAAACATTTCTCAGAGAGGTAGGAGCTAGTGAGCTGGGAAGAGGGAGGGGGAGGGTAGATTTGAGTCCATTATTTGAATGGACATTAACCTGACGACTGTATTTCTCTTAAATATTAATTGTGTGTGCATGCCATCATAAAATTAAGATGTTATTTTTAATACAACATAGGTATTGTGTCGGAAAAAGTGGAGTTTGGGGGTCGGGCCAATCTCTATTGGAATTAATCCAATATGTTCTGTTGTTCACTTTACGCGGTACCCCGTGGGTTCAATTAACCGCGTAAATCGGGGTACTACTGTATGTAAAGTACTTGAGAGTATTATCAGAGATGCTGCGATGGAACATCTAATACGAAACAACCTTGTAAAGGATTGCCATCACGGTTTTATGCAGGGGCGCTCCTGCTTAACACAATTGCTCAAGGTATTGGATATTTGGACCCATATTCTGGAACAGGCTGGTAATATAGACAATATTTACATAGATTTTGCCAAGGCTTTCGACAGTGTACCCCACGAAAGGCTAACAATCAAACTGGAAGGGTACGGAATCGGGGAAATGTCCTAGCGTGGATAGAAGATTTTCTACATGACCCCAAGCAGTGTATTGGGCCTGTTGTTGTTTGTTTCATAAATGACATGCCTGACGTTGTACACTCCTCCATAAGCAATTAAAATTCTCCAATAAGTATGAGTGTACAAAACACAGTATCACAGACCTGACATTGCAGCACAAAATAAGTTGAAAGAGTCTATTTGTTTTCACAAGAAAAGAAAAGAAAAAATCATAAGTGTTTGAATATGAAAAAATATTTAATTTTCTCCATTTAGTGCAAAAAATTAGTTAACAGAGAGGGAAGGTGAGAGACAAGGTGAGAGAGAGAGAGAAGGTTAGAGAGGTGAGAGAGAGGTTAGAGAGAAGGTGAGAGAGAAGAGTTCTCTAAGTTACATAAATTGGCTTTTAAATTCCTTTTTTATTGTTTAATTTTATCTTTTATTTAGATTTTATTTGCATTAAGAAATTAAAAATACTCCATTTTATGATATTTTAAACCTTTTATATTTTTGGATCACCTAAAGAGTTTCCACCAAGACGTGTGGAATGCTATCATTATTCTTCACTACACCACAGTCATCATTGTACTCTAATTGGAATTTGTTTTTTTCAAGTAAAACAAGTTAAAAAATAATATTCGTGTGAATATAATCAAATAAATCAGTACTTGTTCCATAAAATGTAATAAAGAACAAAGAAAACAATTAAACAAAAACAAAATTTTATTAATGTTTTACAATTTATTATATTTGGGTTGACGCGACTGATCAGCAATTGTATCAGTAATGGTCGTGGAACCGCGGTGACTGACGACTGCGGCATCGTAGCTCTGAGCAGTTGTGACAGAGGCCTTGGAATCGCGGCTCTTCGCGGAACCGCCGCTCTTCATAGAACCGCTCGTCACGGCGCTTGTGGAACCGCTGCTCCTCGTGGCGCCTGTGGAACTGTTGCTCCTCGTGGCGCCTGTGGAACTGTTGCTCCTCGTGGCGCCTGTGGTCCTCATGCCTGTGGTCCTCGTGGCGCCTGTGAGGTTCCCGGCAGGGTGTAGCTGGTGGTAGCATGTGGGTTATGGTCTGTGGTCTGGAGGACACCATCTCCAAATTAACAGAGATGATGAACTGATCAGGGACCCAAATCACAGCCTTAGGTGGGTACTCCTCAGCGTCCATGGTGGGGTCGTATTCAAGGATCACCCTGGGGTTAAGCCACTCCAGGTGATTATTGGGTATGAACACCAATAAGGCATCTTGACCCTTACCTTCAACAACTGCAAAGCGCATGATGGTGATGGTTGGTTTCTTTGTAATGTCTGGTGAGGTCAATTTCAAAATTCCGGACTTGGTTCAGTTTTAAACTAATATGGTTGGAATTTTACAATATTTGAATTAATATTGAGGACATGAAGTACTAGTGTAGTGAAGATGTACTAGTGTAGTGAAGATGTACGAGTGTAGTGAAGATGTACTAGTGTAGTGAACATGTACTAGTGCAGTGAAGATGTACTAGTGTAGTGAACATGTACTAGTGTTGTAGTGAAGATGTACTAGTGTTGTAGTGAAGATGTACTAGTGTAGTGAACATGTACTAGTGTAGTGAAGATGTACTAGTGTTGTAGTGAAGATGTACGAGTGTAGTGAAGATGTACTAGTGTTGTAGTGAACATGTACTAGTGTAGTGAAGATGTACTAGTGTTGTAGTGAACATGTACTAGTGTAGTGAAGATGTACTAGTGTAGTGAACATGTACTAGTGTTGTAGTGAAGATGTACGAGTGTAGTGAAGATGTACTAGTGTAGTGAAGATGTACTAGTGCAGTGAACATGTACTAGTGTTGTAGTGAAGATGTACGAGTGTAGTGAAGATGTACTAGTGTAGTGAACATGTACTAGTGTAGTGAAGATGTACTAGTGTTGTAGTGAAGATGTACGAGTGTAGTGAAGATGTACTAGTGTTGTAGTGAACATGTACTAGTGTAGTGAAGATGTACTAGTGTTGTAGTGAAGATGTACGAGTGTAGTGAAGATGTACTAGTGTTGTAGTGAAGATGTACGAGTGTAGTGAAGATGTACTAGTGTAGTGAACATGTACTAGTGTAGTGAAGATGTACTAGTGTTGTAGTGAACATGTACGAGTGTAGTGAAGATGTACTAGTACTTGTAGTGAACATGTACTAGTGTAGTGAACATGTACTAGTGTAGTGAAGATGTACTAGTGTTGTAGTGAACATGAAATAGTGTAGTGAAGATGTACTAGTGTAGTGAAGATGTACTAATGTAGTGAAGATGTACTAGTGTTGTAGTGAAGATGTACTAGTTTAGTGAAGATGTACTAGTGTAGTGAAGATGTACTAATGTAGTGAAGATGTACTAGTGTTGTAGTGAAGATGTACTAGTGTTGTAGTGAACATGAAATAGTGTAGTGAAGATGTACTATTGTTGTAGTGAAGATGTACTAGTGTAGTGAAGATGTACTAGTGTAGTGAAGATGTACTAGTGTAGTGAAGATGTACTAGTGTAGTGAAGATGTACTAGTGTAGTGAAGATGTACTAGTGTAGTGAAGATGTACTAGTGTAGTGAAGATGTACTAGTGTAGTGAAGCTGTACTAGTGTAGTGAGGGCGCTCTCCTACGCCTCCCTGGTTGGACACGAACTGTTATGGCTGACGGAAGAGCTTCAGCGAGCAGGTCGCTTATTAAATTCCTGAATTGGGTGGTGGATACAGCAGACACAGCAATGTAGCCCAGGGTACTGCAGGAGGACTGTTGTCGGATTTGGAGCTGTCCAGCAGCAGTGAATGTGAAGAACAAGAGCCGTTTAAAGTTGTTAATACGAAAAGAAGAATAAAAGGAGGAATAGAGAAGGTACAAGTAGTGAAGATAATATTTCCCTCTTGGTGGATAAGAGAAAGAAAATTGATGGTAAGAGTCATTCTTCAACCATGATCAGTACGAGTTTAAACCCCATTGATGCTGTAGACTGCAGCAACTCATCAAGGAGGCCACGTCTTTACTTCCCCAAGAATAATGGCCTGGATTTTCATGATGAGGTAAAGTGGTCAGTTAGACTCGCTAAGTGCCATCAAGTGCTCTTTAAAGAAGGTAAACATATTCCTTATATAACTATGAAGGATGAGGCAGCAGTTAGATATTTAACTACAGAAGGATTTGAGAATGTAGTGATGGAAAAGCCTGTGGAGTCCATTGGGAAATGTATGAAGATCATTCTTTTTGATTATCCTGTTTACCTCGACCCCGTGGATGTGTTGGCTGACGATAGATTTTTTGGGGCCAAGAGACGTGTAATTAAAATTGATGGAGAACTAGTACCTATGCCACAGCTAATTGCGCTAATCAAAGGTCCAGCGCCAGAGAAGGTCTTTGTGAGATGTGTGGGATATAAACGGGTTGCTGTCTACAGCGAATCTGTGTCCTAAAAAACCGAAAGTTCAGCAATTGCAATCACGAGCTCAGTCCACTAATGAAGAGGATAAAGGTGATGCTGTAAGGAGCGATGTTGCAGGGACACCAAGTGCTGTAAATGTGTGGGAAAAGCGTATGGAAACACGAAATGCAGCAGCACAGAAGGACATAGGTAACGGGGACAATAACCTTACAGCCCCTAACATTCTAGTAGAACTCTGTAAGGAGATTGGTGAGCTCAAACAAGCAGTATTGGGTATCAAGAAATGCTTGGTGAATCTTGTGCCATATAGTGATGTTGCTCTTGTTAATAAAGATAGTTCAAAAGAAAATGAAACATTAGTAGAGATGGAATCAAATATTGTGGATAGCAATCTAGAGCAAAATAGTAATCGTAGTGAGTTAGGAAATAGAGTTGGTTCGGTTTCTAAAGAGAATGTTGTAAACAAGGAAATGCTTGGTGACCTGACGAACATTCTTGACTCTGTTTTGGAATAAATGGAAAATACAAGGAACGACGTCAAAAAGAATGTTCTTATTTCGGTGAAGAATATGAGGGGGGAAATTTATTCTAATGTATCATAATGTCAGCTTAATTTCCTGGAATGTTAATAGTTTGAAAAAAAGGCTAACGGATCTTCATGCATATGCTCATTCTAGTAGTATTGATGTCATAGCTTTGCAAGAGGTTGAGACAAATGGAATATCATTGCAACTAAGAGGTTATCAAAGTTTTGAATTACCAGCTGATCTGACTAAATTGTAGAGGTGTGACGACTTATATCAAAGA
>NW_024755057.1:0-16061 GCF_018991925.1 Homarus americanus | reverse complement strand
TACAGGAATACTTCATACATCAGGTCATACAGTACAGGAATACTTCATACATCAGGTCATACAGTACAGGAATACTTCATACATCAGGTCATACAGTACAGGAATACTTCATACATCAGGTCATACAGTACAGGAATACTTCATACATCAGGTCATACAGTACAGGTATACTTCATACATCAGGTCATACAGTACAGGAATACTTCATACATCAGGTCATACAGTACAGGAATACTTCATACATCAGGTCATACAGTACAGGAATACTTCATACATCAGGTCATACAGTACAGGAATACTTCATACATCAGGTCATACAGTACAGGAATACTTCATACATCAGGTCATACAGTACAGGAATACTTCATACATCAGGTCATACAGTACAGGAATACTTCATACATCAGGTCATACAGTACAGGAATACTTCATACATCAGGTCATACAGTACAGGAATACTTCATACATCAGGTCATACAGTACAGGAATACTTCATACATCAGGTCATACAGTACAGGAATACTTCATACATCAGGTTATACAGTACAGGTATACTTCATACATCAGGCCATACAGTACAGGAATACTATACATCAGGTCATACAGTACAGGAATACTATACATCAGGTCATACAGCACAGGAATATTTCATACATCAGGTCATACAGCACAGAATATCATACATCAGGCCATAAGCAGTACAGGAATACTTCATACATCAGGTCATAGCAGGAATACATCATACATCAGGTCATACAGCAGTGAAATACTTAATACATCAGGTCATACAGTACAGGAATACTTCTACATCAGGTCATACAGTACAGAAATACATCATACATCAGGTCATACAGCACAGGAATACTTACATCAAGTCATACAGTACAGGAATACTTCATACATCAGGTCATACAGTACAGGAATACTTCATACATCAGGTCATACAGTACAGGAATACTTCATACATCAGGTCATACAGTGCAGGAATACTTCATGCATCAGGTCATACAGTACAGGAATAATTCATACATCAGGTCATACAGTACAGGAATACTTCATACATCAAGTCATACAGTACAGGAATACTTCATACATCAGGTCATACAGTACAGGAATACTTCATACATCAGGTCATACAGTACAGGAATACTTCATACATCAGGTCATACAGTACAGGAATACTTCATATATCAGGTCATACAGTACAGGAATACTTCATACATCAAGTCATACAGTACAGGAATACTTCATACATCAAGTCATACAGTACAGGAATACTTCATACATCAAGTCATACAGTGCAGGAATACTTCATACATCAGGTCATACAGTACAGGAATACTTCATACATCAGGTCATACAGTACAGGAATACTTCATACATCAGGTCATACAGTACAGGAATACTTCATACATCAGGTCATACGGTACAGGAATACTTCATACATCAAGTCATACAGTACAGGAATACTTCATACATCAGGTCATACGGTACAGGAATACTTCATACATCAGGTCATACAGTACAGGAATACTTCATACATCAGGTCATACAGTACAGAAATACTCTATACATCAGGTCATACAGTACAGGAATACTTCATACTCAGGTCATACAGTACAGGAATACACATCATACATCAGGGTCATACAGTACAGGAATACTTACATCAGGTCATACAGAGTACAGGGAATATTCTTCATACATTAGTCATACAGTGCAGAATACTTCATACATCAGGTCATACAGTACAGGAATACTTCATACATCAGGTCATACAGTACAGGAATACTTCATACATCAGGTCATACAGTACAGGAATACATCATACATCAGGTCATACAGTACAGGAATACATCATACATCAGGTCACAGTGCAGGAATACATCATACATCAGGTCATACAGTGCAGGAATACATACATCAGGTCACAGTACAGGAATACATCATACATCAGGTCATACAGTACAGGAATACTTCATACATCAGGTCATACAGTACAGGAATACTTCATACATCAGGTCATACAGTACAGGAATACTTCATACATCAGGTCATACAGTACAGGAATACTTCATACATCAGGTCATACAGTACAGGAATACTTCATACATCAGGTCATACAGTACAGGAATACTTCATACATCAGGTCATACAGTACAGGAATACTTCATACATCAGGTCATACAGTACAGGAATACATCATACATCAGGTCATACAGTACAGGAATACTTCATACATCAGGTCATACAGTACAGGAATACACCATAAATGATGTCATACAGTACAGGAATACTTCATACATCAGGTCATACAGTACAGGAATATTTCATACATCAGGTCATACAGTACAGGAATACTTCATACATCAGGTCATACAGTACAGGAATACTTCATACATCAGGTCATACAGTACAGGAATACTTCATACATCAGGTCATACAGTACAGGAATATTTCATACATCAGGTCATACAGTACAGGAATACTTCATACATCAGGTCATACAGTACAGGAATACATCATACATCAGGTCATACAGTACAGGAATACTTCATACATCAGGTCATACAGTACAGGAATACTTCATACATCAGGTCATACAGTACAGGAATACTTCATACATCAGGTCATACAGTACAGGAATACTTCATACATCAGGTCATACAGTACAGGAATACTTCATACATCAGGTCATACAGTACAGGAATACGTCACGTCATGGGACACTTACCACAAACAACACTCAAACATAAAACATCTTAATTCATCTCTGAGTAATGGTAACAGGTGTACTTCGGTCAATAACTGTATTTACGGAATAATTCGGTTATGTGATCATATAAGAATTACGTACGTGTGTGTGTGTGTGTGTGTGCGTGCGTGTGTGTATGTAATAAACCTTAAGATACATATAGTCAGGCATATAAAACAAATACACAGGTCAAAACAGTAGACTACCACACGCGACAACTACAAATTATCTACGACAACTACCACCAGTGAGACAACTCCATCACCAGAGGACGTCTGTTACTGTGTCCTCCCCTCACCCCACTCATGTATACATACCTGACGCCCTCACCTTGTCGTAACAACACGTAACAACACCTGGTATGTTATTACTCTTTACACCTGGTTGGCCTTGTGTACACCTGAGACGCTGAAGGAAACCAGATACTACCCTCAACTTTTTTTCATCCACTACTTTATGCTGTACACACCTTGGTTTAATACTTAGTAACTTTGTGTTATTCAAATCGGTGAAAATATTGGCCGGGGAATATAAATGATTTTGAACGTTAGGTCACTTAGCTCGCCACTGACGTAATATTTAACGTATGCTCTGTCTCGTAGAAGTAATTTAAAGCATGAAAATAATAATCAATTTTATTTGCATATAAAACCCCATAAGTAAGAGTTAACCAAGTAAACAACAAACACACAGACAGTCGTATAATGTAAAGGTCGTCTCGTTTCCTATAATATTCCAACGACATTAATAAGAAACGCCTTGATTTGAACATGGCGATGGCACGGTGTTATTGAAAGTGTTCATGATCATCGCCTCCATGATATGACTGACCCTTGGGAACACCTTGCAGTATGTCCAGCTGTTTATAATCGCCGTTGTTTAATGCTACCATCAGTCTACGATCACCAACTAGTTTTAAGACATACCAACTGTCTACGATTACCAGCTGTCAATGAAGACTTTCGTTCAAATATCATTAATCGTCCAAGATCACCAGCTATCTTTAATCACCAGCTGTTCAAGATCACCAGTAATCCAGAAGATCACCAGTCGTCCACAAAATCACCAGCTGATCACCAAAAATACTACCACCACCCACCAGCTGTCTAGTATTACGCCCCCTCACCCTACCCCCACCCCACCAAAGGAAAAAAAAAGAGAGGACTCAATGAACCTGAAAAATTCTCCTGGGTAAAGGATGACGGGGCAGCCCTTGACTTCAACATTCCGGGAGGTGGGGTTCACGACACCACCCCACCACAGGTCGCGGGCTCACGAAACAGCCTGGAAGAAATCGCAGAATTCACCTTGTACATAAGGGTCTGCCCCCCCCCCGCGCTCTGAATACAAGTGTAAACTCTAATATATCTTATAAGTGCCGCTTTAATTTATAAGTACCAGTGTAATGTTATAACTTATGAATACATGTACAAGTGTTAGTGTTGATATAATAGAGGAGCAAATGTGTAAAGTGAAGGTGCAATCAATGAGTACAAGTGTAGCCACGCTTTTAAGTGCCGCTGTAATCAATGAGTACAAGAATAAATTCAGAAATCTTTTAAGTGGTGCTGTAAATATTGACCACAAGTGTAAGTCTCTGTGTTTAAGTACAGCTGTAAGTAATTAGTTCAAATGTGAATTAAAAAGTTCAAGCTCAGTTGAAATTCCTCAAGATAACGTGTAAGTTTATATGTGTAAGTGTAGCTGGAGCTAATGTGGTGAGCATACGGACCTAAGTGTAGGTCTGAGTGGAAAACTAAGTGGATATTTAGAATGAGACTAAGGCCATAGAAACAGATAAATACATATTTGATGGCAAAGGCGTCAGTGGCAGTCTGAATGAACAGGTGTTAATACAGGTGTGACTAATTAAATGAAGTGTAAGTAAGGCTTTAAAGGGAGTCGTACAGTCATGGTCAAATGTTCTCTCCTGTTGCTCCACGAACCCCGAGATTCAGACTCATGAATCCGAATCATTTAGGGACAGAATAATACATCAAATACCAACTACTTTAGGATCAGAAGGTGAATGGCGAGGTTCGTGGATCAGCAGGATAGAACATTTGACCATGACTACACATACGCATCTGTACATCAAGGCGCTAGTGAAATGGATAAGCTTAAGATATAATTAACTACATCTATGCTTTGTCATCAAGTTGTTTATGAGCCAAGTTGACTCCCTCACTCCGTGTAAGTGTCTAAGTTTAAGTCATTTTCAGTTGGTGTGTTCAACAAGTTAGGTTAAAGCGACACCTTAAGGATGTCATTACATGGGATTACCTGCACCTGTACAGTACTTCAGACCTACATCTGTACTTAAACTGTTGGTTTTAAGTATTTTTGCTATTCGGAACGTAGACACGTGTGTGTGTGTGTGAGAGAGAGAGAGAGAGATTCAACATGAACCAACTACTTCAAATAAAGATTTATTACCAGTATCCAGACTAATTTCCTGTTCATTCAACTTCATCTTGAACTTTATTATATTAGTTTATCTTAGACACAAATATAAATCGGATAGACTCATGAAGCTGCTACAAATTATACGTCTCGCAACACTGACTATTGGTTCCAAATCCTGGCTGATACCCTGGCTGTTAGTGTGTGCGCGTCGTGTACCCCACTCACTGCTTATAGAGGTGGAGGATATATGTAAGTGCATTACTTTATAATACTGTGAATATCAACAAAAAAATGTATGGTGTTACAGAATAAGTTAAATGCAAATTTGTACTTAAACAAAATAGTAACAACAGCTAGAGTACAAACATATAACTTTATAAGTGCATAAGTATGGAAGTCTGCATAAACAATAATCAGTGTACGGACGTTACTTAATACACTTGTGTACTCAACAAACACAATGTGAATGTGAAAAAGACAGTCATGAGTATGTGCGTATGTGTATGTGGTAGGTATGTGATTATCAGGTTGTGTACGAGAATGACGATGTAATTATGCAAGTGTTAACATGTAACTGCATAAGAAAAGATATGTAAATATATAGATATAAACATATAAGTAATTCCCAAAAAGAATAAAAGAAAAACGCGCAAACGAGACCACGAGTTTGTTTATATAGAATAACATGACTGCACGACCGCTTTACTACGTAGTCACGGTCTACACACTAAATAATAACGTAAATCTTATTTGAAAAAAGTTGTTGGTCTTGAATAATCTCATGCTAAGATATACGACTTGCTGATAGCCGGGAATACAGTTATGCGGGAGGAGAAATCTCTTTAAGGGACTCAGAAGTTAAAAGCAGCGGGTGGAGGCATTAATATATATATTTTTTGACTCACAAGAATGTCAGAGCGGATATTAATAGCATTTCCGAGGCTTGCACACGCACGCAGACCCGTCCAGGGTTGGCGCATGATGGAAAATGCCCACACTATCACTGGCCAGGGTTAGAGCATGAGGAAAAATGCCCACACTACTAATGGCCATTAGCCAGGGATGGAGCACATGGAACAGTTTCCACACCACTACACACACAAAGCCTGGAACATACTCGTATAATACAGGTCCTGTTTACAAAGCACTATCGTCTCAATTTGTGTTTACCTTGTGTCAGATAACTGGAATAGGTCGCCTATCTGTTACTCTGTTTACATTAATTTGCTTTACCTATTTCTATTGACAACCCAAGAGAGAAAACTGAGAAAACTGCAGTTCAAGTATCACCCAACACGTTCATTACATGTCCCGTCTACATCACTTTCAGATCCCAGGATCGTATGGGGCGAATAACAAACTACTGTAAGAATTTTCTAGTTTGGGTTGTCATCTTGTACATATTGATCACCTGAACATTAGACCCTACAGCTTATTTCACCTTAAGATTGACCACGCTGATGCTAACCTAACTTAAAGGACTAGGACTTTATTTTGGTGTGCTGAGTCTGTGTTTTGCAGTGGTATTACCTACTGCCGAGGCAAATGAACAGATTTAGGAAAACACTACGAACAGGGCCATTAAGCAACTTTATAATAACTAACTTTATAACAAATGACACGATCCAGACGTGACCTGACCTGACCTAACCTAACCAACCGACCGGAAGCAAGCAGTAAAAAAATCAGTGACGTCACGGCTGAACAGTGAAAGTTCGCGATACAACAGGTCCAGGTTGAAACATACGGAAGAGTCTACACTATACTCTCACCATAACCTGTCACACTCACCATAACCAGTCACACCATGTACTCACCACACACACACACACCTCATTCTTATTACCATTATTAAAACAACACGAACTGATTCTAACACACCCCGAGTAAAAAAAAATAAAAATAATAAACAAAATAATAATAATAATCTTAATCTTCTCTTACCGAACTTCCCGTCTTCTAACCTAACTTAATTTAATGAAACGTAACGTAACCTAACTTAACCATAACAAATCGCCCTTTAATATATCAATAACAGGTCCAAAAGACCCGAGTTCTGGTTTCGAGTTCGGTAATTAGTTTAACCTTCCGATGAGTGACATTTAAGACTGTGGTTGTTTGACGTTATTTATGTATGGGGGTTTATCTTCCTTTATTGTGACCGAATCCCGGGTAAAAAGAGTCACAGGTAAAAAAAGTCACAGGTAAAAAATTACAGTAAATAACATTTACGTCATTTCCTGTCCCTTTGTATTTTTTTTTAGGAATGACTGACACCACATGAAAATATCCATAACATATTATATATAGTCATCGAAAAATACTACTGAGATCTTAATTGGTTATATACTGAAACATAGGCGTTCTTTTTCGATGATCTTGTATATATAACTGAACCAGATTATTGAAGACTATTTTGGTTTTGTCTCAGTGGTTATGTGAGGAATTAAACCAAGGTCGAGGACATTTGGAGAGATGTATGGAGGTCTGTTTGGTCAGACAATATTATCTGAAGACGTCTTTCTTAGGGTCAACAAAGAGGTTCTGCCTGGCAAGATATTATTAAAGGCATCAGTTCAAAGGGCAAATAAAACATTAACTGTGTGACGCTGAGTAAACAACACCTGATGAAGACTGACACTATGGTGAGACAGAGACAAACAATGGCTGTATGGAGAGAGAGAGAGCACTAATGAGAAGCTGGAACGTGTATAAAAGGTCAATGGACGTCATGTCCATAAATAGTAATAATAAGCAGTGAGAATTTTTTGAGTCTTTGCTTCTTAAGACGTTCAATTATCTTCAGCAGGTGGAGGTTGGCTCACCCACTCCCCGTTAACACTAAAGTATTGTATAATGAGCAAACTGCAGCAGCACCGTCTTGTGGGCTTACTTACCCTAGCCAATTTTTACAGAGACAAGTATTTAGATCCTATTTGTAACTTAGCATCTTATTATCTCACATTTAAGTTTAAACGTTTAACGAGTGTAGAAACTGCCTGAGTGGATTATGCTTTTAGACCGTGGCCGATAATGATCCTTAAATATATTAAAACGACACCAATGCAGTACCTTCATGTGCAAGCCAAGAATAAGCCAAGAATATGCGAATAAAAAGATGCACACACTCAAACACACACAAACTCGTAGCTCACACGTTAAACTCACCCAGATTTCCATTTTTACGGAGAGTCGTACAGGCTACTACTACAGTCATCATCGAATAACATTTCCACTGAAGCGGAGACTGGTGCACATTATTAATGCTACCGTTACCTTCCACCAGAACAACCACCACCACAGAACCATATTTCCATTGAAACAAAGTCTAGTAAACACTACTTCTACCACACCACTAGCAACAACACAAACAAAAATACTATCCAAGAAGAGATTCGTACGGACACACTTTGCTTACACACTACTATTACTACTACTACTCCTACTACAAACACGACTACTAAAAATAATTATGGCCTCCAACCTCCCCTTATAGCCATACCTTCTCCACTAATTTATTACCTGACTATCCGTAATACAAAAGTAACTACCCAAGCTGACTTAGTTAAATTGTAGATCTATGAGGCATTCAGTGACTGTTGCCTCATAGTCTATTTCTGCAACTGTTGATAGTTTAGAGGCCGACGATCTTGTTCCCCAGAGGCAAAGCAATGCAGACCTGAGTAGAGAGAAGGACAGGCGTTATCTCAACCAGGATGCAATGTTTTTTTCTGGTCTTTTTTTTTTCTGTTCAGATAACAGCTCGGCCAGTCTGGTGTAGAAGCATCTTACACTTGGTCCCATCTACCCAGATGTTGTGACCGCCAGAGGAGTGAAGCTGCCTTGATCCACGTTCTGAATTCTCTTTACTACGCCCTGTTCTTGTCGTTTACGTTCCTCTTGTGTATAGCCTCGAGAGACCGGTTACGGTGACCTTTGGCCATGGGATCGAATATCCTTTTATAAAAAAGGCTCGCTGGCCCTAAGTCCAGAATCCTCAATCACTGAGGTCTATCCACATGGGCTTCGTTGGTTGTGTCTGAAGCCCGGTGACAGATTCTCACCGTCCAATGGGAGGAGGGCCAGTTCCACCGTCATTTCGTGGCAGATTTCCTCCAGTATATTCGCTGTAATATTCCTTACTTCGTAATGCGCCATGCATACCAAGCCACCCTTCTTGCACACCATGGCGTGGTTGATGTCGAAGGATGAACCACAAACGCATACAGTTTACTGTCCTACCATGCCCTAGACTAGAGCAATGGCGTCTGTAAATTCTTGTTTATTAAGGCTGAAGCCCGTTGCTCTTATCTGTTAGCCGGTTTGAGGCCCCCACCTCCTGCGCTACAGCTACTTTGTTCCTCAAGTTCACTGACAATTGTTGCATCAGTTGCAAAGTTTTTTATTTTAGGTATGCTGCCGTTCTGTCGTAAAGGAACGTCAAATCTTGTGTAATTCGTTGGTGTCCACCAAATCTGCATTTTGAGCTGCTACTACTACTAATACTATAAAAACATCCCTCCCTCCCCCACCCTCCCTCCAGCATTATCGCACATTTATAAGACAACAGAATCATCGTATTAATTACTCAAAGGGATTATGTAAAAGAGGATTATCCCATAACACTACTAGGAGGTACAGGTATTTAAGGTCATTAAAAAAGTGCGCGTGTAACCGTGTAATAAATATCTCACTAGTTCATAAGACCCATTCAACAAGTGTACACACACACACACACACTTAATATGCAAAATCGTAGACACACACATAAAGAATCTAAATAAACGTACATACTCACATACATACACACATAATGAATCTGCAAAAACGTACACACCGCCGAGCGTAAAGAAGAAATAATTACGGTGCAGCAGTAAGTAGACATGCGTAGAACAAAGGGTCAACAAGAGCCTGCTTGATCGACCTGAGTGCTGAGGATGGCCAAACCAACAACCACACAAGTTGAACACGATGTAAGTACATACATAGCCGGCATACAGTAAGTAACCTCACACACACACACACACACCTACATCCTTGACCACCGAAGGGTCAAGACGTACCTGGCACTCTTCTCGGAGCAGCCAGGTTAACTGTTAAGTTGGCCCATACCAACTCCCTCCCCTGAACCCTCCTCCCCACCGGAATATCAACAAGTTCTCGCCAGAAGTTACAATTTCATTTAGGAAAGGAAAGGAACCAGTGTTAAACAGAGGTGAACAGTGGTGAACAGTGCTTAAGTCAGTGAGAACAATTCAACAGTAACAGTCGTACCCAAGTTAACCTTCACACAGTGAGGTCCCAGGTACCCAGTGATAACGGCCCCCGAGACCCAACAACAATCACCGATGAGTTAATCCGTCTACGATAGGAAGGCCTAAGACCAAACCTCACTCATATAACACCATCTGTGAGGGAATTACTACACCACGTGAGGCCCCTCATAACACCATCTGTGAGGGAGTTACTACACCACGTGAGGCCCCTCATAACACCATCTGTGAGGCAATTACTACACCACGTGAGGCCCCTCATAACACCATCTGTGAGGGAATTACTACACCACGTGGGGCCCCTCATAACTGCATCTGTGAAATTCTACCTGTGAGGCCTCAGCAGAAGTGCTACACCACGTGAGGTCCCTCATAACACCATCTGTGAGGGAATTACTACACTACGTGGTCCCTCATAACACCATCTGCGAGGGAATTACTACACCACGCCAGGTCCCTCATAACACCATCTGTGAGGGAACTACTACACCACGTCAGGTCCCTCCTAACACCATCTGGGAGGGAGTTACTACACTACGTGTTTGTTGTTCAACACCTACAATAATTTGTATGCTCACTGTATGTTCCTTTACCTTTCTCTAATGAAGGCTTTTGTCAAACCACCAATGTATGTAATAAGTCATTTATGTCCAATGTATATTTTCAGCCTTCGGGCTGCAGAACTTTTTCAATAAACCGTCAATTATTATTATTATTATTATTATTATTATTACACACACACACACACACACACACACACACACACACAAGGATCAATAGGTGTTTCATATAATAGGTCCCACACTCTCTCCCCTGCTGTAAGTGTAACCGTCCAGAGGGTTTCACCGCTGTTAATAATTGATAGGTAGCGCCGAGATAGGCCCTGGAGGGGGGCGGGTGATAAGTGAAAGGGGATGAGGGACAAGGGAGTGATAGGTTCAGTGAGAGGGGGATGAGGGAATAGGAGGAGAGTGAAAGGGAGGAGGGAGTGGGAGGTTCAGTGAAAAGGGGATGAGGGAAGAGGGGAATAAGAGAGAAGTGAAGGGGAGTGGAAGAGGGAGACGAGAATGGAAGGTAGAGATAGAAGGAGAAGGTGAGTGAGGGGGAAATTAAAAGGGAAAAATGAGTGAGAGGGTATAGAGAAAGAAAGCGGGTAAGGAGGGAAAGTGAGATGGTGGTAAGAGAGAGGAGGAAGTAGAGGGACTAAGTGAGGTTAAATAAAAGAGAGGAGTTTGAGAGGAAGAAGAATGAGAGGAAGTTCAATAAAATGGGGCGAGACGCTGAGTGGTAAGGGGGAAGAGGAGAGTAAGAAAGGAGGTCAGGGAGAGAGAGGTTAAGTAAGAGGGAAGTCGAGTATAAAGTTGTGAGAGAGAGAGAGAGAGAGAGAGAGAGAGAGAGACGTGTCAACAAGATGGGGGAGGTAGGAAGGGAGGTAGGTACGCCTTATCAGCTGGTCATTACGGCATATGGAAAGGCTTAGAGCTACGAATATTCACCCTAAATCATTGTTGTTGTCTCGAGCGCATTGAACACAAGATGCAGGTTCGTGTTTTCATGTCATTTTTTTTACGAGTTTTAATTGAAGTGCGTACTGCTTAAGTAAACACACACACACACACACTTCACCTGACCTTGTTTTTACTTATCCTTTTATGTTTATTGTACGTGTATGTAAACAAACCGGGTTAAAATAAATAATTAATGAGCTTGGAGGAACAAAGATTATACTTAGGTTGGCTGTAGAGTTGAGTTGATAAGCGTGTTTTGTTTTATGCCTTGTGTTGTGTAGTAACTTCTGAGGTGTAACCGACCGCTGATGATGATGTGTTCCAACGCCCTCGTCACATATCAACACCAACGTCACATCTCAACACCAGCGTCACATCTCAACACCAACGTCACATCTCAACACCAACGTCACATCTCAACACCCACGTCACATCTCAACACCCACGTCACACCTCAACACCCACGTCACATCTCAACACCCACGTCACATCTCAACACCAACGTCACATCTCAACACCCACGTCACATCTCAATACCCGTCACATCATCTCAACACCACGTCACCTCAACACCCACGTCATCTCCGCACCCGTCACATCTCCAGCACCAACGTCATCTCAACACCGTCGCTCAGCACCCGTCATCTCAATACCCCACGTCTGCATCTGTACCGTCACATCTCAACACCCACGTCATCTCCAGCACCCACGTCTCATCTCAGCACCCGTCATCCTCAGCACCAACGTCACATCTCAGCACGTCACATCTCAACACACGTCACACCTCAACACCCACGTCATCTCAACACCACGTCATCTCAGCACCACGTCATCAACACCAACGTCATCTCCTTCCGTCCATCTCCAGCACCCACGTCACATCTCAATACCCCACGTCACACCTCCAACACCCGTCATCTCCAGCACCCCGTCACATCCTCAGCACCAGCAATGCATCTCAACACCAACGTCACATCTCAACACCAACGTCACATCTCAACACCAACGTCACATCTCAACACCCACGTCACATCTCAACACCCACGTCACATCTCAACACCAACGTCACATCTCAACACCCACGTCACATCTCAACACCCACGTCACATCTCAATACCCACGCCTCTACGCAGCGATCATTTCGACTGTGGAGATTCGATCGCTTCTATTTATAAAATCAGACACTTGGACAAAAGGTCAGGCTTACATGTTGTCCCCACACACACACACACACACACACACACTACTATTAAGTTCCGAAATACCATTTCTCTAGCCTGTGCCATTAATGCATAGAGTCAATAGAAGACAAAGCTCATTAAGTAGGCCCTTCGGGTTCTGACAACCCCGTCACCTCTCACCGAGTCTTGTTCTTACCTAAACAACTGAAAGGAGAACGATTTTTATGGAGTGAGAGAAAGAGAGAACCAAACGTGAAGTGAAATGAGAGAGAGAGAGAGAGAGAGAGAGAGAGAGAGAGAGAGAGAGAGATATCCACGAGTGTTGCGTGACAGCTCACCATATATACTGTACATTGTACAAGCTAAATATCGTCACGCCCCACTTACTCCATAGAACTGATGTTCGGACCTCCCGATCATCACCTCACAAATACCTGCCAAATTTCACTCAAGAGTTTGCAACATCTGCTTAACTACTTTAAGTATTCATTTACTTACAGTCTGCTAATAACTAACACCTGTTATAAGTTTTACTTACGATTTGAAAATGTCTAACTAACGTGGCAATGCGCTGCAAACAGTTCGTAACAAGTCAAACAACTGCTCTTTATATGTCATCCAACTGGCCCACACACCTGACTAACATGTGGCCAAATTTCTGAAATATAGAGGGAGGGGGGAGGCGAGGCGTCCCGTGAACGAAGGTCAGCGGGGAGTCTGCTACGAGATCGATGGTCGAGCCCCTCACAAGAGCACCACACTAGTGCCCACCTTCTGCCCCTCCTCTCTCAGTGTAGGGGAGTAGCAGGGGGCGTGTAACAGACTCTCTCCTCTCTTAGTGTAGGGGAGGAGTGGAGGTCTAGCAGACTCCTTCCTGCCACAGATCATGGTAAGGACCTAAGTATTGTACTACGACAACAGTAAATGTTGTTGTTGTTCTCTGAATAGTGTAGTGTAGTGTAGTGTAGTGTAGTGTAGTGTAGTGTGAGGAGGATAACACGAAAGAAAACTTAAAAATGACAATGAAGGGAAAGGAGAAGCAATAGAGGAAGAAGGAAGGATGGGGGAGGTGGGTTAAAGGGTCCCTAGAGTCCTTTAAACGAAGGATATGGGTCTCATGAGGGACGGTATTCGTGAGGTGTCTCTCAGTGTCGCTCTTACTGTTTTGTTGTCAAAAGTGGAGGCAACCAGTCTCCAAGTGTTCTCCTGTACCGCCTCTGACCTGGGAGGGGTGTTACTCACTCCTCACCACCAGACAGGGAGAGATGTCACTCGTCACCACCAGGCAAGTAGCTGATCTCCCTCACACCTCACCACCACCACTGGAAGGTCAGGTGCTTCAGGCCACCCTCACCTCTTACATAACTCACTTCACGAGCTTAGTCGGTATTATTGTTTCCCCTTCTCGCAGTTCTTCAGGTGAGGTCATCGTTTTTTTCCCGGCGCCTCTTTAGCGAGATTAAATCAAATGTTGTGATTGTTTTATCCTGTGATTGGTGAAAGTTATCACGTGTTAAACATCTGTTGTCTTCGCCAACACATTCTGCTTACATAATACCAATACCACCTCCCCCCCCCCACACCATCGCAGTTGTCAGCATTATCACCAGCATTATAAATATCACATCTCACAGGGGACCAATGACAGCTTCCTGTTTAATCTTGGCGGTAATTAACTTGAAATTGTGCTGTCCACGAAGATGTAATGTAGGTAATTACGTGAGGCAAGAATAACAGTACATCCTGCCATAACAAGAGTGACGTACTGACGTAAACACATCTTAGTACATCCTACTATAACAAGAGTGACGTAACAGACATATCATAGTACACCCTGCCATAACAAGAGTGACGTAACAGACACAACTTAGTACAGCCTGCCATAACAAGAGTGACATAACAGACACAACTTAGTACAGCCTGCCATAAGAGTGACATAACACATCCTCACCATCTAAACATTGCTCTTATATGGCAGAAATATTGGTAGACCTTAAACAAGACTCGGTATACTAGTTCTTTTGTATCTTCATCTCCTTCAGCACCATCAACCACACGAGAAAAATATCATTATATAAAAACAAAATTTTAAATATGATAAAAATGTTTGAATTAAATACACCGTGACGAAAGCCCCCTATCATGTTAGTCTTTATTCAGCTGACGTAGTTAACGAATAGAAATAAAAACCTTCTTGGGAACTATAAATACACAACCAGGAGGTCACCAGGTCTCAGAACACTAGCTGCAGATATGTTCGTTCACTGGTATGGTGTGGTAGTGAAAAGTGGCACCGGGATACCGTAGACTTTCATAACTAATAAGATTCACAAACTACTATATTATTTTATCCTACCGCTTCAAATTAATGAGCATAAATAATATTAATGATAATACAAATACTACTAAGAATAACATTAAATTGTTTATAATATAATAATAATAATAATAATAATAATAATAATAATAATAATAATAATAATAATAATAATAATAATAATAATAATAATTATTATTATTATTAATATTATAAGTATTACTTTTTTTAATTAAAATTTTTATTATTACTATTATTATCAAGGTGAATTAGTGTGTGTGTGTGTGTTTGTGTGTGTGTGTGTGTGCGCGCGCCTGAACGTGATTATGCACGTCTAATTATTTTTGCTAGCAAATGATAACTAGTAGATTACAAATCATAATTCCCACACCATAAAATGTAAGCTTTAAGGTTGACAAATTTTACCAATCAACCAATCTCATCATCATCCCAGAAACTGTGCATCTATAAATATTTTACTAAGATACACAACTACAAAAATGTTCAGAAGAAATCTAACATGATTCATTTTATAAGACGAGAGCAAAAATTGTGACCAAGTCCCAGGTTGCTGCTCTGACTTTCTGCCTCATTTACACACAATTGCAGGGTCTCAATTGT
>NW_024755056.1:0-8034 GCF_018991925.1 Homarus americanus | reverse complement strand
TATAGCAGAGTCTAGGACTGCTTTTATTGTCCTGGTGGCCCAGAGGTAGCGTTCCCCAGTCACAATTATAAGATCGTGGATTCGAATCCTGGTGGGGTGAGGTGTTGATTATATGTTGAAGAGCACAAGCTTTATTGGGCTAAAGAAATATATATGGATCCTCGTGTTTCGAAGTCGGATTTGGTAAAACTTTGCTCTGGTCATCTAAGCGGCACGTGTGGTCCCCATTAGAGGTTCACAGTGCCATAAGCTCGTTGAACAGGCTTTGTGTGAAATATAACAGAGTCTAGGACTGCTTTTAGTGTCCTGGTGGCCCAGAGGTAGCGTTCCCAGGTCACAATTAGAAGATCGTGGGTTCGAATCCTGGTGAGGTGAGGTGTTGATTATATGAAGAAGTCCGCATGCTTTATTGGGCTAATGAAATCTATATTGATCTTTGTGTTTCGAAGCTGCATTTGGTAAAACGTTGCTCTGATCACCTAAGCAGCACGGGTGGTCCCCATTAGAGGTTCACGGTGCCATAAGCTCGTTGAACAGGCTTTGTGTGAAATGTAACAGAGTCTAGGACTGCTTTTAGTGTCCTGGTGGTCCACAGGTAGCGTTCCCTGGTCACAATTATAAGATTGTAGGTTCAAATTCTGGTGGGGTGAGGTGTTGATTATATGTAGAAGTCAGCGTACTTTATTGGGCTAATGAAATATATATGGATTCTCGTGTTTCGAAGCTGGATTTGGGAAAACGTTGCACTGATCACCTAAGCGGCACAGGTGGTCCCCATTAGAGGTTCACGGCGCTATAAGCTCATGAACAGGCTTTGTGTGAAATATAACAGAGTCTAGGACTATTTTTAGTGTCCTGATGGCCCAGAGGTAGCGTTCCCCGGTCACAATTATAAGATCGTGGGTTCAAATCCTGGTGCTTGTGAGGTGTTGATTATATGTAGAAGTCCGTGTGCTTTATTGGGCTAATGAAATATATATGGATCCTCGTGTTTCCAAGCCGGATTTGGTAAAACATTGCTCTGATCACCTAAGCGACACGGGTGGTTCCCTATAGTGGTTCACAGCGCCATAAATGAATTGAACAGGTTTTTGTGCGAAATATAGCAGAGTCCTGGGACTGCTTTTTATTGTCCTGCTACAGCCCAGAGGTAGCGTTTTCTGATCTGAATTATAAGATCGTGGGTTCAAATCCTGGTGGGGTAAGTGTTGATTATATGTAGAAGTCTGCGTGCTTTATTGGGCCTATTAAAATATATACTGGATCCTCGTGTTTCGGGGTTGCATTTGGTAAAAACTAGTGCTCTGATCATAAGTGTCTGGGTATGAGTCTCCATTAAATTCACGGCACCTTAAGCTCTCGTTGAACAAGGCTTACATGTGAGAAGTAACAGAGTCTAGGACTGCTTTAGTGTCCTGATGGCCTAGAGTAGGCGTTCCCCAGTCACAATTATATGATCGTAGGTTCCAAATCCTGGTAGTGGTGAGGTGTTATGTCGCAAAAGTCGCCTTTATTGAAACAATGAAATATATATGGATCCTCGTGTTTCCAAGCCGGATTTGATAAAACGTTGCTCTGATCACCTAAGCGGCACGGGTGGTCCCCTATAGTGGTTCGCGGTGCCATAAGCTCGTTGAACAGGCTTTGTGTGAAATATAACAGAGTCTAGGACTGCTTATAGTGTCCTGGTGACTCAGAGGTAGCGTTCCCCGGTCACAATTATAAGATCGTGGGTTCGAATCCTGGTGGGGTGAGGTGTTGATTATATGTAGAAGTCAGCGTACTTTATTGGGCTAATGAAATATATATGGATTCTCGTGTTTCCAAGCTGGATTTGGGAAAACGTTGCACTGATCACCTAAGCTGCACAGGTGGTCCCCATTAGAGGTTCACGGCGCTATAAGCTCGTTGAACAGGCATTGTGTGAAATATAACAGAGTCTAGGACTGCTTTTAGTGTCCTGGTGGTCCACAGGTAGCGTTCCCCGGTCACTATTATAAGATCGTTGGTTTGAATCCTGGTGGGGTGAGGTGTTGATTATTTGTAGAAGTCCGCGTGCTCTATTGGGCTAATGAAATATATATGGATCCTCGTGTTTCGAAGCCGGATTTGGTAAAACATTGCTCTGATCACCTAAGCGGCATGGGTGGTCCCCATTTGAGGTTCACGGCGCCATAAGCTCGTTGAACAGGCTTTGCCTTGAAATGTAGCAGGTCTAGGACTGCTTTTAGTATCCTGGTGGTCTGGTGGCGTTCATGGTCACAATTAAGATTATGAGTTCTGGAATTCTGGTGGGGTAAGGTGTTGATTATGTACCGAAAGTCGGCGTACTTTATTGGGCCTAATGAAATATGTGGATTCTCGTGTTTCCAAGCTGGATTTGGGAAAAACGTTCACTGATCACCTAATGGCACAGGTAGTTGATGGGAGTTCACGGCACTTCTCGCTCATTAGACGGGCTTTGTGTGTGAAATATAACAGAGTCTAGGACTGCTTTTATTGCCCTAGTGGCCCAGAGGTAGCGTTCCCCGGTCACAATTATAAGATTGTGGGTTGAAATCCTGGTGGGGTGAGGTGTTGATTATATGTAGAAGTCCGAGTGCTTTATTGGGCTAATAAAATATATATGGATCCTTGTGTTTCCAAGCCGAATTTGGTAAAACGTTGCTCTGATCACCTAAGCGGCACAGATGGTCCCCATTAGAGGTTCACAGCGCCATAAGCTCGTTGAACAGGCTTTTTGTAAAATATAGTAGAGTCTAGGACTGCTTTTATTGTCCTGGTGGCCCAGAGGTAGCATACCCCAGTCACAATTATAAGATTGTGGGTTTGAATCCTGGTGGGGTGAGGTGTTGATTATATGTAGAAATCCCGGCGTGCTTTATTGGGCTAATGAAATATATGGATCCTCGTGTTTCCAAGCCGGTTTGGTAAAAACTTATTGCTTCACAATCACCTAAGCGACACGGGTGGATTCCTATAGTGGTTCACAGCGCCATAAGCTCGTTGAACAGGTTTTGTGTGAAATATAGCAGAGTCTAGGACTGCTTTTATTGTCCTGGTGGCCCAGAGGTAGCGTTCCCCGGTCACAATTATAAGATCGTGGAGTCGAATCCTGGTGGGGTGAGGTGTTGATTATATGTTGAAGAGCACGTGCTTTATTGGGCTAAAGAAATATATATGGATCCTCGTGTTTCGAAGTCGGATTTGGTAAAACTTTGCTCTGGTCATCTAAGTGGCACGTATGGTACCCATTAGAGGTTCACAGTGCCATAAGCTCGTTGAACAGGCTTTGTGTGAAATATAACAGAGTCTAGGACTGCTTTTAGTGTCCTGGTGGCCCAGAGGTAGCGTTCCCCGGTCACAATTATATGATCGTGGATTCGAATCCTGGTGAGGTGAGGTGTTGATTATATGAAGAAGTCCGCATGCTTTATTGGGCTAATGAAATATATATTGATCTTTGTGTTTCGAAGCTGCATTTGGTAAAACGTTGCTCTGATCACCTAAGCAGCACGGGTGGTCCCCATTAGAGGTTCACGGCGCCATAAGCTCGTTGAACAGGCTTTGTGTGAAATGTAACAGAGTCTAGGACTGCTTTTTAAATGTCCTGGTGGTCCACAGGTAGCGGCTCTAGGAACAATTATAAGATTGTAGGTTCAAATTCTGGTGGGTGAGTGTTGATTATATGTAGAAGTCAGCATACTTTCCATTGGGCTAATAAATATATGGATCCTCGTGTTTCGAAGCCGGATTTGGTAAAACGTTGATCTGATCACCTAAGCGGCACGGGTGGTCCCCATTAGAGGTTCACGGCGCCATAAGCTCGGTATACAGGCTTTGTGTGAAATATAGTAGAGTCTAGGACTGCTTTAATTGTCCTGGTGGCCCAGAGGTAGCGTTCCCCGGTCACAATTATATGAACTTGGGTTTAAATCCTAGTAGGGTGAGGTGTTGAGTATATGTAGAAGTCCGCGTGCTTTATTGAGCTAATGAAATATATATGGATTCTCCTGTTTCGAAGCCGCATTTGGTAAAACGTTGCTCTGATCACCGAAGTGGCACGGGTGGTCCCCATTAGAGGTTCACGACGCCATAAGCTCGTTGAACAGGCTTTGTGTGAAATATAGCAGAGTCTAGGACTGCTTTTATTGTCCTAGTGGCCCAGAGGTAGCGTTCCCCGGTCACAATTTTAAGATCGTTGGTTGAAATCCTGGTGGGGTGAGGCGTTGATTATATGTAGAAGTCCGCGTGCTTTATTTGGCTAATGAAATATATATGGATCCTCGTGTTTCAAAACCGCATTTGGTAAAGCGTTGCTCTGATCACCTAAGCGGTACGGGTGGTCCCCTATAGTGGTTCACAGCGCCATAAGCTCGTTTAACAGGCTTTGTGTGAAATATAGTAGAATCTAGGACTGCTTTTATTGTACTGGTGGCCCAGAGGTAGCATACCCCGGTCACAATTATAAGATTGTGGGTTTGAATCCTGGTGGGGTGAGGTGTTTGTTATATATAGAAGTCCGACTGCTTTATTGGGCTAATGAAATATATATGGATCCTCGTGTTTCCAAGCCGGATTTGGCAAAACGTTGCTCTGATCACATAAGCGGCACGGGTGGTCCCCATTAGTGGTTCACAGCTCCATAAGCTCGTTGAACAGGTTTTGTGTGAAATATAGCAGAGTCTAGGACTGCATTTAGTGTCCTGGTGGCTCAGAGGTAGCATACCCCGGTCACAATTATAAGATCGTGGGTTTGAATCCTAGTGGGGTGAGGTGTTGATTATATGTAGAAGTCCGCGTGCTTTATTGGGCTAATGAAATATATATGGATCCTCGGGTTTCGAAGCCGCATTTGGTAAAACGTTGCTCTGATCACTCTAAGCAGCCCGGTGGTCTTTATTAGGAGTTCAATGTTACAAGGTCGCTGAACAGGCTTTGTGTGAAATATAGCAGAGTCTACGTAATGCTTTTATTGTCCTGTTGGCCCAGAGGTAGCGTTCCCCGGTCACAATTATAAGATCGCGGGCTTCAAATCCTGGTGGGGTGAGGCGCTGATTATATGTAGAAGTCCGCGTGCTTTACAGGGCTAATGAAATATATATGGATCCTCGTGTTTCCAAGCTGGATTTGGTAAAACGTTGCTCTGATCACCTAAGCGGCACGGTGGTCCCCATTAGAGGTTCACAGCGCCATAAGCTCGTTGAACAGGCTTTGTGTGAAATATAGCAGAGTCTAGGACTGCTTTTATTGTCCTGGTGGCCCAGAGGTAGTGTTCCCCGGTCAGAATTAGAAGATCGTGGGTTTGAATCCCAGTGGGTGAGGTGTTGATTATAAGGGAAGTCCGCGTGCTTTATTGTGCTAATGAAATATCTATGGATCCTCGTGTTTCCAAGCCGGATTTGGTAAAACGTTGCTCTTATCACCTAAGCGGCACGGGTGGTCGCCATTAGATGTTCATCGCGCCATAAGGTCGTTGAACAGGCTTTGTGTGAAATATAGTAGAGTCTAGGACTGCTTTTATTGTCCTGGTTGCCCAGAGGTAGCGTTCCCCGGTCACAATTATAAGATTGTTGGTTCAAATCCTGGTGGGGTGAGGTGTTGATTATATGTATAAGTCCGCGTGCTTTATTGGGCTAATGAAATATATATGGATCCTCGTGTTTCCAAGCCGGATTTGGTAAAACGTTGCTCTTATCACCTAAGCGGCACGGGTGGTCCCCTATAGTGGTTCACGGTGCCATAAGCTCACTGAACAGGCTTTGTGTGAAATATAACAGAGTCTAGGACTGCTTATAGTGTCCTCGTGGCCCATAGGTAGCATTCCTCGGTCACAATTATAAGATCGTGGGTTCGAATCCTCGTGGGGTGAGGTGTTGATTATATGTAGAAGTCCGCGTGCTTTATTGGGCTAATGAAATATATATGGATCCTCGTGTTTCGAAGCCGGATTTGGTAAAACGTTGATCTGATCACCTAAGCGGCACGGGTGGTCCCCATTAGAGGTTCACGGCGCCATAAGCTCGGTATACAGGCTTTGTGTGAAATATAGTAGAGTCTAGGACTGCTTTTATTGTCCTGGTGGCCCAGAGGTAGCGTTCCCCGGTCACAATTATAAGATCTTGGGTTTAAATCCTAGTAGGGTGAGGTGTTGAGTATATGTAGAAGTCCGCGTGCTTTATTGAGCTAATGAAATATAGATGGATTCTCCTGTTTCGAAGCCGCATTTGGTAAAACGTTGCTCTGATCACCGAAGTGGCACGGGTGGTCCCCATTAGAGGTTCACGACGCCATAAGCTCGTTGAACAGGCTTTGTGTGAAATATAGCAGAGTCTAGGACTGCTTTTATTGTCCTAGTGGCCCAGAGGTAGCGTTCCCCGGTCACAATTTTAAGATCGTTGGTTGAAATCCTGGTGGGGTGAGGCGTTGATTATATGTAGAAGTCCGCGTGCTTTATTTGGCTAATGAAATATATATGGATCCTCGTGTTTCAAAACCGCATTTGGTAAAGCGTTGCTCTGATCACCTAAGCGGCACGGGTGGTCCCCTATAGTGGTTCACAGCGCCATAAGCTCGTTTAACAGGCTTTGTGTGAAATATAGTAGAATCTAGGACTGCTTTTATTGTACTGGTGGCCTAGAGGTAGCATACCCCGGTCACAATTATAAGATTGTGGGTTTGAATCCTGGTGGGGTGAGGTGTTTGTTATATATAGAAGTCCGACTGCTTTATTGGGCTAATGAAATATATATGGATCCTCGTGTTTCCAAGCCGGATTTGGCAAAACGTTGCTCTGATCACATAAGCGGCACGGGTGGTCCCCATTAGTGGTTCACAGCTCCATAAGCTCGTTGAACAGGTTTTGTGTGAAATATAGCAGAGTCTAGGACTGCTTTTAGTGTCCTGGTGGCCCAGAGGTAGCATACCCCGGTCACAATTATAAGATCGTGGGTTTGAATCCTAGTGGGGTGAGGCGTTGATTATATGTAGAAGTCTGCGTGCGTTATTGGGCTAATGAAATATATATGGATCCTCGGGTTTTGAAGCCGCATTTGGGTAAACGTTGCTCTGATCACCTAAGCGGCACGGGTGGTCCCCTATAGTGGTTCACGGCGCCATAAGCTCGTTGAACAGGCTTTGTGTGAAATATAGTAGAGTCTACGAATGCTTTTATTGTCCTGTTGGCCCAGAGGTAGCGTTCCCCGGTCACAATTATAAGATCTTGGGTTTAAATCCTGGTGGGGTGAGGTGTTGATTATATGTAGAAGTCCGCGTGCTTTATTGGGCTAATGAAATATGGATTCTCCTGTTTCGAAGCCAGATTTGCAAAACGTTGCCTGATCACCTATGGCACGGGTGGTCCCCATTAGAGGTTCACGGCGCCATAAGCTCGCTGAACAGGCTTTGTGTGAAATATAGCAGAGTCTAGGACTGCTTTTATTGTCCTGGTGGCCCAGAGGTAGCGTTCCCCGGTCATAATTATAAGATCGTGGCTTCAAATCCTGGTGGGGTGAGGCATTGATTATATGTAGAAGTCTGCGTGCGTTATTGGGCTAATGAAATATATATGGATCCTCGGGTTTTGAAGCCGCATTTGGGTAAACGTTGCTCTGATCACCTAAGCGGCACGGGTGGTCCCCTATAGTGGTTCACGGCGCCATAAGCTCGTTGAACAGGCTTTGTGTGAAATATAGCAGAGTCTAGGACTGCTTTTATTGTCCTGGTGGCCCAGAGGTAGCGTTCCCCTTTCACAATTATAAGATCGTGGGTTTAAATCCTGGTGGGGTGAGGCGTTGATTATATGCAGAAGTCTGCGTGCTTTATTGGGCTAATGAAATATATATGGATCCTCGGGTTTCAAAGCCACATTTGGTTAAACGTTGCTCTGATCACCTAAGCGCCACGGGTGGTCCCCATTAGAGGTTCATGGCGCCATAAGATCGTTGATCAGGCTTTGTGTGAAATATGGTAGAGTCTAGGACTGCTTTTATTGTCCTTGTTGCCCAGGGGTAGCGTTCCCCGGTCACAATTATA
>NW_024755055.1:3671754-3679299 GCF_018991925.1 Homarus americanus | reverse complement strand
ATGTTGGTTGTAACACGATAAGGTCTTGGTTGTGTTCAATTATTAGTGGTTTTTATTAGTATTTTGAAGAGTTGTGTTTGGTTTCCATGGTGGTGATCGACCCTGGACCCTGACCCCTGGACCTTGGACCTTGGACACACACACACACACACACACACACACACACACACACACACACACACACACACACACACACACACTCACACACACACTTAAAACATTCATACAAAATTATACATATAAACCAAAGAAACATTATACTTACACAAATTACAACACGAAAATAACTTAGAAAATTATTAAACAAAAATACATGAATTATTATGACACGGTCTCACAATCATTACCTAATTGATCACGTGTTAACAGGTGACCGAACAGCTGACCATCTACCCCCTGAACTACTTAACAACGCCACGACCAGCGATTGTGCTTAATTCCCCACAATAACAAAGGGCGGTCGTTAGTAACCACCCCAACCACCCACACCCGACAAGCTTCGTTATATACAGATTAGTGTAATGGTGTACTGAGAGAGAGAGAGAGAGAGAGAGAGAGAGAGAGAGAGAGAGAGAGAGAGAGAGAGAGAGATCACTACCAACGCCCCCAATGGTCACCTGCCCTTGGGTCCAGACCATACGTCAGTGGTCTCGGTGACTGATCAAATGGGCGACCTCTTTCCCTATTGGGCCCCTAGTCCTTGAGGGCCCCAACCTAACCTAATCATAACTTATGTCCCATTAGACCACCATGAGAACTGGGCCCCAATCCTGGTGATATGGGAAGGTTAGGTTAGGTTAGGTTAGGTTAGGTTAGGTTCGTAGCCAAATCGTTCAGCAGCAGTGCCTCTCATCCTCCTATCTCTCTCTCCCTCCCTTACCTCCATCCTCCTTACCTCCCCTTACCTCCTTCCGTCCCCCTGACTCTCCATTTTTCCTCCTCCATCCTACTTCCTCCTCCCATCCTTCCTATCTCCTCCTCCCATCCTTCCTACCTCATCCCATCCTTCCTATCTCCTCCTACCTACCTCATCTTGCTCCTCCTTCCCTCCATCACCGTCAACTTTGAATTCAGTCTTCCCTCACCACGCCACCTCCCCTTTGTCTGACCTCCAGCGCTCTTTCTCACACACGCCCACACGCCTTACGTACGCTCACACGCCCATATTAACTTACTATACACGCCTTATATAATACAGGTATTAAAGCATACATACATACATCCATACAAGAGTTACTACACCACACCACCCGCTGTCTCCATGACCAGCCCAGGCCCGGGCCATCAACTGTAAACTATAATAATTTGTATGTTCAATCATTGTTCCTTCTTCTTCAGTAATGAAAGCTTTTGTTAAACGACCCACCCACCCCATGTCTTTGCATATATTAAGTCATTTTTGTCCAATGTATATTTTCAGCCTTCGGCCTGCCGACTTTTTCAATAAACCGTTAATTATTATTATTATTATTATTATTATTATTATTATTATTATTATTATTAGTAGTAGTAGTAGTAGTAGTAGTAGTATTAGTAATATTATTACACACACACACACATCATATTTCTTTCAACAACACCAAAAAAATAACAGTGTTAATTTCCAGGGTAATTGGTTTTTTACTTTCTGCCCTTACTTTCTGCCCTACATTTCGTCCGTGTAATTATGGTAGAATCTCAAAGTATATTGTCAGGTAATTAAATTAGAGTCTCAGGTAATCAGGCAGTCTCAGTGTAATTAAGGTACAGTCTCAGGTAATCAGGTAAGAGTCTCAGTGTAATCCAGGTAGAGTCTCAGGTATTCCAGGTAAGAGTCTCAGGTAAACCAGGTAGTCTCAGTGTAATCCAGGTAAGAGTCTCAGTGTAATTAAGCTGGGAGTCTCTGCGTCATTCCTACTCACATGACACCTTTATTTTATCTCACTACCCAACACAAGCGCCTGAGAAACACACAGACGCCACAAAGTACTGAGAAAGGAAGCAAGGAACCACTGAGGTCATTGTGTCTCAGTGTGTCTCAGTAGGGGACCACTAGACATCTGTTATCTCTTAATAGTCACGAGATGTCTCCCACGAGGACAACAAGTCTCTTTCATCATCATTAATGACTCAATAACTCGGCAATTAAGTTGGAGTGAGGGGGTGATGGGAAGGGGTGATGGGAGGGGGGTGAGGGGAAGGAAGGGGTAAAGAGAGGGGGAGAGGAGGAAGAAGAGTATGATGGTAGAGGATAAAGGGAGGGGAGGAGGTGGAGAAAGGGGAGGAAGAAGAGGAGGAAGAGGAGAGGGAAGAGGAAAAAGAGGGACAGGGGGGAAGAAGATAAGGTTAGGTTAGGACGGGGCCCAGACAGACAGGCGTGTGGTGTAGACAGGAAACAAGTCAGCCAGTGGTCACCCTCACACAGGTCAAGACTCTCATTACGACCACTTGTTTCCCAGGACGAGGTGAAGGTCCTTATCAGAGACCCGCTTAACCTAACCTAACCTTCATACTTTTTACTTATCGTAGATTAAAAAAAAATTGTTCTTGTCCATCCTAGAAAAAATATCCCTGGTTCCCTTGTCCATCCTAGAAAAAAACTGTTCTCGTCCATCCTAGAAAAAAAAATACCCCACGTGTCCTTAGTTCACCCTTAGGAAACAACCACTAGCTTCTTCGTTAATCCTGGAAGCCTGCGGTTACCTGGCAAAAGTGAAGCACAGGTGAGACGGCCACAACACTAATGAGGCACACCTGTATAATCTGAGTTTCCTGCCTCAAATACTGTACCAAACACGACTCACCTGAAGGTTAGATTAGGTTAGGTTAGACACACACACACACACACACACACACACACACACATACACACACACACATCACCCAACACCACCCTATTAACACATCCATTCATCACCACTAAATCACCACCCGAGACGTCTTCACACAGAGGCCTAGGAGAGAGAGAGAGAGAGAGAGAGAGAGAGAGCACACACTATCAGCACAACACTATAAGCCTTAGAATGTCACTGTCAACTGTATGAATTACGACCTATGATGATCTTGTCGACTCCCTATACCAAGCCAAGAATAATGGTTAGGTTAGGTTAGGTTAATTAATGTTTGGGTTAAATTGGGTTACGATGGGTTACATTAGAATAGGCTATGTTAAATTATGTTGGATTAGGTTAAGTTGGATTACGTTAGGTTAGGTTAGGTTGGGACTAATTCGACCAGGAAGCCCCAAACGACTACCTCTCCTGTGTGTGTGTGTGTGTGTGTGTACGTGAGTGTGTGTTCGTTACTACCCACTAAAAGGTCACTTAATAATGTAACGCTGGGAATAACACCGCCGCAGTCTCTACCTTAGGAGGGGGGGAGGGGGAGGGGGAGAGGGGGAGGGAGGCTAAAGTCTATCTGTAACACCCCTCACCTACCCCCTCACCCATTCCCTCCCCTACCTTCCCTTCAGCTCCCACCCCTTCCTCCCTACCCTTTCCATTTCACCTTTCCACTATACTTCCTCCTCTCCCTCCCTCACCCATTCCCCCCCCTCCCCCCTCCCCTCCCCCTACACAGAGGAACTTGAGGACAATAAACACAGCCAACCACTTGAGCGAAGGAGCAATTGACGTGACTTTGTTTCTGCCATGTTGTAAGGAGAGGTAGTGGGGAGTGGAGTGGTATGGAGTGGGGTGGTGGGGAGTGGGGTGGTGGGGAGTGGGGTGGTGAGGAGTGGGGTGGTGGGGAGTGGGGTGGTGGGGAGTGGAGTGGTGGGGAGTGGAGTGGTGGGGAGTGGTGGGGAATGGAGGTTTTGGTGGGGATGAGTAATGGTGGAGAGAGAGAGAGAGAACTATCAAAACAACCTTCACTCCTCACAACCACCTCTCTCACTCCCACCCTCCATTCTCCCTCACCCCCCTCCCCCACCCCCTCAAACCCCCCAACTCTCCCTCACAACAAGCGGAAGTGTTTACCAGGCTCAGTGAACCCCTTCTCCCGTTTTCTTTAAGCTCTTACAACAATTAACGTCATACCTCCGTCTTCTTACCTGCGTTACACACCTGTTACTTACATATGACTTACTTGCTTTACCTTCCCCCTTCTCCCCTTATCCCCCCCTTCTTCTAACCCCTTCCCTCTCCCCCTCCCTCTACCCCCCCCTTCCATCAAGCCAATTCATTCGCAATCATCAATCATTAGACGATTCCCTCAACAGTCGTTTTGTTGGACAGAAGACCCTGCTGAAAGGAGGCTGGACAGGACGGAAAAACGGCAGAATGTGACGGAGGAACTACAGAATGGGACGGATGGACGAAAGAACGGGATGGAAATGGAAAAGGGACGAAAATGAGGAAAAACGGCGGGAAAACGACAGAAAAATGGAAAACGACAAAAGAGACGGAAAAATGACAGAAAACTACGAAAAAAACGACAGAACGGAACTTAACAACGACAGAAAAAGAACGGTAAGACAACAGCGGCAGTAGACAGAACACCATTGACAGAAGAACCATTAATATCTCACGGGTTAACAGACGAGTTAACCACACATACAATAACCACCTGAATTTCGCCTCCCTTCACCTCAGTGTGTGGAACAAGTGGAACAATAATGGTGGATGTACCAAAATTGTTCATCTAAAGACATAACACATAGAACATTACCACAGGATATCTCAAATTGTTCAGCTGATATATAATGAACAAAAACAATAAATAACCCAAATTCTCAGGTAAAATGGACGGAAGGAGAACAGAAATGGACGGAAAAAAGGACAGAACAAAGAACAGGTAAGAAATATGTTAAAAGAAACACCTTAAAATTTTGTGTTAATTAGAGTAGTCGTAATGACCTTCAACAAACACTTAACACAGGTAATTAACACTAATTAAAAGAGCCTACGATACAAATCTCTCTCTCTCTCTCTCTCTCTTGTCTATGATTCTCAGTCGTTCGCTTTCGTCCAGACAGACAGACAGACAGACCAAACGAGAGAGAGAGAGAGAGAGAGAGAGGAGATAAGAGAAAGGATAGGATGGAGGGAGGGAGGGAGGGAGAGGAAATGGAAAAGATAAAATGAAAGGGAGAGAGAGAAGGGGAGGAGATGAGGGGAAGAGAAGGGAGAATTAGGATGGAATAGGAGATAAAAGGAGGGGAAGGAGGGATAGAGGGAAGGAGAAGGAAGGAGATAGAAGGAGGAAGAGAGGGAGAGAGATAAAGAGGGGGAGGAGGAAGAGAAACGAACGACTGACACACATAAAAAATAAATAAATAAATAAATAAAAAATAAAAGATAAAAAAAATCGAAAAAAACAAAAATAAATAAATATAAAATAATCGAACACAAACAAATAAAAGCAAAACAATAAAAATAAACAAAAACAACACATAAACAAACACAAAACAAACAAAAACAAATAAACAAACACAAAACAACTACACAAACAAACACGAAACAAACACGAAACAAACACACAAGAGCCATAATGTTTATCTGAAGCACACAAGTCACTAAGAAATAGTGGTGTAGTAAGAGTGTCTGTCAGAGGGAAGATATGACGGCCATTACTCTCTCTCTCTCTCTCTCTCTCTCTCTCTCTCTCTCTCTCTCTTTTCTCTCTCTTTTCTCTGTCTGTCTGCCTCTTTGTCTGTCTGTCTTTGTCTGTCTGCCTTTGTCTGTCTGTCTGCCTTTGTCTGTCTGTCTGCCTTTGTGTCTCTCTGTCTGTCTGTCCCTGTGATGCCAAAAAAAAAAACGTGCCCTCGCTCCTTCTTCGCCAAACTCGCCAAAATCAGCATAGGAACCAACACAGTCAGCTCAATGGTCTGGAACTGTTCAAGGAAAATAAATCACTTGAAAAGATGGCGGCCATGTGGTTCTGTAGGGGTGTGTAGGGGTGTGTAGGGGTGTGTAGGGGTGTGTAGGGGAGGTGTAGGGGTGTGAAGGGGTGTGTAGGGGAGGTGTAGGGGTGTGTAGGGGTGTGTAGCTGAGGTGTATGACGGTGTAGGGAGAGTGTAGGGAGGGTAAAATCGATCCTAGATTTGCTAAGTCAGCTTCCTTTGGGTGTGTGACGTGTTCTTGTTTCCTTATTCCTTCCTTCCTTCCTCCTCCTCCTCTTCCTTCTTGCTCTCCTTCCTCCTCTCCCCCTCTTCCTTTTCCTTCCCTCTTTTTCCTCACCCTCTTCTTCCTCTCCCCCTCTTCCCTTTCCTTCCCCCTCCTCCTTCCTCTTCCCATCTACACCACCGCCGTATAAGGCAGCAAAACCCAGGGATCTTCTGCGTGTTACAGCTTGCTGCCTGACGGACGTGGCATGGCCTTTCGTCTTAGGGATTTTCACGCTTAGCAGGTTCGTTTCTGGGTCATCTTGGGACACTGGCTGGGGGCCCTCAGTAGCTACCAGGGTCCCCAACACATCCTAGGGGCCTAAGTGGTTGCCAGGGGCCCCAACACATCCTAGGGACCTAAGTGGTTGCCAGGGGCCCCAACACATCCTAGGGGCCTAAGTGGTTGCCAGGGCCCCCATCACATCCTAGGGGCCTAAGTGGTTGCCAGGGCCCCCAACACATCCTAGGGGCCTAAGTGGTTGCCAGGGCCCCCAACACATCCTAGGGGCCTTAGTGGTTGCCAGGGCCCCCATCACATCCTAGGGGCCTAAGTGGTTGCCAGGGCCCCCATCACATCCTAGGGGCCTAAGTGGTTGCCAGGGCCCCCATCACATCCTAGGGGCCTAAGTGGTTGCCAGAGCCCCCAACAAACACACTGTAAAATACTGACAAACACACACAAGTCCTTCCCTACCAGCCCCAACTAGCCCCTACACATACACGGGTCCCTCTCTACCAGCCCTCAGGGACACAAGACCCCTCCAGCCCCCATAAATGGATCCATTCCTTATCATGAAGGAACCCAAGATCCATCTCCCTGATAACTAGAGGGATCCTACACCACGCGTCCTGACCTATCACCATCATCACTATCACCACCCTCATCACTATACCTCCACCACCATTACCACCACCATCATCACTATACCTCCACCACTACCACCATCACCACCATTACCAACCACCATCATCACCACCACCTCCACAACAACCCCCTCCACAACTATCAGGGAGGGGCAATGGGAAAAGGTATGGGCAATAGGGCAGGGTAACTGTAGGTGGGGAATAAGAGATGGGAAGGAGTGGGTAATTGGGCAATGGGCAAGCTACCTCAGAGGACAGGTAGACAGGTGGTTAATGAGTCAACAACAGGTAAGAGACGCCCCCCCCCCTCCTTACACCACACACTCCTCCATACTAATACACATTACACAATGATGAGTTCAATCTTAATTACCTATCCTAACCTAACCAAGCCTAACCTAATGTAACCTAACCAAGCCTAACCTAACCTAACTAAGCCTAACCTATAATAATAATAATAATGGTTGCCTCTGGTGTAAGGAGGTCAGCCAGCCCAAGGACCACACCTTGAGTTAACGAGCGATAGTTTTCGGACAACTCACCAACTGCACTGGTGTAGTTGTGAACATGTAGTACACACGCTCGTGGCGGGGCAC
>NW_024755055.1:3636451-3671654 GCF_018991925.1 Homarus americanus | reverse complement strand
CATAAAGTATCCGTCTTGTTAACGAAACCAACACGGCGGTGGTTCTCAACATAGATACACTTATTTTGCCGGGAATTCCGTCAAACAAAATATAAATCAAACCATATTAAGCCTAAAATTAAACCTAAATTTATTATTACATTCTGCTTAAGCTGATAGATCAGACATGTAAGGTAAAGCCAGAGTTGCTAGGTTAGTTAGTTTGTTAATCATGCCACTAGAGCTAAGTTTATTGTGCCCCCACACCATCCTGTCAGATGCAGAAAAGAGATACAAAGTGGAAGCAGATGAGGCAGGTCGGTTAAGTTTCCAATAGGTTAGTTAGAACAGGTCAGGTTGCTAGATTAGTAGGTAATATGTAGATAGGTCATGCTAGGCAGGTGGAAAGTTAGGCTTGATTAGGGTTAGCTATGTCAGACGGGAGATAGTTAGATTATGTCAGGTTAGGTCAGATTACGCCAGGTTAGGTTGCTAGATTATGTCAGGTTAGGTTAGATTATGTCACAGTTAGGCTAGGATTACGCCAGCTAGGGGTTGAATATGTAATAGGTTAGATTATCTATGTGTTAGGTCAGATTACGTCAGGTTAGGTTAGATTTCGTCAGGTTAGTCAGATTACGTCAGTTAGCTAGATTATGTCAGGTTAGGCTAGATTACCAGGTTACAGGATATGCCAAGTTAGAGATCAATGTCAGTTAGGCTAGATTTGCACCGTGTTAGGCCAGATTACGCTGTGCTAGGGGTTAGATTATGTCAGTTTAGGTAAGCAGGCAGAGGTAAAAAGGCTAGAAGAATTCCAGGCAGGAGCCATAATCCCGTAAAAATTTCATGTTAAATTTTGACACCATACATTATAATAATCCTTATAAACTATGTTAAGGAACTGTGGTGTCATTTTTTCTGAACGGTTTATTATAAGTTTTATGCCTTTAAAGAAGTTTTATTAAAGAGCGGCGTAATGAACCACAGATGTATTACCATTAAGTCCTAATTAACTTAAAACATGACTAATAACCTATGAACATGTAGTATTATATGATTACAATTTAACATAATATATCATGAATGCTGTTATAATATCATAAGTGTGTTACAAACATGGCTGCTCATATATGCCATCCTGTCTCTGGCAAAGAAGAGATTGCAGTAAGTAAAATTATTTGCTAACGACAAATACTGGAAATTAAACATATACATATTACCATTATCTGAAAAGCTTAGAACCACCGTTTTATATTTATTAAAAGTTTGTAGTGTTATACATCATGTGTAAACAAGTCACAAGTTATTATTTACGACATTGCTTCAGTCCTCGTCATCAGAGTCTTCTGTGTACAACAGATTCCTTCACCTTGTTTAGGCGTTTCTCATCATCTGCTTGACAGTTACACATCTCGGTGCATGTCATGCTATTCTTTCTGATTCTTTCTGTATGAACATGACAATGATCCACATTTCCTGACGCCACATCCACATTTAACAAGTTCTGTGATTGCTTCTGGAGCTGGTGGTTGGTCTGATATTACTAGTATGAAACATTCATTGTCAATCTTCCAGCCATGCTCTAATTGTGAAAGCATTTCACTGTCTGCATCACAAGACCACAGAAGAGCTTGATACCTTCCTCTCAATATATGATTCTTTAGAGTTGCTGCAGTCGCTGGTAGTTCTCCAGCTTCTGCCTGCGTTTTCTTGAAGAGATGCAATCTAAGTTATGACAGTTTAGTGAAAGTCATTCGTGGACAGTAGAGCTTAAATACAAATTCCTTTAGACCAATAAACATGTCTGCTGGAGGACATTTGGTCTACTCAGCATCTTGAATGCATCTAGGACTTTTGTGTTAGATTTCATCAAAGTGTTCCAACATGCTTTCTTTCCTTTGCCAACAAATTTTCCAATGCAGTCAGATCCTGTGAAGGCATGGAAACCTGTAAGGCTCTCTGCCCAATGTGTCGTCGCTCACCAGTTCCTGTTTTCATACTTGTATTTTCTCCAAGTTGAGGCTGCTTTAATATGCCAAACACATCAGTGTTTGGTGACTTGATATGTACAGTGCTGCCCTTCTGTGATGCATATACTGTATGTCCTGCTTAAGTTCTATAACTTGTGATAGCAATTTGATGGTTGAAGTCTTATTTGCTGCTTTCCACGACAGAAGATTAACCTTGGACATCTTTTCCCAGATGCTCAATGGACCAACAATACGTTTCTTGACAAAATTTTCATAATTTGTCTTCCAACTTCATATGCACATAGATTGTCATATTTGGCATTTTCTGGCATTACAGCTCCAGTTACCAAGTTTAAAAGAGCATCATTTTCCTGGGATTACAGTCACCAATAACATTGTGTAGTTTCTGTACATCAGCATATTGACGGCTGACAATAGCTGTAGAGAGCTCATGATGTTCTGTTCTTTTGTAATCTTTATGAGTTTGATATTTTATGTAATGAACTTAATTTGAAAACCCAAATGGTAGTATATGATCTTATCACCTTAGACACTTCCAGCGCCATGCTCATGATTTTTTCTCTTACTTTCTGGACAAATACGACTTTATCCCATCAGAAAAATATCACCATATATTTTCTTAATCTACAGGTACAAGGTTTAAAAATGACGGATGGTGCTAAAATTAACCTGAAATTTTACGACTAAATATATTGTCTAGAGTTTCTGAGAAACTCAATGCTAAATAGCCTGTATTACAATGTATCATAGTTAAATCTTATGTCCGCTTATTTTGTCCCCAATTTAAGCATCAAAGAGGCTTTCAAAGTATCTTAAGCATCCTAATTTAAGTATCAAAGAGTGTTTTCATTTTTAAGTATCTTAAGTATCTTTTTTCCTCACTCTTAAGTATCTAAGTATGATTTTTTTTCATTTTTAAGTAACTAACCATATTTTTGTTTTCATTATAAAATGTGATTGATATAGACAACAGAAGTAAATATCAGCTGGAGGTCGTAAACGAAGCTGATGTGAAGTATTTTGACTCACTGTTCCCACGAACTAATTGCTTCTCTGGTTTATACCGAAGAAATAAAACCGTCAACGAACCATCCGATTCAAATGTGTCTTAGGCGATACAGGGTGTTTAGGCGTCATTCTGATACCAAGAATGACTTTGTGTACTGTGGTGAAGCTGGGGGTAGGATAGGGTTGGGTTGGGTTGGGATGGGTTAGGATTACGCATGTGTGGGTATATTCTGTCGCATTTTATAGGTATCTTGCGTCTTTCTCTTTATTCCTTCTTTATCATGAGTATCTGTGCCTATTAATACACCACCTCGCAGGATAGTGGAAGAGGAATGGATAGTAACGAGATAATATTCTTCTTACATATACCTTAGCTTGATTACAGGTAACACCAGGTAGAAGTTACGTGACTCTTAAGAGTTTTCCTCGACTTGGCTGATTCAACTGTAAGACTTGCTGTATTTATCCTTATTAAAATCCTCCACCTGTAAGACCCTCCACTTGTAAGACTCTCCACCTGTAAGACCCTCCACTTGTAAGACTCTCCACTTGTAAAACCCTTTATGGATTTGAAATACCTTCTCGTCTTGACTCCACTAGTACTGTACACACCCTCTCTAGCCTTAGTTTACAGTAATGTTGAAGTATATAATGAAGACTCACAGCTCATGGGTTAGAAAAACAAAAGATGCTTGTTTTATTTATTTATTTATTTATTTATTTATAGCTTATTTTAGAATCCCCGAAAGTTAGAACAAAATGGCTGACGGGACTCACAAGCGGGCGATGTTTACAGTATGGACCAAGAATAAAAAATAAATGAAAAATAAAATAAATAAATCGTAAATTGGTGCATTGTTTCTCCAGGGGTAATTATAGAAGTACAAATGTTCTCCAGCAGTGGGTAACGATCATAGCCACGTATAGAGCTTCTAACGCAGGTAGATTGATATAGATGCATTACCTGGAGTTAGTGGGTTACAGGGGCCTCCTACACGATAATATTAAAGGTGTTTTTTCCTTCTGTTTGTGGCACTTGAGGTGTTTAGGTTAGGTTTAATTAAAATGGTTTAGTTATAATAGTTATATTACGATAAGTTAAGTTGAATTTAGAACTTTTGATTTGCATATATCGTGTTTTAGAAGGATTTGTTAGCTAATAAGTTTAATTTGGATAAGTTTAGTTTAATTTAGATCATTTGATTTTACAAGGTCGTATTATAATGACTGGGAACCATATAGAAAACTGTTAGAGAAGTAAATATTTCTACGGCAGTGAATGAGTAAGTCAATAAGTGGTGTATAGAGCTGCTGACGCAACTTAAACGGTATATACTGTACATTATATGTTATCAGAGCTTTCCTGTTGTACGTAACCGCCTCCGTCAAAGTGTCTTACTGGCTCATGTGAAGATTAGCCTCTAGTTTATTTAACCTCAAGATTAACTACACTGGCACTGCCTGACCTGACCTGACCTGACCTACCCTACCCTACCCTACCCTACCCTACCCTACCCTACCCTACCCTAACCTAACTAACTTAACTTCCCAAGTAGCGTTAGGTTAATCATTAGTTGAAATAAGCTGGGAGGGTTAATCTTCAGGTAATCTATCTTAATTAACAATTTTGGTCAGGTGAGGCCTTCCTTACCTTACTCGAGAGCAGGAGGAGGAGGACTTGCTAACGTCTACAGATCATCGTCAACCAAGGCAGATATTGAATACCTTTTGTTTACCTTCGTGGCTTAAGAACACATCTTAACACCATAAGACTATTCGCCTCAATACAATAATACAGTAATTGATTATTGTATTCTAATAAAATTTACGGTGTATCTTGTGAACCAGATTTATTGTTTGACCTTAGTGAATGAGAAACTGGTTGAGGTGTATTGTGGTAAACATCCTTAAGAGCAGCTCTGTGTGTTCTTACGACCTCAAAGTAACACAAAAGGTAGCCAATATCTACCCTTGATCAGTCACTTTATGTAGATGTCAATTGTGTCATTTTTCTAGACTTAGTGCCCCCTGGAGGAGAAAGTAAATACAATGTTGATATATTTTGGTCACAACACACGCTAGTAGATTATTTTTCCTATTTAACTAAATAATTAACACTATGAAGCTAACTAATTATATAACTCAAAGATGGTAACCAATATGGCGTCGATATTGTTCACATACTCTATGATAAATAGATGTATTGTCTGTTTAATTTTAGGGAAGAATTTAATTTATAAACTTTTGAGAATCTGGATACAGGAGTTTTGTCTTTGTGTGTGTGTGTGTGTGGTGATGATGACGGATACTTTCCTCTGCAGTGAAAAAAATATCTTGACATTGCAAAGTTTAACTGTAAGCCGAAGGAACGTTTGTAATGTGACTTATTATGTGAAATTGTAACTTGAAATTCTTTGTGAAAAAATATTTCCCTATAAAGTTTGGCAGTAAATGAAGTATTACATCAAGGTGTAACTTGTAGTTCCTTGTGGAGTAATTACCTATGTGGACGATACAGCTACTCCAGGGTGTAAGACCTAGAGTAGAAAGTCTTAAGACCTTACCTGAGGTTGAAAGACTCTTATAGTGGAACGTCTTAGGTATTGAAACTTTAATTACAGTAAATAAAATATAATCTACCTAAACATTCCTTCACCTGGCGACAACTAATGATACAGGTGGTGTAATAGCTCTTTAAAATTCCTCCGTTTGATATAATAATGACCACACATGAACTTATAATGTGCAATATCTTGATAACACATTAGCTGCAACATTACACATAGTCCAGTGTATGTGTAGTGAGGGACATCTACCTAAATGAGTTACAGAATGTGGAGTTGAGGCAAAAAAAAGTTGGGACATGTTTGAGATCATCAGTTGAGCCAAACGTTTATACTCAATATTGTTATAATGGTATTTTAGAGCGACCGAAAAATTTAAACAAAATGGCCGGCTAGGTGACACATACCTTACAAGAATTAAACATGAGAACGAACACACACACACACACACACACACACACACACACACACCAGTTTTACCCACATTATCACCAGACTATCGGCATACCTGGTCGGTGGACACCTGCCTCCTCCTCCTCCTCCTCACCTTGCTAATATGCTAATATGCTAATATGCTCTGGTATGTTCCAGTCTATTTAAGATATGCTCCCATCTATCTTAAAGAGCTTATGCTAGGTTGGTCTGATATGCTCCTCAAAGACTATGCTGATATACTCTTGTCATCTGATATGCCATTATGTTCATATCACTCTAAAGGATATACTAATATGTTCTGATATGTTGGTATGGTTCTGTCTCTCAGAGGGTGTGCTGATGTACTATAAGAGCATATGGGGTATGCTGATATACTGGGTTATGTAGCTAGGCTCATATCTCTCTTACAGGGTATGCTAATATACCCTGATATGCTCGCATCTATCTCTGAGCGTATACTGGTTGACTGTAATGACATAAGAGATATGCTGGTATGCTTCTAAGGGAATATGTTAACATACTCTAATAATAATTTGAAATGAGGTTAGTTATACTTTAGATTCAGGGGATATACTGATATGATATGAATTAACCTAGAAGTATACTGATATGTTCTCAAGGCATTCAGGGGATCTGTTAGTATGCTTCGACATACTTTCGGAACAAGGTAAACTGGACCTTCAGAAGATAGGGTGATATGCTGACATATTCTGATGGATCTAAGAGAGAGTGGAAGACTATGAGAGCTAGTTAATATACTCAGGTATGTTGATATCCCTTCATGGCACTTGGGAGATATGGTAATATACTCCGATGTGTCTCTTTGGATATACTGATATGCCACTAATGGGTCCCCAGAAAGCAGGAGACAAGTTGATCTGCTTCGAGGACACTAATCTGTATAATGATTTTTTCCCTGACTGTTAAGAAGTATACTGGTATATTTCAAATGTTGCTTAGTATTATAGTATACTTTGGGCTGTTCTGAACATATTTCACAGCTGATTTTCAGAAATATATGCTGCTGTCACTGGCTTGTTTATTCCGGAGACATTGATTATACTTTGAGTATGTTGATATGCTTTGTTACCAGTCAAGGAATATGCTGATATGTTCTGACACTTCTCAGTGATTACCCTGATATACTTAGATACCTGACAGTATTTATTGGAGTATAGTGTCGTATACTCTGATGTCATTCTAGTGATATGCTGATGAGCTGACATACCGCTTTATGTAACTGTGATATATTGAATCATATACATCCATTCCTCACGCTTAATATATATGATATTCTAAACAATGCTGATATTATTTATGTTATACCCTGATTATATACTAACATACTACAGTGTCATTTATAGTGTATGATAGTATACATTGGGGGGTATACTTTGAGGTTATTTAGAGAATATGATGGCAAACGGTGATATACTCTGATGCCATATTTGGTATAAACAGATATATTGATATAATTTATATAATATACCGATAGATATAACTAAATATCTGTGAAGTAAATCCTGTACTTTTTGATATACCATTCAGGGTGGAGGTATGCTAATATACCACGATAGCACCCGTCTCTCAGCGCTAATATACCCTGATGGCACACTTAACATCCTGGCGCCGGTCGTGGGGTATACTGATATGCTAAAGTCTTCTTCATCTTCTAATATCTCGACTTCAGCTTCGTAAACTGTGATTACTTAAACGTATTTAACGCTCGTTTACGTAACTTTTTTGTAGAATAAATGAATGTATATCCGGGATTCTTCTGTTTCTTTGTCCATCTGATGTTTGCGTCCATGTTGAGGAGAACCACTTAGCAGGGCTCGCATTTTCCCATAATGTGTTACCTCAAGTTCCATAATTTGCACTTAGTGAAGCCACGATATCCCGCGTTATGTTGCCCGTCTTACTTCCTTCTGGGTTATGTGTCTTAAGTTGGTGAAAAAATTAAATTAAGGCTGAATTATTGTTAAACGTTAAGGTATTATAGTACTTGTCTGTCGTGTTGTTAATATAACATAGTTTCACCAGCAGTATGTACTCAAGAGCTTATTAACATCGTTGACGAGTCAGAGCCGCAACACTGAACCAATCTATATGAACATTAACACAAAAAATAAATTGTTACATTACATCGACTATCAAGACATAACTTACAATACAAATTAATAAATAATTGTACCAGGCAGATAAAAATATTAGTTACAAAAAATTATGAAAATAGTCTTAATGTTCACGCCAGAACTTACCCCATAACAAAAGCCATACAACATTTTCCCAGTTAAGACTTCGTTAAATACAATCTCAAACTCCTTCTCAGAAACTGTGTGTTGGTGGTGTGCCACGTGTGGTGTGTGTGTGTGTGTGTGTGTGTGTGACAGCACCTTTGATTTATACAAATATTCACCCAAATGAATAACACCAAGTAATTCACCATGTTATTCACGACTCTTAGATCACTTGGCTTGCGTCTCTCAAAAGGTCGAGCCAGGGTCAGCTGATTCAGTAAACACCGCTCACATTAATAGGGACCTGCCACACTTTGCCATAAACAGATAAATTGTACCGGGAATTTTCCCCCCACACACTCATCATTGTCACTTTATGTAACTTGCTGACAAAACCCATGACCCTTCAGGCCTTTTACGCCCTTAATGCATGAGTCATAAAGGCAAGCATGAACTCCGCATGCTTCCCAGTTGGGCACTGTAAACGCTTCTGCGCTTCACCTTGCACAGGATGTAAGGGGGTGCCCAATAAACTAGCCCCCTCGTGGGCAATCTGTAATCACTACCACTGTCTCGCGGCCCAGAGTAGTAGTTGGACATATCACTAGACAGGGAAATTCACACTTAACACAAGTGTTATCTCAAGGTCATATTCACAACACTTCCCTGGACAGAATTCATAATTTATTTTCTCATATTACATCTGTGTGTATACCTGCTACTAGATAAACAGAAAATGCCAAGAAGTGTTTACATCAAGCGCTGCCACTTAAGAGTTCCAAGAACTAAATTAAAACAATTAGTGTGTGTGTGTGCATGGTGTGAGTGTGCATGGTGTGTGTGTGTGTGAGTGTGCATGGTGTGTGTGTGTTGTGTGTGTGTGTGTGTGTGTATATGGTGTGTGTTTGTTTGTTTGTATGGTGTGTGCATGGTGTGTGTGTGTGTGTGTGTATGTGTGTATGGTGTGTGTATGTGTATGGTGTGTGTATGTGTATGGTGTGTGTATGAGGGTAGAACAGTAAAAAGGTGCCTCAGCCATACTGTGTTAGGTTCTCTTGTTTGAAATCTTTAATGTCAATCTTTACCCATACAATGACTATATACAAGCTATACGGTATAAGGACAACTACCCCCCCCCCCGGGACAATTTCCTCCGGACAATTGCCCCCGGACAACTGCCCACTGGACAACTACTCCAATAGGACAACTGCCCCCTGGACCATAGCCCCCAATTGCCAGTGAATAACTGGTACACAATATGGAAACAACCTAACTTTAACTTAAAATAATCTAACCTTACCTAACCTAACTTAACTTTAAACTAACCAAACCTAACTTAACCTAACCTAACTTTAATTTAGCCTAACCTAACCTAACCTGACTTTAACTTAACCTAACCTAACCTAATTTTAACTTAACCTAACTTAACCTAACCTAACCTTACCTAACTTTAACTTAACCTAACCTAACCCAACCAAATATTAAATATGACTGATCCACATTTTTTTTTTCATTTAACCATATTTTTTTTCAATGTTTTTCAAATTGTAGTAATAATTATATACACAAAATCCACAACTCATACATGTATTTTTAACATACAAATTTGGAAGCTGCTGCTGCTAAAGTATTGCAATGCAGTTGGGAGTTGCAGGTGTGCTGGAATACTGCATCCTGTAGGAGAGAAAATTGTTTTTAATTTACTGTTTTGTCGAACAAGTGATATCCCCATTAGCCGGAAAATTGGTACAGAGCTCTTCTAGGAATGAGAGATTTCTGACCGATTTCCAGATAACAGGATGATTCTCTCAAGCCATGAAAAATCCCACATTCCTGATTTTTTTCAGGTTACTGGTAAAAGTTTCAAGTCTAAACATTCTTTCATCCTTGGAGACCAGGGAAAAATTGTTTCAGGAAGTTTCATCAAAAATTTCCAGAAAATGTGCATGATATTCAACCTCAGAAGTTGCTCCCAGGCCTAACCCCAACTTTTTTTAAGAGAGTTCAAGGAATTTTATCAGAAAATGTTCCTGATTTTCAACCTCGAAAACTCGTTCACAGACCCAAAATGGAGAGAGTTTTCCCGGAAAGATTCCAAGCCAATTTCAATTCTGAGTATTGGAGCATTCCGGCTAATGGAGATATACTACACTGCAATTACGGCCTGTTGGTATTATTATACATGGGAGGTGGTTTTATGGGTTTTAATGGGTGATAAGTACTGTATAAAGGTGATGTCGCCCTTCTATTTCTTTTGCACCATTGCATAATATTCAATAAATACCCAATACAGTACATCACAAAACAGAGACCAAAATCCAAGGATTAGAATTTCTGTCTACAAAGATATCTCTAACCTAACCTAACTTAACTTAACCTAACCTAACTAACCTCCATTTTTCCTCCTTCATTCTACCTCCTCCTCCCATCCTTCCTACCTCCTCCCATCCTTCCTACCTCCTCCCATCCATCCTACCTCCTCCTCCCATCCTTCCTACCTCCTCCTTCCCTCCATCACCGTCCACGACAGTAATCAATCACCGTCAACTTTGAATTCAGTCCTCCCTCACCACGCCACCTCCCCTTTGTCTGACCTCCAGCGCTCTCTCTCACACACGCCCACACGCCCATATTAACTTACTATACACGCCTTATATAATACAGGTATGAAAGCATACATCCATACAAGAGTTACTACACCACACCATGACCACCCAGGCCCGGGCCATCAACCATAAACTATAATAATTTGTATGTTCAATCATTGTTCCTTCTTTTAGTAATGAAAGCTTTTGTTAAACGACCCGCCCAGCCCATGTCTTTGTATGTAATAAGTCATTTTTGTCCAATGTATATTTTCATCCTTCGGCCTGCCCAATTTTTCAATAAACCGTTAATTATTATTATTATTAGTAGTAGTAGTAGTAGTATTAGTATTATTATTACACACACACACATCATATTTCTTTCAACAACACCAAAAAAATACCAGTGTTAATTTCCAGGGTAATTGGTTTTTTTACTTTCTGCCCTTAATTTCTGCCCTACATTTCGTCCGTGTAATTATGGTAGAATCTCAAAGTATAGTGTCAGTGTAATTAAGGTACAGTCTCAGGTAACCAGGTAGTCTCAGTGTAATCCAGGTAGAGTCTCAGGTAATCCAGGTAAGAGTCTCAGTGTAATTAAGGTAGAGTCTCAGGTAATCCAGGTAAGAGTCTCAGTGTAATTAAGGTAGAGTCTCAGGTAATCCAGGTAAGAGTCTCAGTGTAATTAAGGTAGAGTCTCAGGTAATCCAGGTAAGAGTCTCAGTGTAATCAAGGTAGAGTCCCAGGTAATCCAGGTAAGAGTCTCAGTGTAAGCAAGGTAGAGTCCCAGGTAATCCATGTAAGAATCTCAGGTAATCCAGGTAAGAGTCTCAGGTAATCCAGGTAAGAGTCTCAGTGTAATTAAGCTGAGAGTCTCTGCGTCATTCCTACTCACATGACACCTTTATTTTATCTCACTACCCAACACAAGTGCCTGAGAAACACACAGACGCCACAAAGTACTGAGAAAGGAAGCAAGGAACCACTGAGGTCATTGTGTCTCAGTGTGTCTCAGTAGGGGACCACGAGACATCTGTTATCTCTTAATAGCCACGAGATGTCTCCCACGAGGACAACAAGTCTCTTTCATCATCATTAATGACTCAATAACTCGGCAATTAAGTTGGAGTGAGGGGGTGATGGGAGGGGGTGATGGGAGGGGGTGATGGGAGGGGGTGATGGGAGGGGGTGATGGGAGGGGGTGATGGGAAGGGGTGATGGAAAGGGGGTGAGGAGAAGGAAGGGGTAAAGGAGAGGGGGAGAGGAGGGAGAAGAGTATGATAAGAACATAAGAACATAAGAAAGTGGGATACTGCAGGAGGCCGACTGGCCCATACAGGGCAGATCCCTTTCACACCCATCCCAGCACTTCCATGTGCCTATCCAACTTCGTCTTGAAGCTCCCTAGTGTCCCCGATCCTACTATAGCACTCGGTAGCCTATTCCACATATCCACAACTCTATTACCAAACCAGTGCTTGCCTATATCCTTTCTGAATCGGAATTTATCTAATTTAAAGCCATTTGTTCTAGTTATTTCGTTATTACTGAGCTTCAGAACATCTTCCATTTTACCCTTGTTAATCCCACTTACCCACTTGGAGAAAGGGGAGGAAGAGGAGAGGGAGGAGGAAAAAGAGGGACAGGGGAGGAATATAAGGTTAGGTTAGGATGGGACCCAGACAGACAGGTTAGGTTAGGACGGGGCCCAGACAAACAGGCGTGTGGTGTAGACAGGAAACAAGTCAGCCAGTGGTCACCCTCACACAGGTCAAGACTCTCATTACGACCACTTGTTTCCCAGGACGAGGTGAAGGTCCTTATCCGAGCCCCGCTTAACCTAACCAAACCTAACTTAACCTAACCTAACCTTCATAATTTTTACTCGTCGTAAATTAAAAAAAAATTGTTCTTGTCCATCCTAGAAAAAATTATCCTTGGTTCCCTTATCCATCCTAGAAAAAAAAACTGTTCTCGTCCATCCTAGAAAAAAAAACCCCACATGTCCTTAGTTCACCCTTAGGAAACAACCACTAGCTTCCTCGTTAATCCTGGGGAGAAAAAAGCCTGCGGTCACCTGGCAAAAGTGAAGCACAGGTGAGACGGCCACAACACTAATGAGACACACCTGTATAATCTGAGTTTCCTGCCTCAAATACTGTACCAAACACGACTCACCTGAAGGTTAGATTAGGTTAGGTTAGACACACACACACACACACACACACACACATCACCCAACACCACCCTATAAACACATCCATTCATCATCACTAAATCATCACCCGAGACGTCTTCACACAGAGGCCTAGGAGAGAGAGAGAGAGAGAGAGAGAGAGAGCACACACTATCAACACAACACCATAAGGCTTAGAATGTCACCGTCAACTGTATGAATTACGACCTATGATGATCTTGTCGACTCGTATACCAAGCCAAGAATAATGGTTAGGTTAGGTTAGGTTAATTAATGTTTGGGTTACGATGGGTTAGATTAGAATAGGCTATGTTAAATTATGTTGGATTAGGTTAAGTTGGATTACGTCAGGTTAGGTTAGGTTAAGACTAATTCGACCACGAAGCCCCAAACGACTACCTCTCCTGTGTGTGTGTGTCTGTGTACGTGTGTGTGTGTGTGTGTGTACGTGTGTGTGTGTGTGTGTGTGTACGTGTGTGTGTGTACGTGTGTGTGTGTGTGCATGTGTGTGTACGTTACTACCCACTAAAAAGGTCGCTTTATGTAAATGTAACGCTGGGAATAACACCTTGGAGGGGGAGGGGAGGGGGAAGGCTGGGCCTATCCTATAACACCCTCCCCCTCCCTCATCTTCCTCCCCCTCACCCATCCCCTCCCCTACCTTCCTTTAGCTCCACCTCTTCCTCGCCTACTACTTCCATTTCACCTTTCCTATACTTCCTCCTCCCCACTCCCCTCCTCCCCTCCCCTCCTCCCCCTACACAAGAGGAACTGGGGACCATCGGCAGCCTTGCCAGGCAGAGGGCAATTGGCGTGACTTGGTGCCCATGTATAGGAGAGGTGGTGGGAGTCAGGTGGTGGGGAGTGGTGTGGGGAGTGGAGTGGTGGAGTGGAGTGTGGTGGGGAGTGGAGTGGTGAGGTGGAGTGAGTGAGGAGTGGTGGGAGTGGAGTGGTGGGGAGTGGTGTGGTGGGGAGTGGAGTGGTGGGGAGTGGTGGTGGGGAGTGGAGTGGTGAGGAGTGGTGTGGTGTGAAGGTGGTGGTGGAGTGGAGTGGTGGGGGTGGTGGGGGTGGAGTGGTGGGGAGTGGAGTGGTATGGAGTGGGGTGGTGGGGAGTGGGGTGGTGGGGAGTGGGGTGGTGAGGAGTGGGGTGGTGGGGAGTGGGGTGGTGGGGAGTGGAGTGGTGGGGAGTGGAGTGGTGGGGAGTGGTGGGGAATGGAGGTTTTGGTGGGGATGAGTAATGGTGGAGAGAGAGAGAGAGAACTATCAAAACAACCTTCACTCCTCACAACCACCTCTCTCACTCCCACCCTCCATTCTCCCTCACCCCCCTCCCCCACCCCCTCAAACCCCCCAACTCTCCCTCACAACAAGCGGAAGTGTTTACCAGGCTCAGTGAACCCCTTCTCCCGTTTTCTTTAAGCTCTTACAACAATTAACGTCATACCTCCGTCTTCTTACCTGCGTTACACACCTGTTACTTACATATGACTTACTTGCTTTACCTTCCCCCTTCTCCCCTTATCCCCCCCTTCTTCTAACCCCTTCCCCCTCCTCCCTCCCCACCTTCTTCTAACCTTCCCTGCCCTCCCTCTACCCCCCCTTCCATCAAGTCAATTCATTCACAATCATCAATCATTAGACGATTCCCTCAACAGTCGTCTTGTTGCACAGAAGACCCGGCTGACAGGAGGCTGGACAGGACGGAAAAACGGCAGAATGTGACGGAGGAACGACAGAATGGGACGGATGGACGAAAGAACGGGACGGAAATGGAAAAGGAACGAAATAGCGGAAGAACGGCGGAAAAACGACAGAAAAAGATGGTAAAAATGACCAAAGAGACGGAAAAGGGACAGAAAACTACGAAAAAAACCCCGACAGAACGGAACTTAACAACCACAGAAAAAGAACGGTAAGACAACAACGGCAGTAGACAGAACACCATTGACAGGAGAACCATTAAATATCTCATGGGCAAACAGACGAGTCACACACACATACATTACCTACCTTAATTTCGCCTCAGTGTGTGGACCAAGATGAACAATAATGGTTGATGTACCAAAATTGTTCATCTAGAGACATAACAAATAGAACATTACCACAGTATATCTCAAATTGTTCAGCTGATATATATTGAACAAAAACAATAAATAACCCAAATTACTCAGGTAAAATGGACGGGAGGAGAACAGAAATGGACGGGAGGAGAACAGAAATGGACGGAAGGAGAACAGAAATGGACGGAAGGAGAACAGAAATGGACGGGAGGAGAACAGAAATGGACGGGAGGAGAACAGAAATGGACGGAAGGAGAACAGAAATGGACGGAAGGAGAACAGAAATGGACGGGAGGAGAACAGAAATGGACGGGAGGAGAACAGAAATGGACGGAAGGAGAACAGAAATGATGGAAGGAGAACAGAAATGATGGAAGCAGGTTAGAAATGACGGGAAGGGAGAACAGAAAGGACGGAAGGAAACAGAAATGGACGGAAGGAAACAGAATGGCTAAAGGAAAGAACAGAAATGGACGGGAGGAGAACAGAAATGGACGGAAGGGAGAACAGAAATGGACGAAATGCGACAGAAAAAACAGGTAAGAAATATGCTAAAAGACAGACAGACAGACCAAAAGAGAGTGAAAGAGAGAGAAATCTTTGGTGAGAGAGAGAGAGAGAGAGAGAGAGAGAGAGAGAGAGAGAGAGAGGAAATGGAAAAGATAAAAGGAAAGGGAGAGAGAGAGAAGGAGAGGAGATGAAGGGAAGAGAAAGGAGAATTAGGATGGAATAGGAGATAAAAGGAGGGGAAGGAGGGATAGAGGGAAGGAGAAGGAAGGAGGAAGAGAGGGAGAGAGATAAAGAGGGGAGAAGGAAGAGAAACGAACGACTGACAAACATAAAATATAAATAAATAAATACATAAAAAAATAAATGATAAAGTTTTTTTAGTTTAACAAATTTATTGGCAGAGCTTGTAGTACAGTTTGCCTATTCTGAGTAATTCAGTCAGGTCTTGACACTGAGGGTGGTATCACTTCTCACTGTCACGCAGGACAGAGGTTCACACACAAAGAAATACATCATATTCATTAACAACTATAAATGTATAGAGGTCAGATTCAAATGGATAATGTCACTGTTCACTGCCATGCAGGACAGAGGTTCGTACACAAAGAGTTGCATCATATTCATTGACAGTACATATACATATATGTAAACACACACACACACATATACATACATATACGTATATACATACACATATACACGTACATGCACATATACATGCACACACGCACACATACATACATATACGTCGGTCAGATTCATGTGGGTAATGTCACTTTCCACTGCCATACAGGACAGAGGTTCGTACACAAAGAATGCATCATATTCATTGACACTATATATAGGTCAGATTCATGTGGGTAATGCCACTGTTCACTGCCATGCAGGACATAGGTTCGTACACAAAGAAGGAAATACATCATATTCATCAGCAGTATATATAGGTCAGTGGATCACATACATTGGAGTCATATTCTAATTGAAGACTAATCAGTGTAGGCTAGCAAATTTGGGATAAACAGCAAGAATGCCCTCAAGCACACCTGATCCAATGAAGTAATTACATAGTTCAAGATACAATAAGTCAGGTGGCCTGAAGTCTTTGACAGTGTCACATTCAATAATATAGTGCTCAAGTGTATGCTTTAAAGGTTTATCACAAAGTTTACATGCTGAGTGTTCCGGTATGGGTACAGCGTTACTAACTTGCCAGATGTGTCTGTATCCTAGCCTAATTCTGGCCATGACTACATCACATTGTCTGGTTCTGTCCTTATGCTGGCCATACCGGTACCTCTTGTTACAAAATTTGTCATATTTACTAATGCTACAACTGCCAGGTCTCTGCATTTCTCAGTTCTTCTAGATCAGAGTTCATGATTTTGACTTGAATGTTTTAATTACAGCATTGGACAGGCCAAGGTCACGGTCAACATTTTCTTTCTTACATGCCTCATTGACCAGTCTATCAGCACGGTCATGATACCTGATTCCAACATGGGACGGAATCCACACAAATTCGATACGAAAGTTGTTCTCATTGGCAGTTATCACATTCCTTTTAATATCACATGCAACTTTAGACATAGAGCCTGACGGGCTGTTCATTGATTTCAAAGCACTTTGAGAGTCACAGAATATCACCCCACCTCCATTTTCCTTGAGGTAGTCTGTGGCTAAGTAGATTCCAGTTAGTTCAGTTTGTGTTGTGCTGGCCCAGTTGTTCAGCCTTTGTTTGGTTGACACTATCATCTCTTTTTCTTTATATATTACAATTGCACAGCCTGTTCTACCTGTGTTTGTCTGCACAGAACCATCAGTAAAAGCATAACATTCGCTTGATTTAATACTCTCTATGTGTCTGTTAATAGTTTCTAGTGTGACACATCTCACCACATCGGTGTTTAACATTTGCTTACTACCAACAGGAGTGTAATTAATAGGAACTGATATGTCCAGCCAAGGAGGAATGGCATTAATAGGTTCGTCTGGGGTGATTGGGACATTCAGTTTCAGGAGATCTGCAACACTTTTATGAAGCCACGCCCCAAAGAGAGTCTTTTGTGAAAGGTTGGCGAGATGGTCGGGATTACTTAGATAGAACATCAACTCAGTTTGAGTTGTAGTTTGAGAACTATTGTTCTTCAAAACGTTGACACAAAACATGGTATTAAGTAGGGCTATCCTCTCAGATAGGGAGGGCAGTCCGAGCTCTTTCCTCATGTTTACAATTCTGGTTGATTTTGGGCAACCTAGGATGATGCGCATGGCTTCATTTTGCACTACCTCAAGGCTGTTGAGTTGTTTAGGCGGAATAGTCACAAGATGGAGAGCATGATAGTCAACTACAGAACGAATGAAGTGAAGATAGAAAGTACGAGCATAGGTGATGTTAATTCCATAGCCCTTGCCAACAAGGGTTCTGAGGGGTTTAATGCGCTGCATTAGTTTGTCACGAAGGTTGCTGACAAAGTTTGCATCATTCACACAAATTCCAAGATATTTGTAGGAGCTACATAGTTCCAGGGGCATGCTGTTAATGTTATAGTCAAGAGGCAGAGGGTGAGCAGGACGAGGATTGAGGACCCTCGTCTTGTCAACAGATATTATGAGACCGCATTCAACAGTTCTCCGAGCAAATACATCCAGCAAGGCTTGGAGCCTGAGTTTGGTTTGTGTCATAATGCAGATATCATCAGCATAGCATATTACGGCTTCGTTTGGCTGAACTGGAATGTCAGCAATAAGCTTGTGCATCAGTATATTAAAGAGCATAGGACTTAACACTCCTCCCTGAGGCGTGCCCAGCTCAAATTATCTCATTCTGGTACTTTTAACTCCCCTAAACAGAACACTGGCATACCTGGACAGATAACCCTTTATCCATGTCAGGAGGTAACCTTGGATGCCAAAATTAGCTAGTTGCCCAAGTATAATGTCTCTATTAGCTACATCAAAGGCTGATTTAAGGTCAATGAAGGCTGTTTGTGTCTTATCTTTTGAGTGAACAAGATATTCTGCAAAGCATGTCTGTGTGCTACGCCCGGGCATGAACCCGTACAGATTAGGGGCGAGTTTGTCTTTGACTTGAAACATGAGACGGTTTAGAACAACTCTTTCAAGGACTTTACACATACAGGATGTAAGTGAAATTAGCCTGAAGTTTGGAGAATTAGCTTTAGGGATTGGAACTATGTTTCCATGAGTCCATGTCTTAGGCAGAATACCCTGTGTGAGGCTCATTTGATACAGGTCAAGCAGTGGATGGTTAGGGATCTCATTCAACAATCTCAGGGTGTTATAGGTTATGCCATCCTCACCAGGAGAGGATGACTCGCCTTTCATTAGTGCTGTTGTTAGTTCGTGGTGCGTTATAGGAAACTGGTCGGTAAGGTCTGGTGAGGAACAGGCTATTTCAATATTGAAACCCCTATTAATGTGTGAGGTGTTAAGATATTGCTGTATTAAATGATAAAAAAAAAATCGAAAAAATAAAAATAAATAAATAAAAAATAATCGAACACAAACAACAAACAAACAAAAACAATCAACAGAATAACAAACACAAAACAAACTCAAACTCAAACACACAAGAGCCATAATGTTTATCTGAAGCACACAAGTCACTTTAAGAAATAGTGGGGCAGTAAGAGTGTCTGTCCGAGGGAAGATATGACAGCCATTACTCTCTCTCTCTCTCTCTCTGTCTGTCTGTCTTTGTCTGTGTCTGCCTTTGTGTCTCTCTGTCTGTCTGTCCCTGTGATGCCAAAAAAAACCTTCCCTCGCTCCTTCTTCGCCAAACTCGCCAAACTCGCCAACTTCGCCAAACCCGCCAACTTCGCCAAACTCGCCAACTTCGCCAACTTCGCCAAAATCAGCATAGGAACCAACACAGTCAGCTCAATGGTCTGGAACTGTTCTAGGTATATAAATCACTTGAGAAGATGGCGGCCATGTGGTGCTGTAGGGGTGTGTAGGGGTGTGTAGGGGATGTGTAGGGGTGTGTAGGGGTGTGTAGGGGGTGTGTAGCTGAGGTGTATGACGGTGTAGGGAGAGTGTAGGGGTGTAGGAGGTAGGGATGTAGGGGTGTGTAGGGGTGTGTAGGTGTGTAGGGGAAGTGGGGAGGTAGGGGTGTGTAGGAGGTGTGTGGGGAGGTGTGGGGATGTGTAGGGGTGTGTGGGGGGTGTGTGGGGTGTGTGGGGAAGTGTGGGGGGGGTGTGGGGTGTGTGGGGGTGTGTGGGGGTGTGTGGGGGAGGTGTGGGGGTGTGTGGGGTGTGTGGGGGTGTGTGGGGAGGTGTGGGGGGTGTGTGGGGAGGTGTGGGGAGGGTGTAGGGGTGTGTGGGGAGAGTGTGGGGGGTGTGTGGGGGTGGTGTATGATGGTGTAGGGGAGAGTGTAGGGAGGTAAAATCGATCCTAGATTTGCTAGATCAGCCTCCTTTGGGTGTGTGACGTGTTCTTATTTCCTTCTTCCTTCCTTCCTCCTCCTCCTCCTCTTCCTTCTTGCTCTCCTTCCTCCTCCCCTCTTCCTCTTCCTTCTTGCTCTCTTTCCTCCTCTACCCCTCTTCCTTTTCCTTCCCTCTTCTTCCTTCTTCTCCCCCTCTTCCCCTTCCTCGTTCCTCTTCCCACCTACACCACCGCCGTATAAGGCAGCAAAACCCAGGGATCTTCTGCGTGTTACAGCTTCCTGCCTGACGGACGTGGCATGGCCTTTCATGTTAGGGATTTTCACGCTTAGCAGGTTCGTTTCTGGTCATCTCGGGACACTGGCTGGGTGCCCTCAGTAGCTACCAGGGCCCCCAACACATCCTAGGGGGCCTAAGTGGTTGCCAGGGCCCTCAACAAACACACTGCCCTAACCAGCCCCTACACACACACACAGGTCCCTCTCTACCAGCCCTCAGGGACACACGACCCCTCCAGCCCCCATAAATGGATCTAGTCCTTATCATGAAGGAACCCAAGATCCATCTCCCTGATAACTAGAGGGATCCTACACCACGCGTCCTGACCTATTACCATCATCACTATCACCACCCTCATCACTATACCTCCACCACTACTACCACCATCACCACCCCATCACCACCATTACCAACCACCATCATCACCACCACCTCCACAACTATCAGGGAAGGTATGGGCAATAGGGCAGGGTAACTGTAGGTGAGGAATAAGAGATGGGAAGGAGTGGGTAATTGGGCAATGGGCAAGGTACCTCGGAGGACAGGTAGACAGGTTAATGAGTCAACAACAGGTAGGGGCCCCCCCACTCCTTACACCACACTCCTCCATACTAATACAGATTACACAATGATGAGTTCAATCTTAATTACCTAACCCAACCTAACCAAGCCTAACCTAACCTAACCAAGCCCAACCTAACCTAACCAAGCCTAACCTAACCAAGCCTAACCTAACCAAGCCAAACCTAACCAAGCCCAACCTAACCTAACCAAGCCTAACCAAGCCCAACCTAACCAAGCCCAACCTAACCAAGCCCAACCTAACCAAGCCCAACCCATAATAATAATAATGGTTGCCTCTGGTGTAAGGAGGTCAGCCGGCCCGAGGACCACACCTTGAGTTAACGAGCGATAGTTCTCGTACAACTCACCAACTGCACTGGTGTAGTTGTGAACATGTAGTACGAGTGTTGTAGGGAGGGAGAGAGGGAGGGGGTGAAGGAGGAAGGGAGGAGTGAGGGAGGAGGTGTAGGAGTGAGGGAGGGGGTGAAGGAGGAAGGGAAGGGTAGAAGGAAGGAGGGTGAGGAAGGGAGGGTGAAGGAGGAGGTGTAGGAGTGAGGAGGAGTGAAAGGAGGAGGAAGGGAGGGGTGAAGGGCAGGGAAGGGGTGAAGGAGGCGGAAGGGGTGAGAAAGGGTGTGAGGAGGGTGAAGGAGTGAGGGGAGGGGTGAAGGAGGAAGGGAGGGAATTGAAGGAGGAAGGGGGAGGGGGTGAAGGAGGCAGGAAGGTGAAGGAGTGGGGAGGGTGAAGGAGTGAGGAGAGGGTGAAGGAGGAGAGGGAGAGTGAGGGGAGGTAGTGTCAGGACCCCACATTCTCCGCCTCGGGACCACTTTGCATCCAAATACGACGTGGCTCCCTTGGGGGTGTGGCCCAGCTGGTCAAGCCGGCGCCGAGGGGGCCACTGTGGCCTGGTCCATGGGTGAGGTGTGGCCTGGTCCACGAGTCGTCGGTTAGGTTAGGATAGAATACACAACGACCTCAAACCCGACAACATACAGAGGTGGTCGTCGGGGTCCCATCGACCCCGCCCCAAGCACTCCCCAGGCCGACGTGTTCTCCTTCGGGGGGTACTGCCGAAGGATCTCCCTGGTGAGGACCCTGGCGACTACCTAACCTAACCTAACCTCAAATAAGAACCCATTACAACTCGTATCCCCTTAAAACTGCACCAGCAAGTCGACGTCCCCCATTAAACCAATCACCTTCACCCCATCACCTTCACCCCATCACCTTCACCCCATCACCTTCACCCCATCACCTCCACCCCATCACCCATTAACACCCAAACTAAATTAATGGGGGGGGAGGAAACTCTATTACCGCCGACTTATTTACACCCTAAAGTGCTATTACCCATAACGTTATTTACACCCCCAGAGAGCAATTACCTCCCCGGATATATGCACCCCACTCCCCACCCCCGACACACAAGGGGTGCTTAATAATGCTTGATCCAAAAGTCACTGTGTACCTGAGATAATTTACAGTATTTAGTTCCTATACGTTTTAATCATTGTAGGTGCACAAGGGACTTTTGGATCAGTGTGTTTTATTAGTTCAACAAATCCTGATGGGTCTGAGTGCTCCCCCCCCTTCCCCCCATCCTACTCCCCCCCTCCCCTCCTACCCTCCCCTCTACTCCTTTTCCTTCCTCTTCGCCCTTCTTCTCATCCTTCACCTCCTCACCTCCCATCCTCCCTCCTTCTCATCCTCTTCCTCCCAGCCACCTTCAAAATCCAATTTGTTCGCCCTCCACACACACACACACACACACACACACACACACACACACACACATTCATACATACACACACATTACACACTAATCTATCATACAGATTCATCATACACGTTCAATAACAGGCCAGTACAGTCACACCATTAATCATACGCCATATTGATAAGAGTTAACAAACAACTCACGATATACAAATAAAAGTGACCAGGGAATTTGGTGTCCGAAACTGTACATTCTAAAAAAAAATTAATAATAGCGGGAAAAAGAGGAAGAATTTTATCATGTGGTTGGTTTCGTACACGGTGTTATAAGACAGACAGACAGACAGACAGACTGTGTTATCTTCCCATCAAGCGAGGGATAATAAGACCGTCAAACTAGGTACAAGTCCGGACTACAATTCGATGAGTCGACTGATATTAGCAACAGAGCTCAACTGATGGGATGTGTTAGAATGGTTGATGTTGAGAAGGGAAGTAATAATGAGGATTACACTACCACACTACCACACTACAACACTACAACACTACCACACTACCACACTACCACACTACAACACTACCACACTACAACACTACAACATGTTCACTACAAACTACCTCACTACACTATAACACATATGTTCACTACAAAACTACCTCACTACACCACATGTTCACTACTAAACTACCTCACTACACTATATAACACATGTTCACTACAAAACTACCTCACTACACTATATAACACATGTTCACTACAAAACTACCTCACTACACTATATAACACATGTTCACTACAAAACTACCTCACTACACTATATAACACATGTTCACTACTAAACTACCTCACTACACTATAACACATGTTCACTACAAAACTACCTCACTACACTATATAACACTACATTATCACAATTCCAACTATGATAATAGTCATAAAACGTCAAGAACCTCTTACTATATTTTTCCGACCCCCTGTGTTCCAAGTTGAAGGCTCCAACAAGTAATCAGATTTTGATTATAAAAATGGTGTTTCAAAACTTGCCTAAAGATATGGATGTCATCTGCACCCGCCTAGAAAATTTACACCTAAGCCTGGGTGACAGCTGGTCATCAAAAGTTCGGCCTAACGCCTTTACTCTTAATTTAGGTGATCTCAAGACTGAAGCCGGTGAAGACACTAACACAAAAACTAATGTGAGATGGGACAATGAGGTGACCAAGGCTAAGTTCCTGCAGCGATGTAAGGTCAAGGTGGAAACGGCCGAGGTTGACCTCGTGGGCACTACATCAAAGTCAGACTTCACAGTGCGCAGTAATCGTAAAGCACGTAAGAACAGGTCCACCCCTTATGACAGAAACAACAAGCACCAGCCTTGCCCACCCCAGCCACGCCCCTACTCCAAGGACAAGCAAGACTTCCACAGATATGACCAGTTTGGTCTATTCATCAAAAATATTCCCCCCGGGGTGACCTACCACGAGTTACGATCTCTGTTCGGTCGTCACGGAGGTCTGATGCACTTCTATATGCCTCGCAAACACGGCGGTACAGCTGTAGCCAGGTACCGCAACGAGCATTACAGAAAGCTCGGCCTCACCCTGGACGGCTACCCCGTCGGTGGTGAAGACCACTATAAAAATTCTCGTCGGTTCCTCCACGTGAATCATCTCCGCTACTCTGGTGCGTCCTTCAAGGATCCTCAGGTGTCCAGGACAACTTCCCACAAGAGGAGCCTGGAGGACGACCGCTCTTCACAATACCGTAGGTCCAGGTACGATAGGTACCTGGAGGGAGACCACTCACGCAACAGGTACCCTGAGGAGGAACACTCTTCCAAGAGGCACCGACAGGAGGAGGACTCCTCCAAGAGGCACCGACAGGAGGACTCCTCCAAGAGGAACAGATGCAAACGGTATGATGACGAGGACGACTCACCACGCCCCCGTCGTAACTGTTCCACCTACAGGCGCCAGCCAACACCCGCAACCAGGTGGATCTCTCTCTGCTGAATATTTTGCGTCTATGAAAAACATTAACATATGAGTTTTGTATAAAAAATAAAGACAAATAATAAAATATGAAAATTAATTTACGTTTTACTTAACATAATTTAACCTAACCCAATAAATAACTTTTCTTGTACACAAGTTATTATTATTATTATTATTATTATTATTATTATTATTATTATTATTATTATTATTATTATTATTATTATTATTATTATTTCAAATATTTTTTTCTATTTTCTATTCTCAATTTTCCACACAATTAAATCGGTTCCCCTACCCCCCAACACACACCCTTCCCACCCTACCAAAGCCTCGGGAACGAACACAGTCACAGCCATACAACACGACCCCCAACAAGTGAGGTACTGAACTAATAACAACCATCCCACGGCTTAACTACCCCCTAGTTACACCTCGTTCATTATAACTTCCTCCCCGTCACTCTAAACCTGTCGTAACTCCTCCCCGTCACTCGCTACAAGGCTACTGTGTCACTCAAAACGTGTCGGGACTTATTACCGTCACACATTATATAAAGTAGCCCCCTGGCGTCACCTTAAAACTTGTCGTAACATATTAGCATCAAGTGTCTCTCTACTTTTGTGACGGACTGAACAAGAAGGGGGAGAGGGGAGGAGGGGGGAGAGGGGAGGAGGGGGAGAGGGGAGGGTAGGTTGGTGTCAGGGTGGTACAATAGTATCTTGGAAACATGTGCGAGCTGGGTAAGGAAGGGGCCATAGAGGGGCCATTTAGGACCATAGGAAGGGGACCATAGAGAGGTGGCCATAGGGAGGGGGCTATAGGATAAGGGGCCATAGGGAAGGGGCCATAGAGAGGTGGCCATAGGGAGGGGGCTATAGGATAAGGGACCATACAGAGGGGGTCATAAGGAGAGGCCATAGGGAAGGCCATAGGGAGAGGAGTCCATATGAAGATAACCATAAGATTCAGGATTCGGATTCAGAGTTCAGGGATTCGGTGATGTATTTCCGCTTTCCGAACCCCCCACACAGCAGCTCCACCATTCACCAGCATAATCAGCTCTCCCTCTTTACCTGCCGTCACTCACCTATTCATAGTCCCCTCTCCTCCCTCTCCTCCCCTACCTTCCCTCCCTCCCCTACCTTCCCTCTCCCCCTCTCCTCCCTCTCCCTACCCCCCCCCCAACCATCTAGACGCTCCCTGCTTGTTAGTTTCATTTCTGCTTCTGAACGTAGGTGTATATTTTTTTTCCTATTTAGTCTCTATATTATGTTTGGATTTAATAGATTATTTCCAATTTAAAGTATTCGTGTGTGTGTGTGTGTGTGTGTGTGTGTTGGAAGCATCATGGTCGACACTGTACTCGACCGCCTTCACTTCCCTCAACTGTAAGGTCAGGTACACTTATTTACACCTGATGTGGGCTCAAGAGAGATATTTAATTAATCCCTTTTAAATTACAATAACACTTTTAATTATTTTTCAATTAACGGAGGTATTACGTTATCTGTCTGTCCGTCCGTCCGTTTCTTATGTATACCCCCTGCCCCCACCTCCTACCCCCTTTCCCCCCTACCACCAGCCCCCTTTCCCCCCATCATCACCTCCCACACACCAAACTTTGCCCAGTCAGTTCACCAAACACCTTACAATTCTTCATATAAGTCATAAGTCAAAGCTTCAAAAACAACGTAAGTTACTTTTAATGAACCCAGAACACCGTAGTAACAAGCTAACAGGGTAGTTGGCGAGTCTAACAAGATAACATTGGTAGTTGTGCTAATTGGTGAGTTACTTAAGGAAAGAAAATGTCAAAAGTTAGGTTTTATTGAAGTTACCCTTACGACGTGGGATTATAATGTACGTTTTCTATGAGTTTTTGTGGTAGACTCAATAAAACGCACACACAGAGAAAGAGGAGGAGGGGGAGAGGACAAGAAGAAGGACAAAGATAAGAAGTAGGAGGAGGAGGAGGAGGAGGAGGAGGAGGAGAACTAACAAGGAACTAAACACCATTTTTCACTTACATTATTTATTCACCTCTTTTATTCACCCTCTTCCTGTCCCCCTTGTCACTTCCCTCCCTCCTCCCCCTCTTTATCACCATTACCTGTACCCATCAATTATTCACCATTCTTCCCCCTCTTGACGTTTATTGTCACTTTGCCTTCTTCAGCAATTCGTTTAAATATTAAGAAAGGAAGAGAAATGATTTTTCTTCTCCTTTTGAGAATTTATGTTGATCGTGTCTGGGTGATGGTGATGGGGAGGGGAGATGGGGAGGGGGAGGAATGGGGAGGGGAGGGAAGAGGGGAGGGGGAGGAATGGGGAGGGGAGGGAAGAGGGGAGGAGGTTAGTAGTTGTTACAGTTGTTACCTACCAACGTGACACACACACACACACACACACACACACACACACACACACACACACACACACACACACACGATATTTCCGCAAATTATACACAGTTTTACTACATTTTTTACGAGTGTGACCTTAATGACGCGACCTTTGACCTTTGGCTCTCGTGTTGAAGAGAATATATACACTATTACATAATTAGGGGAGAGTGAGTGAGTGAGTGAGTGAGTGAGTGAGTGAGTGAGTGAGTGTGTGTGTGTGTGTGTGTTTGAGTAAGTGAGTGAGTGAGTGAGTCATTCATTCATCCAGCCATCAGCCAGTCTCCCAGGCAGTCACACAGTCAATCAACCCCTAACCGGTACAGCATCCCTACCACCCCTCTCTACCCCCCCCCACCGCTGCTGTAGATAAGTGCTGTAAAAGGCAGCTGTTACGCTTATTCTCTACGCTCATTCTTTACGCTTTGACAGGATGCGACACACTACCACAGACAGACAGACAGACACAGACAACAGGGAACATCTGGGGATTTTTTTTATACCCTGATCTACTAGACGTGTCTGTGTAAGTCTGTCCTGGGGATTAGGAAGAGCAATATCTGTGTTCTGCTGTGAGTCAAGATGTCTGTTGCATACGGCAGACAGCACTTCATCTTCCTTCTTCCACTTCCCTCCACGGCCCTCCACTTCCCTCCACTTTCCACCCCTCCCGTCTCTCTCCCTTCTCTTCACCCTTCCCATCCTCACCCCTTTTCGTGTTATTATTCTCTCCTCTCCAGCTGATCATCATATTGTGCTTATTATTCTTCATTCCGTCTCGCTCCACCGCCCCTGAAAGACACCAGCCGGACACACACACACACACACACACACACACACACACACACACACACACACACACATAAGAATGGAGGAAACTGCAGCGGGCCTATTGGTCCATACTGGGCAGTCCCATTTACACCCAACCCCTATTGCTCATATATCCACCCAACCTGTGTTTGAAGCTATCCAGCGTATTCGAGTTAATGATGATGTTTGGTAACTTGTTCCACTCGTCCACTACTCCATTTCCAAACCAATTTTTACCTATTTTGCGCCTAAATCTAAATTTGTCTATTTTAAAACCATTGTTACGAGTTCGCCCCTCACTCTACGTCTCTCGAGGGAGTGCAAATTAAGATGCCTTAACCTGTATCTGTACACAAGGTTCCGAATGCCTGGGATTAGTCCTGTCATTCTCCTCTGAATTCTTTCTTGGGATTCTACTGCATATCCATTCTGTAATACGGTGACCAAAATTAAACTGCGTACTCCAAATGAGGTCTCACAAGCGCAAGATATAGTTTCAGGATGACTTCTCTAGTCTTGTAACTAACACTCCTTTGTATGAACCCAAGTACTTTGTTAGCCTTGTTACGAGCAAATACACATTGTTTACTTGGCTTAAGATTTCTACTTATCATTACTCCTAAATCTTTCTCACAGTCGGATTTCTCTATAACATCGTTGTTCATCTGGTATCTGGTTTCTCTGTTTACATCTCCTAGACTAAGTACTTTACATTTGTCCACGTTGAATTTCATCTGCGATTTTTCAGATCATTCGAAAAATTAGTTTAGGCCTTCCTATAGTTTTGTGAAGTCCTCGTCAGATTTAATTACACGTCCTATTTTAGTGTCATCAGTAAATTTACTTATGTTGCTGTCTACGCCGATATCTATGTCGTTTAAATATATATAATAAATAATAATGGTCCAAGTACTGAGCCTTGGGGTGCATACTTAAGGGCATACAAAAGGCCGACCGTACATACAGGTAACACAGGTAAACCCCAGCTAACACAGGTAAACCCCAGATAACACAGGTAAACCCCAGATAACACAGGTAAACCCCAGCTAACACAGGTAAACCCCAGCTAACACAGGTAAACCCAGCTAACACAGGTAAACCCCAGATAACACAGGTAAACCCCAGATAACACAACACATCACCTACCTTTTCGTTAAGACCTCCAGGTAAGTCTTCTTCATCAGCTGTTAATTAAGGCACCTGAGATGACACTTACCTGGAAAAGAAGACAAGATGTTATTAGAGGCTTTGAATCACCTGAGGTAAAGGAAGACAGGTGAGGTGACAGGTGAGGTGAGGTGAGAGATGAGGTGAGGTGTGAGATGAGGTGAGGTGGGAGGGGGTAAGAGGGGGGGTAATATCCGGGTCTACCTGTAAGATGGGTGTTAAGGATAAGGTTAATTAGCCTCTACCCATATCCCACCCTTATACCCATCCCCTTACACTATCCATTATGCTACCACACTATCCTTGACCTCACCACTATCCATATCCAATCCTATCCATAATCTCACTTATCCATAATGCCACATGCTATCCATACGTTAACCCTTATCCATATTATATTCATATGTCTATCCTAAACACATCCATTCCTAGCCATTATCCATACCCTATCCACATTATCCACTTCCTATCCACATTATCCATACCCTATCCACATTATCCACTTCGTAACTCCATTATCCATTCCCTAACCACTTCCTAACCCCATTATTCATTCTATCCACATTATCCATACCCTATCCACATTATCCATACCCTATCCACATTATCCACCCCCTATCCACATGATCCACTCCCCCTCTCCCCCAATACCATTAGTAGAGTTGAAAAAAAAATTGGAACTTCGCTTTAATCTGAAGGTCCAAGTCCAGTCTCTTTAAAAGTTGGGCGTAAAATATTTCTTGTGACTGTAAGTGAAAGATCGTATCTAACTGGCTGACTGGTTCTATAAAATGCTATTAAAACTACACTGGATACGTTCACTTAGCACCAGTTAGGAGACAAAATTAACACTGAGATTCTACCTTAACTAGATACGTTCTCTTAGCACCTAGGAGACAAATTACGTTTGGTTGTTTTTGTGGTGTTTTGGTTTTGCACCTAGGAGACCAAATTTAACACACGTTCTCTTAGCACCTGGAGACCAAATCTTAGCACCTAGGAGACAAATTTAATACCACACACGTTCTCTTAGCACCTAGGAGACCAAATGAACGTGCAGTGTCTCCGTGCATCTTGGCCATGAGGCACAATTTCTCCTGAGTCTCCCCATAAGAAAAGTTGGAGATAATGGCCATAGTTTAAATGACCTGAATAAGTGGTATGAAGTCACGTCAGCATCCAGTCTAATGGGCCCCAGGTGTAATGGGCCCCGGGTGTAATGGGTCCCAGGTGTAATGGGCCCCGAGTGTAATGGGCCCCAGGAGTAATGGGCGCTAACCTAACCAAATCTAATCTAATCTAACCAAACATAACCCAGCCTATACATTATAACTGGGGTCCACCTTCCTACAGCGACCACCTTCCTACAGCGACCACCTTCCTACAGCGACCACTCGAGGAGGACTCTGGATTAATCACGTTAATGACCATTATTAGCGGCCACCAATTACTTAATGTGATCGGAAAGAGGTGACCGTAATGACCTTTCCTGAGCCAGTCATAACGCTGATTACCTGAGACGGAGATCAGGTTAATCCGACCATTGAGGAGGAGGAGGAGGAAGAGAAGGAGGAGGAGGAAGAGAGGGAGGAGGAGGAAGAGAGGGAGGAAGGGGAAGAGAAGGAGGCCTATTAGAACTGGGACCTATAGAACTGGGACCTATTAAAACTGGGACCTATTAGAACCAGAGCCTATTAGAACTGGGACCAATTAGCACTAAAGCCTATTAGAACTGGGACCAATTAGCACTAAAGCCTATTAGAACTGGTAACCTATTAGAACCAGAACCTATTAGAACTGGGACCTATTAGAACTGGTAACCTATTAGAACCAGAACCTATTAAAACTGGGACCTATAACATATCGGGCCAGCCATCGTCCAATTTACACCCAATTCTGTTACATTCCGACTCAACCTATCATATCAACCCCTTTGCCCTCCCTCTCCCTTTCACCCTGTCCCACCCTATTCATATTTCCCTTCCTGTAACCCTATTTATCTTCTCTCCCCACCCCTCTCTCCCTCAATTGGCCTTTCTCCTTCCTTCCCACTCAAAGCCCTTTCTATTGCTCCCCACTCATGCCATCTTCATCCTACCCCTCTCTATTGTTAATGAACCTGACTACTCTACCTCACCTGATTTCCTATTCAATTTCCTGCACTGATATAACTTTTCACGGTCTTCTCTCCCTCTCTCTTCTCTTCTTCTTCTCCCCCTTCATTCCCCCTCACTCTCCTTCTCACCCCTCTCCCTCACGCCCCCCTCTCCATCATATGAGGCAAGTCAGGGGTGTCGGGTTACCCTGCTTGGGCCCTTCAATAAAGGGACGGTGCCCCCCCTGAGAGTCGTGTAGCCCAGAGCCTGTCCTTGACTATCGTTGCCCCCTCTTCCTCTGGCGGTCGTCGCTTTTTGTCGTGGAGGGGTGAAGGGGCATGGAGGGGTGTGGGGAAGGGCGGGAGAGGAGGGGAGGGGTGGAGAGGAGGGGAGGGAGGTGAAGGGGGAGGAGGGGTGGAGAGGAGGGTGAAGGGCGGGAGGGGTGAGGGAAGGGAAAGGAAGGATGGGAGAGGGAGGGAGGAGTGGTGAAGGGGCGTGGAGGGGCGTGGAGGAGTGGTGAAGGGGCGTGGAGGAGGTAAGGAGTGAAGGGGTGTGGGAGAGGAGGAGGGCGGAGGGCGGAGGGGCGGAGGATATAATAATAATAATAATAATAATAATAATAATAATAATAATAATAATAATAATAATAAACGGCTATATTAAAGTTCTGCAGCCCGAAGGCTGAAATATACATTGGACATGAATGCAATTTATTACATACATTGGTGGTTTAACAAAAGCCTTCATTAGAGAAAGGTAAGAACATACAGTGAACATACAGATTAATGCTTACACACACAGTTCCATTTAGCGTCACAATATCTCCATACCTGCTGGTCTTAACGCTCTCCTGACACCCTTGGCTGACACTCTAGTTTGGCACTCTTAAATGACACCCTCGGTTGGCAGTCACTACAGGTTGGCACTATTGACACTTGGAGGGAAGACGAGAGATGGGTCGGTGAGAAATGGGGAAATGGGTAAAATGGGGAAAATGGGGTAAGAGGGAAGGCGGACGAGAGAGAAATTGGAAAAATACCCCATTTCCTGAGTAAACAAGGGAGGAAGGCCGTCTGGAGCGTAATGGAATGGAGAGAAGAAGACTATTACAATCATCCTAGGGTCTGGCAATGGTGGTGGTGGTGGTGGCGGTGATGGTGGTGGTGGTGGTGGTGGTGGCGGCGTGTGGTGGGTGGGTGGTGGTGGTGGTGGTGGTGGGTGGTGGTGGTGGGGGTGGTGGTGGTGGTGGTGGGTGGTGTGTGTGTGGTAGTGTGGTGGTGGTGGTGTGTGTGTGGTGGTGGTGGTGTGGTGGTGGTGGTAGCGGTGGTGTGGTGGTGGTGTGGTGGTGGTGGTGGTGGTGTGTGGTGGTTGTTGTTTTATGTACACAAACAAAGTACTACATAGGCCTTTCATAGGTGTGTGTGTGTGTGTGTGTGTGTGTGTGTGTGTGTGTGTGTGTGTGTGTGTGTGTGCCCTTAAGATAAATGGAGAAGTTATTTGTAGGCAGTAGACCTAGTTAATAGGCCTATAAACGAGAGGAAACGGCCTATTTCCTCGTGTTATTGTATTATAGATCTTGTTACGTACACACTCACACACACACACATATAAACATACACATACACGCACACACGCACACACTCACACACACACACACACCTATAGTATGGGCGGCGTTGTGGAGTTAAGGCCCGCCCATTGCCCTGAAGGTGTATGGTGGGTGGTTGTGGTGGGTGGTTGTGGGTGGTGGTAGATGGCGGTGGTGGTCGGTTGTGGTGGTAGTGGGTAGTGCTGGTAGTGATGGTGGTAGATAATAGTGGTAGTAATAGGTAGGAAGTAGTAGTAGTAATGGTGGTGATGGTAGTAGTAGTGGTGGTAGTAGTGGTGGTAGTGAACCATTCTTCACCCTACCTTCCCACCCCCACCACCCCCCTCACCTCCCATGGGTGGTGACCTGGCCGACAGGTGAGCTGCACAGGTAGCGTCCGTAATTGACCTTTTCACTGTTGGGAGAGAGATAACCCTTTCTCTCACCCTTGTCTCACCTGCCTATCTCTCCAGGTGACATGAGAAGGGGAGGGGGAGGGGGGGAAGGGAGGGAAGGGGGGGGGGTGATACTCGCCCAAAGGTTAGGTTAGGTTAGGCTTAGAATTGGAAACCAGCCAATATAATACAGGTGTGGACCAATTAGTGGTGTGGGAGGTGTGTGGCTGTTATTTGTGCCACACACACACCACACCTGGCTGGTTCAACAACTAATTGGCTATCATAGAGGGACAGTTAGTTACCCTTTGACTGGTAACTAACTGGCAGATTAAGTGGTTGACTAATGGTGATGGTTCTGTTTGCCTCCGGCTCTGATTGGTCGAAATACAGTCAGTTTCACGCACTGACTGTTGAGTGATTGACTGACTGCCAAATTGGTTGACTTTCTGACGACTAAACTGACTGACTGACTGACTGACTCCAAACTTCCCTCCCTACCCCTCCATGGATCCATTAATGACCCTCCTCCTCCTCCTCCTTCCGCAGGTTAATTACAGGACACGAGATAGTATCAACACACCTGTCCTCACCTCCTCCTCCCCCTCCTCCTCCTCCTCCTCCTCTCCCTCTTCCTCCTCCTCCTCCTCTCCCTCTTCCTCTCCCCCCCTTCCTCCTCCGTTATCATCCAGGACGGTAAAACAGACGACATTTATTAACAAACTTTCAGGTAAAAAAAACAATAATAACAATAATTAACATCACCAGAGAGAGAGAGAGAGAGAGAGGCGTAATGACCAAGAATCCTATTGGTGACCTTGAAGGAGGAGAGGGAAGGAGGGGGAAGGAATGAAGGGGGTAAGGGAGAAGTAGGGGAAGGGGGCAAGGAAGGAGGTGGAGGTGGAAGGAGGGGGAGGAGGGGGAAGAAGGACAAGGCCTCCAGCACACACTTGATGGATGAGGATAAATGGTATATTGGCTTCCTGACGTGGAGGCCAACTACTGAGGTCCTGAGGCTCTCTTCCTTCACCGCTACCTCCTCCTCCTTCTCCTTCTCTTCCTCCTCCTCTTCCTCGTTCTTCTCTTCCTCCTCCTCTCCCTCCTCTTCCGCCAATATATATCCTAACCTAACCTAGCCCACCTAACCCATGCTTACAAACTAGCCTGCTTACCTAGCATAACATAACTTGCGCGCTGACCCGCCTCTCCCTAGCCGCCTCTCCCTGACCCGCTTCTCTCCTAGCCCGCCTCTCCTGGTCCGCTTCTCCTGACCCGCCTCTCCCTGACCCGCCTCCCTGACCCATACTCTCCCTGACCCGCTCTCCCTAATCCCACCTCTCCTGACCCGCCTCTCCTGACCCGCCTCTCTCCTGACCACGCCTCTCCTGATGCCTCTCCCTGATCCGCCTCTCCTGACCCGCCTCTCTGACCCGCCTCTCCTGACCCGCCTCTCCCTGACCCGCCTCTCCTGATCCGCCTCCTGGCCACTTCCTGGCCCGCCTCTCCTGATCCCGCTTCTCCCTGACCTGAGGAATAAGCCGAGATTTATCGCCGGCTATAAATTCTCTTCAAGATAATACAAAATTGTGAGTAAACCGTTTCCTGTGAAATGGGCCCCAACCTAGTGGGCCCCAGTCTTTCTAATGGGGTCCAGTTCTGGTAGGGCCCATGATCTTTGTAGGGTCCAGTTCTAGTGGGCCCCAGTCTTTCAGTCCAGTTCTTGTGGGTCCCAGTACTAGTGAGCCCATAATAATAATATATATATATATATATATATATATATATATATATATATATATAAATCAACACACAACAAGCAAAAGCAACAACAAACAACCCCCCTCTAAAAGAGTGATAACTAACCACCCATTAATCACCTGGTCGAACTTACTCTATATCCGTCCTTGACATCACCCTCCCACAAACCCACTGTCTGAGAATTTAGCAGAGACTAAGGTGGACCTAGGCAGATACCGATGTGATGGTGGGTGGGTTGGGTGGGTTGGAGTGGGTGAGTGGGGTCGCTGGGTGGTGTGGGGTGGTTTGAGGTAGGGTTGGAGCAGGTGGGTGGGGGGCTTGGGTGGGTGGGGGCCCCGGGTGGGTGGGGGCTTGGGTGGGTGGGGTCGCTGGGTGGGTTGGGTGGGTGGAGTTGGAGGGAGGGAGGGAGGAGGAGGGAGGAGGAGGAGGAGGAGGGAGGAGGAGGGAGGGAGGAGGCC
>NW_024755055.1:3616954-3636351 GCF_018991925.1 Homarus americanus | reverse complement strand
ACGGGGCCCAGACAAACAGGCGTGTGGTGTAGACAGGAAACAAGTCAGCCAGTGGTCACCCTCACACAGGTCAAGACTCTCATTACGACCACTTGTTTCCCAGGACGAGGTGAAGGTCCTTATCAGAGCCCCGCTTAACCTAACCAAACCTAACTTAACCTAACCTAACCTTCATAATTTTTACTCGTCGTAGATTAAAAAAAAATTGTTCTTGTCCATCCTAGAAAAAATTATCCTTGGTTCCCTTATCCATCCTAGAAAAAAAAAACTGTTCTCGTCCATCCTAGAAAAAAAAACCCCACATGTCCTTAGTTCACCCTTAGGAAACAACCACTAGCTTCCTCGTTAATCCTGGGGGGAAAAAAGCCTGCGGTCACCTGGCAAAAGTGAAGCACAGGTGAGACGGCCACAACACTAATGAGACACACCTGTATAATCTGAGTTTCCTGCCTCAAATACTGTACCAAACACGACTCACCTGAAGGTTAGATTAGGTTAGGTTAGACACACACACACACACACACACACACACATCACCCAACACCACCCTATAAACACATCCATTCATCATCACTAAATCATCACCCGAGACGTCTTCACACAGAGGCCTAGGAGAGAGAGAGAGAGAGAGAGAGAGAGAGCACACACTATCAACACAACACCATAAGGCTTAGAATGTCACCGTCAACTGTATGAATTACGACCTATGATGATCTTGTCGACTCGTATACCAAGCCAAGAATAATGGTTAGGTTAGGTTAGGTTAATTAATGTTTGGGTTACGATGGGTTAGATTAGAATAGGCTATGTTAAATTATGTTGGATTAGGTTAAGTTGGATTACGTCAGGTTAGGTTAGGTTTAGACTAATTCGACCACGAAGCCCCAAACGACTACCTCTCCTGTGTGTGTGTGTCTGTGTACGTGTGTGTGTGTGTGTGTGTACGTGTGTGTGTACGTTACTACCACCAAAAGGTCACTTAATAATGTGAACGCTGGGGAATAACACCGCCGCAGTTCACCTTAGGAGGGGAGGGAGGGGGGAGGAGAGGGGAGGCTAAGGTCTATCTATAACACCCTCTCACCCCTCTCATCGTCCTCCCCTCACCCATCCTCTACCTTCCCTTCACAGCTTCCCACCCTTCCTCCCTACCCCTTCCATTTCACCTTCCAATATACTTCCTCCCCCTCCCCCAAACCCCCACCTCTCCCTCACAACAAGCGGGCGGTTTACCAGCTCAGTGAACCCTGTCTCCTGCTCTTTTAAGCCTACAACAATAACGTCATACCTCCGTCTTCTTGCCTGCGTTACAATCTGTTACTTGGCATGTGACTTACCCAGTGTTACCTTCCCTCTACCCCCTTATCCCCCCCTCTTCTAACCCTTCCCTCCTCTACCCCTTCTAACTCCCTTTCCTCCTCCTCTACTCTTCCATCAAGTCAATTCATTCACAATCATCAATCATTAGACGATTCCCTCAACAGTCGTCTTGTTGCACAGAAGACCCGGCTGACAGGAGGCTGGACAGGACGGAAAAACGGCAGAATGTGACGGAGGAACGACAGAATGGGACGGATGGACGAAAGAACGGGACGGAAATGGAAAAGGAACGAAATAGCGGAAGAACGGCGGAAAAACGACAGAAAAAGATGGAAAAAACGACCAAAGAGACGGAAAAGGGACAGAAAACTACGAAAAAAAACGATAGAACGGAACTTAACAACCACAGAAAAAGAACGGTAAGACAACAGCGGCAGTAGACAGAACACCATTGACAGGAGAACCATTAATATCTCATGGGCAAACAGACGAGTCACACACACATACATTACCTACCTTAATTTCGCCTCAATGTGTGGAACAAGATGAACAATAATGGTGGATGTACCAAAATTGTTCACTGTTCAGCTGATATATGGAACAAGATGAACAATTATGGTGGATGGACCAAAATTGTTCACTGTTCAGCTGATATATGGACCAAGATGAACAATAATGGTTGATGTACCAAAATTGTTCATCTAGAGACATAACAAATAGAACATAACCACAGTATATCTCAAATTGTTCAGCTGATATATATTGAACAAAAAACAATAAATAACCTAAATTACTCAGGTAAAATGGACGGGAGGAGAACAGAAATGGACGGGAGGAGAACAGAAATGGACGGGAGGAGAACAGAAATGGACGGAAGGAGAACAGAAATGGACGGAAGGAGAACAGAAATGGACGGGAGGAGAACAGAAATGGACGGGAGGAGAACAGAAATGGATGGAAGGAGAACAGAAATGGACGGAAGGAGAACAGAAATGGACGGAAGGAGAACAGAAATGGATGGAAGGAGAACAGAAATGGATGGAAGGAGAACAGAAATGGATGGAAGGAGAACAGAAATGGACGGAAGGAGAACAGAAATGGATGGAAGGAGAACAGAAATGGACGGAAGGAGAACAGAAAATGGATGGAAGGAGAACAGAAATGGATGGAAGGGAGAACAGAAATGATGGAAGGAGAAACAGAAATGGACGGAAGGAGAAATAGAAATGGATGGAAGGAGAACAGAAATGGACGGAGGAGAACAGGAATGGACGGAAGGAGAACAGAAATGGACGGAAGGAGAACAGAATGACGGAAGGAGAACAGAAATGGACGGGAGGAGAACAGAAATGGACGGAAGGAGAACAGAAATGGACGGAATGAGAACAGAAATGGACGGAAGGAGAACAGAAATGGACGGGAGAACAAAAATGGACGGAAAGAGAACAGAAATGGACGGGAGGAGAACAGAAATGGACGGAAGGAGAACAGAAATGGACGGAAGGAGAACAGAAATGGACAGAACACAAGACAGGAAAAACAGGTAAGAAATATGTTAAAAGACAGACAGACAGACAGACAGACAGAGAAGAGAGAGAGAGAGAGAGAGAGAGAGAGAAGGAGAGGAGATGAAGGGAAGAGAAAGGAGAATTAGGATGGAATAGGAGATAAAAGGAGGGGAAGGAGGGATAGAGGGAAGGAGAAGGAAGGAGGAAGAGAGGGAGAGAGATAAAGAGGGGAGAAGGAAGAGAAACGAACGACTGACAAACATAAAATATAAATAAATAAATACATAAAAAAATAAATGATTAAAAAAAAAATCGAAAAAATGAAAATAAATAAATAAAAAATAATCGAACACAAACACAAAACAAACAAATAAACAATCAACAGAATAACAAACACAAAAACACAAACACACAAGAGCCACAATGTTTATCTGAAGCACACAAGTCACTTTAAGAAATAGTGGGGCAGTAAGAGTGTCTGTCCGAGGGAAGATATGACGGCCATTACTCTCTCTCTCTCTCTCTCTCTCTCTCTCTCTCTCTCTCTCTCTCTCTCTCTCTTCTCTGTCTGTCTGCCTCTCTGTCTGTCTGTCTTTGTCTGTGTCTGCCTTTGTGTCTCTCTGTCTGTCTGTCCCTGTGATGCCAAAAAAAACCTTCCCTCGCTCCTTCTTCGCCAAACTCGCCAAACTCGCCAACTTCGCCAAACCCGCCAACTTCGCCAAACTCGCCAACTTCGCCAACTTCGCCAAAATCAGCATAGGAACCAACACAGTCAGCTCAATGGTCTGGAACTGTTCTAGGTATATAAATCACTTGAGAAGATGGCGGCCATGTGGTGCTGTAGGGGTGTGTAGGGGTGTGTAGGGGATGTGTAGGGGTGTGTAGGGGTGTGTAGGGGGTGTGTGTGTGGGGATGTAGGGGTGGGTAGGGGAGGTAGGGGAGGTGTAGGGGTGTAGGGGTGTAGGGGAGGTGGGATGTAGGGGGTGGGGTGTAGGGGTGTAGGGAGGTGTAGGGGTGTGTAGGGGTGGGGGTGTGGGGAGGTGTAGGGGTGTGTAGGGGTGTGTAGGGGTGTGTAGGGGAGGTGGGGGGTGTGTAGGGGAGGTGTAGGGGAGGTGTAGGGTGTGTAGGGGAGAGTGTAGGGGTGTGTAGGGGTGGTGTATGATGGTGTAGGGAGAGTGTAGGGAGGGTAAAATCGATCCTAGATTTGCTGAGTCAGCCTCCTTTGGGTGTGTGACGTGTTCTTATTTCCTTCTTCCTTCCTTCCTCCTCCTCCTCCTCTTCCTTCTTGCTCTCCTTCCTCCTCCCCCCCTCTTCCTCTTCCTTCTTGCTCTCTTTCCTCCTCTACCCCTCTTCCTTTTCCTTCCCTCTTCTTCCTTCTTCTCCCCCTCTTCCCCTTCCTCGTTCCTCTTCCCACCTACACCACCGCCGTATAAGGCAGCAAAACCCAGGGATCTTCTGCGTGTTACAGCTTCCTGCCTGACGGACGTGGCATGGCCTTTCATGTTAGGGATTTTCACGCTTAGCAGGTTCGTTTCTGGTCATCTCGGGACACTGGCTGGGTGCCCTCAGTAGCTACCAGGGCCCCCAACACATCCTAGGGGGCCTAAGTGGTTGCCAGGGCCCTCAACAAACACACTGCCCTAACCAGCCCCTACACACACACACAGGTCCCTCTCTACCAGCCCTCAGGGACACACGACCCCTCCAGCCCCCATAAATGGATCTAGTCCTTATCATGAAGGAACCCAAGATCCATCTCCCTGATAACTAGAGGGATCCTACACCACGCGTCCTGACCTATTACCATCATCACTATCACCACCCTCATCACTATACCTCCACCACTACTACCACCATCACCACCCCATCACCACCATTACCAACCACCATCATCACCACCACCTCCACAACTATCAGGGAAGGTATGGGCAATAGGGCAGGGTAACTGTAGGTGAGGAATAAGAGATGGGAAGGAGTGGGTAATTGGGCAATGGGCAAGGTACCTCGGAGGACAGGTAGACAGGTTAATGAGTCAACAACAGGTAAGAGACGCCTCCACTCCTTACACCACACTCCTCCATACTAATACAGATTACACAATGATGAGTTCAATCTTAATTACCTAACCCAACCTAACCAAGCCTAACCTAACCTAACCAAGCCCAACCTAACCTAACCAAGCCTAACCTAACCAAGCCTAACCTAACCAAGCCAAACCTAACCAAGCCCAACCTAACCTAACCAAGCCTAACCAAGCCCAACCTAACCAAGCCCAACCTAACCAAGCCCAACCTAACCAAGCCCAACCCATAATAATAATAATGGTTGCCTCTGGTGTAAGGAGGTCAGCCGGCCCGAGGACCACACCTTGAGTTAACGAGCGATAGTTCTCGTACAACTCACCAACTGCACTGGTGTAGTTGTGAACATGTAGTACGAGTGTTGTAGGGAGGGAGAGAGGGAGGGGGTGAAGGAGGAAGGGAGGAGTGAGGGAGGAGGTGTAGGAGTGAGGGAGGGGGTGAAGGAGGAAGGGAAGGGTGAAGGAGGAAGGGGAGGGAGTGAAGGAGGAAGGGAGGGGGGGGTGAAGGAGGAGGTAGGGAGGAGGGGAGGGGGTGAAGGAGGAAGGGAGAGCAGGAAGGGTGAAGGAGGCAGGAAGGTGAAGGAGAGGGAGGGGGTGGAGGGAGGAGGGGGGGTGAAGGAGGAAGGAGGGGGTAAGCGGAGGAAGGGAGGGGGTGAAGGAGTGAGGGAGGGGTGAAGGAGGAAGGGGTGAGGAGGAGGTGAAGGAGGGAGAGGAGGTGGAGGGGGGGGTAGTAGTGTCCAGGACCCCACATTCTCCGCCTCGGGACCACTTTGCATCCAAATACGACGTGGCTCCCTTGGGGGTGTGGCCCAGCTGGTCAAGCCGGCGCCGAGGGGGCCACTGTGGCCTGGTCCATGGGTGAGGTGTGGCCTGGTCCACGAGTCGTCGGTTAGGTTAGGATAGAATACACAACGACCTCAAACCCGACAACATACAGAGGTGGTCGTCGGGGTCCCATCGACCCCGCCCCAAGCACTCCCCAGGCCGACGTGTTCTCCTTCGGGGGGTACTGCCGAAGGATCTCCCTGGTGAGGACCCTGGCGACTACCTAACCTAACCTAACCTCAAATAAGAACCCATTACAACTCGTATCCCCTTAAAACTGCACCAGCAAGTCGACGTCCCCCATTAAACCAATCACCTTCACCCCATCACCTTCACCCCATCACCTTCACCCCATCACCTTCACCCCATCACCTCCACCCCATCACCCATTAACACCCAAACTAAATTAATGGGGGGGGAGGAAACTCTATTACCGCCGACTTATTTACACCCTAAAGTGCTATTACCCATAACGTTATTTACACCCCCAGAGAGCAATTACCTCCCCGGATATATGCACCCCACTCCCCACCCCCGACACACAAGGGGTGCTTAATAATGCTTGATCCAAAAGTCACTGTGTACCTGAGATAATTTACAGTATTTAGTTCCTATACGTTTTAATCATTGTAGGTGCACAAGGGACTTTTGGATCAGTGTGTTTTATTAGTTCAACAAATCCTGATGGGTCTGAGTGCTCCCCCCCCTTCCCCCCATCCTACTCCCCTATCCCTCCCCCCTACCCCTCCCTCCTCCTACTCCTTTTCCTTCCCTTCGTCCCCCTTCTTCTCCCTCCTCTCCCACCTCCCCCCCTCTTCCTCCCAGCCACCTTCAAAATCCAATTTGTCTGCCCACACACACACACACACACACACACACACACACACACACACACACATGTAATGAGACAGAATAAACAGAGAGGAAGAATATAAATATATATATAGGAGAGAGTATAGAGTATAGGAATGTAAAGATAGGAAACTTGGTAGCGTGGCCTGGATGTTATTTGCACAGCGTCACTACGCTTATCTTATCTCGTATGTCAATACACATATATTACTTCTTAAAGGGACAACTTGTTAAACACCTCTTGATACAACTATTTATTACTTCACTCAATGACATGGACACATTAATATCACTATTATATCGGGGTACTAACACATCATGCTTTACGTTACTTGACACTGACTCTCGGACACACCTGAATGAATACACTTCCCACAGTAGGTAACTCACCCTAGGACGTTCTGACAAGACTCACGTGTACCCTGACGTAGGCCCAGTGAATGCTTGGCTGGGCTGCCTCCTATGAGAGGCTTCTGCTTAGCTGGGGTCTGGTCGGGAAGTCCCCTTCCCGACCTGGGGAGAGGGTGAGCTTGACTCTGAGAAGTGAACCGAGTGACGACCCGAACGGGAGAGAGATGACAGCAACCAGACTGAGAATCGTAATGGAATCCCGAATGGTAATGCCCGTGGACGGGACTGTAGGGCCTTTATATGGGGTCGGCCCAGCCGGCTTCTGACCTCTAACAATTAACTAAACTGGTTTGATCTGGATAATTGTGTGCAGGTGTGGTCCTGGCCAGGTGTCTTGGCTAGGTGCGGTTGTAGGTCACCGGCTCACGTCATTAGCGGGCCAGGTCAAGTCCCTAGGGTCGACCTGAGGTGTGTCAACCTGGAATGCGGTGGTACCACGAGGTCTGTGGTGTACTTGCTGTTATATGTGACATAATTCTGGGCTGTAAGGTTTGGTCTGACAATCACTCATTACACCTCCCGCCAAGACCAAAGCTTCATCACAGAGACTGATGCCACATATAGACAGCAACATCACGTGTGGTGTCAAAGATAATCCCTGGGGCGCTAACATAGTCTCACATTTACAACCAACAATCTCATAGGTGTATGTTTTTCTACTGGCGCTAGTTTGATCTGACAAAGCTCACTATACCTCCCGCCAAGATCAAAGCTTCTATGCCAGGAGAAAAAGGAAACATAGCATAGAATGAAAAAATCCTTCATATGTAGCATAGTGTCCGAGGCAACCTTGCAAATCACATTCTACAAACAACAACAGGTGTTACATTTCCTTATCAGCCCATGTCAAAATAGTAATTCATCTCCGTCAGTAATATAGCTACAACATCGTGTTTCATAGTCCAAGACATTGATCAAATGAACTCATAGAAAAAAGTGAGACTAAAAAAAAGACATTCTTTGTAGTAAACATCAACAAAATCAGAGAAAATACTTCAAAATACAAAAAATGTTCCTACTTCACATATTAGGGGATTGATATCTTTTTATTATACATCAACAACATCAGTACATTAGTTGGGTCCGGCATAGCTCACGTCTTCCATCCGGCTGGTATCTGAAAAACAGGGGATGGCGGCAGCTCAGCAGCTGTAGTCGGTTGGTCCTTCATCATCGGCTTTCTTGTGATGTCAGGACAGCACATCTTCTGTCTTCTTTCTTCACATAGCACATCTTCTGTCTTCTGTCTTCTGTCTTCTTCCTTCACATACCGCACCTTGTAGGTCGTTTCTCCACACCTTCTGACTTCTTCTCACTTCCTCCTGGTTTCTATACTCTTCCAGACGAGTTTTCTGTCCCATCTGCGTTCTTCCTCTATACATCTTCATTTTCATATTCCAGATGAATTTTTCTGCTCCATCTGAGTTTCTTTATACATCTTCGTTTTCCGTCATATTCCAGATGAATTTTTCTGCTCCATCTGAGTTTCTTTATACATCTTCGTTTTCCGTCATATTCCAGATGAATTTTTCTGCTTCATCTGCATTTCTTCTCTGCAACATCATCATTTTCAACATATTCCAGACGATTTTCTGTTCATCTGCCGTCGGCCCTCTCCGGCCGGGATGAGCCGGTCCACTGTTTGGGCTGTCGTCTCCTTAGATGACTCGTAAGGCAGGTTCCGTGGACCAGGGCTCGCCCTCCGTACGTGAGTGTCGGCGAGACCAAAGACCGTCCTGTCTTACACCTTCCACAGTGGTGAATCCCTCCCTGGCTGGGCTCACCAGGGTTCGTTGTGTGACGATCCATTCCACACTCCTTACTTCCTAAAGTAGAAAAATATAAAATCTTCTTAATCCTATACCAAGGGAGGACTTGAAAGAAGTGACGTGGTGTGTGGTGGGTTGCGTGCTGCCTTCATCAAGCTGCATTCATCACGCTGCTTTCATCATGCTGGTTCTTCTCTGCTCGTATGTACTGTGGTTGACGTCCGGCTGGCCATGGGTGGTACTGTGTGTGACATTTGACAGAGAAACAATCCTAAAGGGGTGATGGATTAGTTGGAAGTGCATTCGCAAAAAAAAAGTTTACTTTATACGTTAGGTCAATGTTTGGCAACTATCATTTCCGTCACGACAATGTTCTCATCAGGCTGGGTCGGGGAGTGAAGCTCTGCGCACTACACTAAATATCATTTATCACTGCGCGTCAAAGAGTACATCACAAATCATAATAGCATAAAAATACACTGAGTGAAGCTCTGCATTCATCGCAATATTACTTTATATTAACCATCATCATCAACACACAGCTCACGGGACAAAAGACGGGGAATCAGTGTGGTCAAGCGAGGCGGGGCAGGTCAGAAGGACGTGAGGTCACCCGAGCGGGGTGGGGCGAGGCGGGGCGGCGCGGGGCGAGGCGAGGCTGGCCAGGCCCAGCCAGGCTGGTGCGTTGCGGGTGAGGTGGGGAGGAGCCGAGGCGTGGTTGATCGGGCCAAACCGAGGCTTCGCGGGGCGGGGAGGTGCACGGAACGGAGGGGCGGGGCAGGGCAGGGCAGGGATGGGAGGAAGGGTAAGGAGGGTGAGGTAAGGATTAGGACAGGGAGGAGGATGTAGGTTAAAAGACATGTTAAGTTATAACAGTTAGTACAGACACCGCTTTCATCACTGAAACACAATGGCTACATTCAACACTGACCAACAATCAAACTGCACTTGGGCTACTGAGAATGCCACAGATAGCGGGTGACACTGAGAAATTACGTTAAGCACTGAACATATTTCTAGTAAAAATTCGCGCCTACCACGACGAGAGACATTTACTTGAGCTGTAACGGAGACACACTAGGACACTTTTCACGCTACTACGCAGGAACTTCTTATTACGCACTTTTGAACTAACGAGCCAGGTGTTATGGCTAACGGGGGAGGGCATGAGTTTACGTTGAGTACACTGTTACCAATAACAAGGGACGCGGGGGGCGTGGGTTAACGTCATAGTTCGCTGCCGCCAATGTAATGAGACAGAATAAACAGAGAAGAGGAAGATATATATATATATAGGAGAGAGTATAGAGTATAGGAATGTAAAGATAAAAAGGAATGTAAAGGTAGGAAACTTGGTAGCGTGGCCTGGATGTTATTTGCACAGCGTCACTACGCTTATCTTATCTCGTATGTCAATACACATATATCACTTCTTAAAGGGACAACTTGTTAAACACCTCTTGATACAACTATTTATTACTTCACTCAATGACATGGACACATTAATATCACTATTATATCGGGGTACTAACACATCATGCTTTACGTTACTTGACACTGACTCTCGGACACACCTGAATGAATACCCTTCCCACAGTAGGTAACTCACCCTAGGACGTTCTGACAAGACTCACGTGTACCCTGACGTAGGCCCAGTGAATGCTTGGCTGGGCTGCTCAGGAGAGGCTTTGGCTTGTTAGTCTGGTCGGGAAGTCCCTTCTGACCTGGGGGAGAGGGTGAGCTTTGACTCTGGAGAAGTGAACTGAGGACGACCCAGACGGGAGAGAGATGACAGCAACCAGACTGAGAATCGTAATGGAATCCTGAATGGTAATGCCTGTGACGGACCGTAGGGCCTTTTAGAGGTAGTCATCGCTGGCTTCATTCCCCAACAATTAACACTAAACTGGTTTGATCTGGATAATTGTGCAGGTGTGGTCCCGCCAGGTGTCTTGGCTAGGTGCGGTTGTAGGTCACCGGCTCACGTCATTAGCGGGCCAGGTCAAGTCCCTAGGGTCGACCTGAGGTGTGTCAACCTGAATGCGGTGGTACTATCGAGGTCTGTGATGTACTCAGCGAGCAGTATGTGACATACTCCTGGTCTGTAAGCTTTGGTCTGACAATCACCATTACACACACACACACACACACACACACACACACACACACACACACACATTCATACATATACACACATACACACTAATCTATCATACAGATTTATCATACACGTTCAATAACAGGCCAGTACAGTCACGCCATTAATCATACGCCATATTGATAAGAGTTAACAAACAACTCACGATATACAAACAAAAGTGACCAGGGAATTTGGTGTCCGAAACTGTACATTCTAAAAAAAATTAATAATAGCGGGAAAAAGAGGAAGAATTTTATCATGGGGTTGGTTTCGTATACGGTGTTGTAAGACAGACAGACAGACAGACTGACTGTCTTATCTTCCCATCAAGCGAGGGATAATAAGACCGTCAAACTAGGTACAAGTCCGGACTACAATTCGATGAGTCGACTGATATTAGCAACAGAGCTCAACTGATGGGATGTGTTAGAATGGTTGATGTTGAGAAGGGAAGAAATAATGAGGACCACACTACCACACTACCACACTACCACATGTTCACTACTAAACTACCTCACTACACTATAACACATGTTCACTACAAAACTACCTCACTACACTATAACACATGTTCACTGCAAAACTACCTCACTACACTATAACACATGTTCACTACAAAACTACCTCACTACACTATAACACATGTTTACTACAAAACTACCTCACTACACTATAACACATGTTCACTACAAAACTACCTCACTACACTATATAACACATGTTCACTACAAAACTACCTCACTACACTATAACACATGTTCACTACAAAACTACCTCACTACACTATAACACATGTTCACTACTAAACTACCTCACTACACTATAACACATGTTCACTACAAAACTACCTCACTACACTATAACACATGTTCACTACAAAACTACCTCACTACACTATAACACATGTTCACTACTAAACTACCTCACTACACTATAACACATGTTCACTACAAAACTACCTCACTACACTATAACACATGTTCACTACAAAACTACCTCACTACACTATATAACACATGTTCACTACAAAACTACCTCACTACACTATATAACACATGTTCACTACAAAACTACCTCACTACACTATATAACACTACATTATCACAATTCCAACTATGATAATAGTCATAAAACGTCAAGAACCTCTTACTATATTTTCCGACCCCCTGTGTTCCAAGTTGAAGGCTCCAACAAATAATCAGATTTTGTTTATATAAATGGTGTTTCAAAACTTCCCTAAAGATATGGATGTCATCTGCACCCGCCTAGAAAATTTACACCTAGTCGTGGGTGACAGCTGGTCATCAAAAGTTCGGCCTGACGCCTTTACTCTTAATTTAGGTGATCTCAAGACTGAAGCCGGTGAAGACACTAACACAAAAACTAATGTGAGATGGGACAATGAGGTGACCAAGGCTAGGTTCCTGCAGCGATGTAAGGTCAAGGTGGAAACGGCCGAGGTTGACCTCGTTGGCACTACATCAAAGTCAGACTTCATAGTGCGCAGTAATCGTAAAGCACGTAAGAACAGGTCCACCCCTTATGACAGAAACAACAAGTACCAGCCCTGCCCACCCCAGCCACGCCCCTACTCCAAGGATAAGCAAGACTTCCACAGATATGACCAGTTTGGTCTATTCATCAACAATATTCCCCCCAGGGTGACCTACCACGAGTTACGATCTCTGTTCGGTCGTCACGGAGGTCTGATGCACTTCTATATGCCTCGCAAACACGGCGGTACAGCTGTAGCCAGGTACTGCAACGAGCATTACAGAAAGCTCGGCCTCACCCTGGACGGCTACCCCGTCGGTGGTGAAGACCACTATAAAAATTCTCGTCGGTTCCTCCACGTGAATCATCTCCGCTAGTCTGGCGCGTCCTTCAAGGATCCTCAGGTGTCCTGGACAACTTCCCAAAAGAGGTGCCTGGAGGACGACCGCTCTTCACAATACCGTAGGTCCAGGTACGATAGGTACCTGGAGGGAGACCACTCACGCAACAGGTACCCTGAGGAGGAACACTCTTCCAAGAGGCACCGACAGGAGGAGGACTCCTCCAAGAGGAACAGATGGAAACGGTATGATGACGAGGACGACTCATCACGCCCCTGTCGTAACTGTTCCAGCTACAGGCGCCAGCCAATACCCGCAAACAAGTGGATCCGTCGCTGCTGAATATTTTGCGTCTATGCAAAACATTAACATATGAGTTTGGTATAAAAAATAGACAAATAATAAAATATGAAAATTAATTTACGTTTTACTTAACATAATTTAACCTAACCCAATAAATAACTTTTCTTGTACACAAGTTATTATTATTATTATTATTATTATTATTATTATTATTATTTTTATTATTATTATTATTATTTCAAATATTTTTTTCTATTTTCTATTCTCAATTTTCCACACAATTAAATCGGTTCCCCTACCCCCCAACACACACCCTTCCCCCCTACCAAAGCCTCGGGAACGAACACAGTCACAGCCATACAACACGACCCCCAACAACCATCCCACGGCTTAACTACCCCCTAGTTACACCTCGTTCATTATAACTTCCTCCCCGTCACTCTAAACCTGTCGTAACTCCTCCCCGTCACTCGCTACAAGGCTACTGTGTCACTCAAAACGTGTCGGGACTTATTACCGTCACACATTATATAAAGCAGCCCCCTGGTGTCACCTTAAAACTTGTCGTAACATATTAGCATCACGTGTCTCTCTACTTTTGTGACAGACTGAGCATAAACGTAACAAGAAGGGGGAGAGGGGAGGAGGGGGAGAGGGGAGGAGAGGAGAGGGAGGAGGGGAGAGGGGAGGAGGGGGAGAGGGGAGGGTAGGTTGGTGTCAGGGTGGTACAATAGTATCTTGGAAACATGTGCGAGCTGGGTAAGGAAGGGGCCATAGGGGGGCCATTTAGGACCATAGGAAGGGAACCATAGAGAGGTGGCCATAGGGAGGGGGCTATAGGATAAGGGGCCATAGGGAAGGGGCCATAGGATAAGGGACCATACAGAGGGGGTCATAAGGAGAGGCCATAGGGAAGGCCATAGGGAGAGGAGTCCATATGAAGATAACCATAAGATTCAGGATTCGGATTCAGAGTTCAGGGATTCGGTGATGTATTTCCGCTTTCCGAACCCCCCACACAGCAGCTCCACCATTCACCAGCATAATCAGCTCTCCCTCTTTACCTGCCGTCACTCACCTATTCATAGTCCCTCCTCCCTCTCCCTCCCCCTCACCTTCCCTCCCTGTACCCTCTCCTCCTCACCTTCCCTTCCCTCCCCCTACCTTCCCCAACCATTCAGGGACGCTCCCTTGCTTGTTGGGGTTTAATTTCTGCTTCTGAACGTAGGTGTATTTTTTTCCTTATTTAGTCTCTATATTATGCTTGGATTTAATAGATTATTTCCAATTTAAAGTATTCGTGTGTGTGTGTGTGTGTGTGTGTGTGTTGGAAGCATCATGGTCGACACTGTACTCGACCGCCTTCACTTCCCTCAACTGTAAGGTCAGGTACACTTATTTACACCTGATGTGGGCTCAAGAGAGTATTTAATTAATCCCTTTTAAATTACCATAACACTTTTAATTATTTTTCAATTAACGGAGGTATTACGTTATCTGTCTGTCCGTCCGTCCGTTTCTTATGTATACCCCCTGCCCCCACCTCCTACCCCCTTTCCCCCCTACCACCAGCCCCCTTTCCCCCCATCATCACCTCCCACACACCAAACTTTGCCCAGTCAGTTCACCAAACACCTTACAATTCTTCATATAAGTCATAAGTCAAAGCTTCAAAAACAACGTAAGTTACTTTTAATGAACCCAGAACACCGTAGTAACACGCTAACAGGGTAGTTGGCGAGTCTAACAAGATAACATTGGTAGTTGTGCTAATTGGTGAGTTACTTAAGGAAAGAAAATGTCAAAAGTTAGGTTTTATTGTAGTTACCCTTACGACGTGGGATTATAATGTACGTTTTCTATGAGTTTTTGTGGTAGACTCAATAAAACGCACACACAGAGAAAGAGGAGGAGGGGGAGAGGACAAGAAGAAGGACAAAGATAAGAAGTAGGAGGAGGAGGAGGAGGAGGAGAACTAACAAGGAACTAAACACCATTTTTCACTTACATTATTTATTCACCTCTTTTATTCACCCTCTTCCTGTCCCCCTTGTCACTTCCCTCCCTCCTCCCCCTCTTTATCACCATTACCTGTACCCATCAATTATTCACCATTCTTCCCCCTCTTGACGTTTATTGTCACTTTGCCTTCTTCAGCAATTCGTTTAAATATTAAGAAAGGAAGAGAAATGATTTTTCTTCTCCTTTTGAGAATTTATGTTGATCGTGTCTGGGTGATGGTGATGGGGAGGGGAGATGGGGAGGGGGAGGAATGGGGAGGGGAGGGAAGAGGGGAGGGGGAGGAATGGGGAGGGGAGGGAAGAGAGAAGGGAGGGAGGAAGAGGAGAAGAGGTAGAAGTTGTTACACAGCGCCCAACAACGTGACACACACACACACACACACACACACACACACACACACACACACACACACACACACACACACACACACACACACACACACACACACACACACACACGATAAGTCAAAAATGAAATAGTTTTATTTACATTTCTGCTGAGAATTTTAATGACGCGACCTTTGACCTTTGGCTCTCGTGTTGAAGAGAATATATACACTATTACATAATTAGGGGAGAGTGAGTGAGTGAGTGAGTGAGTGAGTGAGTGAGTGAGTGAGTGTGTGTGTGTGTGTGTGTTTGAGTAAGTGAGTGAGTGAGTGAGTCATTCATTCATCCAGCCATCAGCCAGTCTCCCAGGCAGTCACACAGTCAATCAACCCCTAACCGGTACAGCATCCCTACCACCCCTCTCTACTTCAACCGGCATCTGCTGTAGATAAGTGCTGTAAAAGGCAGCTGTTACGCTTATTCTCTACGCTCATTCTTTACGCTTTGACAGGATGCGACACACTACCACAGACAGACAGACAGACAGACACAGACAACAGGGAACATCTGGGGATTTTTTTTATACCCTGATCTACTAGACGTGTCTGTGTAAGTCTGTCCTGGGGATCGGGAAGAGCAATATCTGTGTTCTGCTGTGAGTCAAGATGTCTGTTGCATACGGCAGACAGCACTTCATCTTCCTTCTTCCACTTCCCTCCATGGCCCTCCACGGCCCTCCACTTCCCACCCACCCCTCCCGTCTCTCTCCCTTCTCTTCACCCTTCCCATCCTCACCCCTTTTCGTGTTATTATTCTCTCCTCTCCAGCTGATCATCATATTGTGCTTATTATTCTTCATTCCGTCTCGCTCCACCGCCCCTGAAAGACACCAGCCGGACACACACACACACACACACACACACACACACACACACACACACACACACACATAAGAATGGAGGAAACTGCAGCGGGCCTATTGGTCCATACTGGGCAGTCCCATTTACACCCAACCCCTATTGCTCATATATCCACCCAACCTGTGTTTGAAGCTATCCAGCGTATTCGAGTTAATGATGATGTTTGGTAACTTGTTCCAGTCGTCCACTACTCCATTTCCAAACCAATGTTTACCTATTTCGCGCCTAAATCTAAATTTGTCTATTTTAAAACCATTGTTACGAGTTCGCCCCTCACTCTGTCTCTCGGGGGAGTGCAAATTAAGATGCCTTAACCTGTATCTGTACACAAGGTTCCGAATGCCTGGGATTAGTCTTGTCATTCTCCTCTGAATTCTTTCTTGGGATTCTACTGTATATCCATTCTGAAGTACGGTGACCAAAATTAAACTGCGTACTCCAAATGAGGTCTCACAAGCGCAAGATATAGTTTCAGGATGACTTCTCTAGTCTTGTAACTAACACTCCTTTGTATGAACCCAAGTACTTTGTTAGCCTTGTTACGAGCAAATACACATTGTTTACTTGGCTTAAGATTTCTACTTATCATTACTCCTAAATCTTTCTCACAGTCGGATTTCTCTATAACATCGTTGTTCATCTGGTATCTGGTTTCTCTGTTTACATCTCCTAGACTAAGTACTTTACATTTGTCCACATTGAATTTCATCTGCGATTTTTCAGATCATTCGAAAAATTAGTTTAGGCCTTCCTATAGTTTTGTGAAGTCCTCGTCAGATTTAATTACACGTCCTATTTTAGTGTCATCAGTAAATTTACTTAAGTTGCTGTCTACGCCGATATCTATGTCGTTTAAATATATATAATAAATAATAATGGTCCAAGTACTGAGCCTTGGGGTGCATACTTAAGGGCATACAAAAGGCCGACCGTACATACAGGTAACACAGGTAAATCCCAGCTAACACAGGTAAACCCCAGCTAACACAGGTAAACCCCAGATAACACAGGTAAACCCCAGCTAACACAGGTAAACCCCAGCTAACACAGGCAAACCCCAGATAACACAACACATCACCTACCTTTTCGTTAAGACCTCCAGGTAAGTCTTCTTCATCAGCTGTTAATTAAGGCACCTGAGATGACACTTACCTGGAAAAGAAGACAAGATGTTATTAGAGGCTTTGAATCACCTGAGGTAAAGGAAGACAGGTGAGGTGAGGTGAGAGATGAGGTGAGGTGTGAGATGAGGTGAGGTGGGGGGAGGGGGTAAGGGGGGGGTAAGGGGGTAGGGGGGGTAAGGAGGGGGAAAGGAGGGGGTAAGGGGGGTAAAGGGGGGGAGGGGTAATATCCGGGTCTACCTGTGAGATGAGTGTTAAGGATTAGGTTAATTATCCTCTATCCATATCCCACCCTTATACCCATCCCCTTACACTATCCATTATGCTACCACACTATCCTTGACCTCACCACTATCCATATCCAGTCCTATCCATAACCTCACTTATCCATAATGCCACATGCTATCCATACGTTAACCCTTATCCATATTATATTCATATGTCTATCCTAAACACATCCATTATCCATACCCTATCCACATTATCCACTTCCTATCCACATTATCCATACCCTATCCACATTATCCACCCCCTATCCACATGATCCACTCCCCCTCTCCCCCAATACCATTAGTAGAGTTGAAGAAAAAAAATTGGAACTTCGCTTTAATCTGAAGGTCCAAGTCCAGTCTCTTTAAAAGTTGGACGTAAAATATTTCTTGTGACTGTAAGTGAAAGATCGTATCTAACTGGCTGACTGGTTCTATAAAATGCTATTAAAACTACACTGGATACGTTCACTTAGCACCTAGGAGACAAATTTAATACCCCACACGTTCTCTTAGCACCTAGGAGACCAAATGAACGTGCAGTGTCTCCGTGCATCTTGGCCATGGGGCACAATTTCTCCTGAGTCTCCCCATAAGAAAAGTTGGAGATAATGGCCATAGTTTAAATGACCTGAATAAGTGGTATGAAGTCACGTCAGCATCCAGTCTAATGGGCCCCAGGTGTAATGGGCCCCGGGTGTAATGGGCCCCAGGTGTAATGGGCGCTAACCTAACCAAATCTAATCTAATCTAACCAAACATAACCCAGCCTGGGGTCCACCTTCCTACAGCGACCGCCTTCCTACAGCGACCACTCGAGGAGGACTCTGGATTAATCACGTTAATGACCATTATTAGCGGCCACCAATTACTTAATGTGATCGGAAAGAGGTGACCGTAATGACCTTTCCTGAGCCAGTCATAACGCTGATTACCTGAGACGGAGATCAGGTTAATCCGACCATTGAGGAGGAGGAGGAGGAAGAGAAGGAGGAGGAGGAAGAGAGGGAGGAAGGGGAAGAGAAGGAGGAAGGGGAAGAGAAGGAGGCCGATTAGAACTGGGACCTATAGAACTGGGACCTATAGAACTGGGATCTATTAAAACTGGGACCTATTAGAACCAGAGCCTATTAGAACTGAGACCAATTAGCACTAAAGCCTATTAGAACTGGGACCAATTAGCACTAAAGCCTATTAGAACTGGTAACCTATTAGAACCAGAACCTATTAGAACTGGGACCTATTAGAACTGGTAACCTATTAGAACCAGAACCTATTAAAACTGGGACCTATAACATATTGGGCCAGCCATCGTCCAATTTACACCCAATTCTGTTACATTCCGACTCAACCTATCATATCAACCCCTTTGCCCTCCCTCTCCCTTTCACCCTGTCCCACCCTATTCATATTTCCCTTCCTGTAACCTTATTTATCTTCTCTCCCCACCCCTCTCTCCCTCAATTGGCCTTTCTCCTTCCTTCCCACTCAAAGCCCTTTCTATTGCTCCCCACTCATGCCATCTTCATCCTACCCCTCTCTATTGCTCCCCACTCAGACCCTCTTTATTCTAGCCCCTCTCTATTACACGTACCCTCTACTCTACCTCACTCGATTTCCCTATTCAATTTCCGTACTGATATAACCTTTTCACGGTCTCTCTCTCTCTCTCTCTCTCTCTCTCTCTCTCTCT
>NW_024755055.1:3561267-3616854 GCF_018991925.1 Homarus americanus | reverse complement strand
AGATACCTTCACTTAGCACCACCAGTTAGGAACAGAATTAACACTGAGGCTCTCTATAACTAGATACCTTCACTTAGCACCACCAGTTAGGAGACAAAATTAACACTGAGACTCTACCTTAACTAGATACCTTCATAGCACCAGTTAGGAGCCAAATTAACATGAGACTCTACATAACTAGATACGCTTCACTTAACACCAGTTAGGAGACAGAATTAACACACTGAGACTCTACCTTAACTAGATACCTTCACTTAGCACCAGTTAGGGAGACAGAATTAACACTGAGACTCTACCTTAACTAGATACCTTCACACCACCAGTTAGGAGACAGAATTAACACTGAGACTCTACCTTAACTAGATACCTTCACTTAACACCAGTTAGGAGACAAATTAACACTGAGACTCACCTTAACTAGATACCTTCACTTAGCACCAGTTAGGAGACAGGAGGAATTAACACTGAGGCTCTACCTTAACTAGATACCTTCACTTAGCACCAGTTAGGAGACAGAATTAACACTGAGACTCTACAACCCAACTAGATACCTTCTTACCACCAGTTAGGAGACAGAATTAACACTGAGGCTCTACCTTAACTAGATACTTCACTTAGCACCAGTTAGGAACAGAATTAACACTGAGACTACCTTAACTAGATACCTTCCTTAGCACCACCAGTTAGGAGACAGAATTAACACTGAGACTCTACCTTAACTAGATACCTTCACTTAGCACCACCAGTTAGGGAGACAAATTAACACTGAGACTCTACCTTAACTGATACCTTCATAGCACCACCAGTTAGGAGATAGAATTAACTTACTGAGACTCTACCTTAACTAGATACCTTCACTTAGCACCAGTTAGGGAGACAGAATTAACACTGAGGCTCTACCTTAACTAGATAATACCTTCACTTAGCACCAGTTAGGAGACAAAATTGCTGAGACTCTGCATAACTAGATACCTTCCTTAGCACCAGTTAGGAGACAGAATTAACACTGAGACTCTACCTTAACTAGATACCTTCACTTACCACCAGTTAGGAGACAGAATTAACACTGAGGCTCTACCTTAACTAAATACCTTCATAGCACCAGTTAGGAGACAGAATTAACACTGAGACTCTACCTTAACTAGATACCTTCATAGCACCACACCAGTTAGGAGACAGAATTAACACTGAGACTCTACCTTAACTAGATACCTTCACTTAGCACCACCAGTTAGAGGCAAATTAACACTTTAGACTCTACCTTAACTAGATACCTTCACTTGGCACCACCAGTTAGGAGACAGAATTAACTTTTGGGGCTCTACCTTAACTAGATACCTTCACTTAGCACCACCAGTTGGAGACAAGAATTAACACTGAGACTCTACCTTAACTAGATACCTTCACTTAGCACCACCACCAGTTAGGAGACAGAATTAACACTGAGACTCTACGCCAACTGAATACCTTCACTTAGCACCACCAGTTAGGAGACCTGAGAATTAACGCAAGTTTCCTTAACTTTAGATACCTTCACTTAACCACCAGTTAGGAGACAGAATTAACACTGAGACTCTACCTTAACTAGATACCTTCATAGCACCACCAGTTAGGAGACAGGGTAACACTGAGACTCTACCTTAACTAGATACCTTCACTTAGCACCACCAGTTAGGAGACCAAATTAACACTGAGATACACCAACTAGATACCTTCATAGCACCACCAGTTAGGAGACAGAATTAACACTGAGACTCTACCTTAGCAGATACCTTCACTTAGCACCACCAGTTAGGAGACAGAATTAACACTGAGACTCTACCTTAACTAGATACCTTCACTTAGCACCACCAGTTAGGAGACCAAATTAGCCTGAGACTCTACCTTAACTAGATACCTTCACTTAGCACCACAGTTAGGAGACAAATTAACACAAGGACTCTACCTTAACTAGGCCCACCTTCACTTAGCACCACCAGTTAGGAGACAGAATTAACACTGAGACTCTACCTTAACTAGATACACTTCACTTAGCACCACCAGTTAGGAGACACCAGTTAGGAGACAAAATTAACACAAATTTTAAAGTCCTTCACTTAGGTACACTTTATGTGTGTGTGTGTGTGTGTGTGTGTGTGTGTGTGTGTGTGTGTGTGTGTGTGTGTGTATGTGTGTGTGGTGTGTGTGTGTGTCAGTATTTGCTGTGAAGGAGGGGGGGGAGGTTGTCTTTGTCTCTTCAGAATGGTACTGACCTAACCTGCTGTTATTGTTTATCTCTGTCAACACAAACATCAAGGGACTCTGTCAACACAAACATCAAGGGACTCCTGTCAACACAAACATCAAGGGACTCTGTCAACACAAACATCAAGGGACTCTGTCAACACAAACATCAAGGGACTCTGTCAACACAAACATCAAGGGACTCTGTCAACACAAACATCAAGGGACTCTGTCAACACAAACATCAAGGGACTCTGTCAACACAAACATCAAGGGACTCTGTCAACACAAACATCAAGGACTCTGTCAACACAAACATCAAGGACTCTGTCAACAAACATCAAGGACTCTGTAACACAAGCATCAATGGACTCTGTCAACACAAACATCAAGGACTCTGTCAACACAAACATCAAGGACTCTGTCAACACAAACATCAAGGACTCTGTCAACACAAGCATCAATGGACTCTGTCAACACAAACAATCAAGGACTCTGTCAACACAAACATCAAGGGACTCTGTCAACACAACATCAAGGGACTCTGTCAACACAAACATCAAGGAACTCTGTCAACACAAACATCAAGGGACTCTGTCAACACAAACATCAAGGACTCTGTCAACACAAACATCAAGGACTCTGTCAACACAAACATGAATGGACTCTGTCAACACAAACATCAAGGGACTCTGTCAACACAAACATCAAGGGACTCTGTCAACACAAACATGAATGGACTCTGTCAACACAAACATCAAGGACTCTGTCAACACAACATCAATGGACTCTGTCAACACACATCAATGGACTCTGTCAACACAAACATGAATGGACTCTGTCAACACAAACATCATGGACTCTGTCAACACAAACATCAATGGACTCTGTCAACACAAACATCAATGGACTCTGTCAACACAAGCATCAATGGACTCTGCCACCACAAACATCAGGAGGGGTGCACACGTCCTTGTTTTTAGGCCTCCTCACCAACAGAACCTGGCACCTGAGGAAGCCCAGCCTGGCACCTTATGCTCCCCCACCTACGCCACGACACCCCCCCACCACAACACCCCCCACCACAACACCCCCCACTACCACAACCCCTCCACTATAACCCCCATAACCCCATAACCCCTACTAACTATGTAATTCTTGTTTTGATTTTTTAATTCGTGATGGACAGTGGTATGTGTCTGTCTGTCTGTCTGTCTGTCTGTCTGTCTGTGTGTCTGTCTGTCTGTGTGTCTGCAAGTTTGTCTGTGTGCCTCGTAGTTCGTCTGTGTGTCTGTGTCTGTTCGTGTGTCTGGGAAGGCTCACCAACCAGGACTATATTCGAGCCGAGCAGTTCCAGTCCTCCTCTCCCCTCCTTCCTTCCTTCCTCTTCTTCCCCCTCTCCTCCTCTCCCTCTCCCTCTTCCCCCTCTCCTCTTCTTCCCTCCATCCTCCCTCTTCCTCCCGAGCGGCTATTTTGGAACAGATATTGCAGCAGAGGAGAGCGGACCGAAGGGGAGGGAGAGTTGGGCAAACAAGGCGCTGAGTGGAAAGAGAGAGGAGGAGAGGGAAAGAGAGAGGGAGGGAGAGGGAGGGGTGGATGGGACAGAACAGCACAAAAGAAGAAAGGATGTGATTTGAAGAGGAGGAGAGGAGAGAGAGAGAAAGCAGAGAAGTGACATTAGTTATATTTATATATTGCACAGACAGACAGACAGACAGACAGACAGACAGACAGACAGATTTACAAGTATTAAGAGAGACAGGGAGGTATCCAGCTCCTAAGGGCTGTTGTTAACCTTTCCTCCAACGAGATTCTGACCTACGTTTATAAATAGTAACACACAGTAATATTCACTTCCCTCCCTGCCTCCCTCCCTCCCCTCCCCTCCCTCAGCCCTCACCCCTCCTCCCCTCCCCTCCTCTCACCCCCTCCTTCCCTCCTCCTTTCTCCTCACCCCTCCTTCCCCTCCCTCCCTTCCTCCTCAGTCTCACCCCTCCCTCCCCACCCTCCTCCCAGTCTCACCCCTCACCCCTCCCCAGCCCTCTCACCCTCCCCACCTACCTACCTACCTACTTCCAGGCTCTTCCTCCTCCTCCCTCCCCACCCTCCCCCTCCTCTCACCCCTCCTCCTCCCCTCCCTCACCTACCTAGCACTCTTGAAGGGGAAACTGTAGGGCTATTTTTAGTTCCCCCTCTTTAAGAATAAAAGAGGGGAAATACTTAAAGGTCTCACTCACTCACTCACTCACTCACTCACTCACTCACTCACTCACTCACTCACTTCTGCAGCGCCTTCTTCTGTTGTGTTTATTTTTAGTTGTAAATCAATGGGAGATATGAGTCTGTTTACGTCACTCGCCAACGGCCCAACCAGACGAGGCCCAAACACACACACACACACAACCTCTTTTCATATGGGTATTTTGGCTCCTGCTCTGACGTCATGTGAGGATTGATCCACCCATAATCTGCGTGAGCCAGTGTGTGTGTTCTCTCTCTCTCTCTCTCGTGTTAATCGATACCTTTGGTCCTGACGTCGGCATGATCGTCCTGCCTTCCCCACATGACTCACAGCGCCATGCATAAGACGATAGATAGATAGATATAGATAGATAGATAGATAGATAGATAGATAGTGTTTACGTTGGTTCATTATGTATATAGACAGTGCAGGTATAGAAACAATATACAGACACCACACTACACTATACCACACCACACTACACCACACCACACCACACTTCACCACACCACACCACACCACACCACACCACACCACACTATACCACACCACACTACACATACCACACCACACCACACTACACCACACCACACTACACTATACCACACCACACCACACCACACACACCATACCATACCACACCACACCACTATACCACACCACACCACACCACACCACACCACACCATACCACACCACACCACACTATACCACACAACACCACACCACACCACACCACACCACACATACCACACCACACCACACACCACACCACACCACACCACACACCACACCACACCACACCATACCACACACCACACCACACCACACCACACCACACTATACCACACCACACCACACTATACCACACCACACCACACCACACCACACCACACCACACCACACTACACCACACCACACCACACCACACACCACACCACACCACACCACACACACACACCACACCACCACACGCACCACACCATACCCACACCACACCACACCACACACCCGCACCACACCATACGGCTCAGCTGCTTGCGTCATACCACACAGAGGCAGAGAGAGCGAACCCCACATGACGCCGCCTCAGGAAGAGAGGGCTGGGCAGGCTGGGGCTGGAGGAGGTGAGGGCTGGGGGCTGGAGGAGGGTGAGGGGCTGGGGGCTGGAGGAGGTGGGGGCTGGGGCTGGAGGAGAGGTGAGGCTGGGAGCTGGAGGAGGTGAGGGCTGGGAGCTGGAGGTGGAGGGCTGGGAGCTGAAGAGAGGCGAGGGCTGAGGACCGGAAGATGTGAAGGCTAGGGGTATGTGAGGGAGGGAGGGCTGAGGAGATGAGGGAATACTAAGGGAGGGCTAACGGGAGAGGGTGACTGAGGAAGAGGAGAGCCACACACACACACACACACACACACACACACACACACACACACACACACACACACACACACGACGTTATGTTAGTCAGAGATAAATCGATTTACTCTGACTGACGTGAATGATGCCTGTGTGTGTGTGTGTTGAAAACCCGGTTGACAGACCTCAGCCCAACCTAACTTAACCTAACCCAACCCACCTTGTCCACTTCCCCACCTGCCTAACTGTCCACCTGTCCACCTGCCCACCTGTCCACCTCCCCACCTGTCCAGCTGTCCACCCCCACCTGTCCACCTCCCCACCTGTCCACCTCCCACCTGTCCACCTCCCCACCTGTCCACCTGTCCACCTGTCCACCTGTCCACCTCCCCACCTGTCCACCTCCCCACCTGTCCACCTCCCCACCTTCCACCTCCCCACCTGTCCACCTGTCCACCCCCACCTGTCCACCCTCCCACCTGTCCACCTCCCCACCTGTCCACCTGTCCACCTCTCCACCTCCCCACCTCCCCACCCCCCCAACTGTCCACCTCCCCACCTGTCCACCTCCCCACCTGTCCACCCTCCCCACCTGTCCACCTCCCCACCTGTCCACCTCCCCACCTGTCCACCTGTCCACCTGCCCACCTCCCCACCTGTCCACCTCCCACCTGTCCACCTCCCCACCTGTCCACCTCCCCCACCTGTCCACCTCCCCCACCTCCCCACCTCCCCACCTCCCCAACTGTCCACCCCCACTTGTCCACCCCACCTGTCCACCTCCCCACCTGTCCCACCTCCCACCTGTCCACCTCCCCACCTGTCCACCTCCCCACCTGTCCACTCCCCACCCTGTCCACCCCCACCTGTCCACCTCCCCACCTGTCCACCTCCCACCTCCCACCTGTCCACCTCCCCACCCTGTCCACCTGCCCACCTGTCCACCTGCCCACCTGTCCACCTGCCCACCTGTCCACCTCCCCACCTGTCCACCTCCCCACCTGTCCACCTCCCCCACCTGTCTACCTGCCCACCTGTCCACCTCCCCACCTGTCCACCTGCCCACCTGTCCACCTCCCCACCTCCCCCACCTGTCCACCTCCCCACCTGTCCACCCTCCCCACCCTCCCCACCTGTCCACCTGCCCACCCCCCACCTGTCTACCTGCCCACCTGTCCACCTCCCCACCTGTCCACCTGTCCACCTGTCCACCTGTCCACCTGTCCACCTCCCCCACCTGTCCACCTGTCCACCTCCCCACCTGTCCACCTGTCCACCCAGCCCACCTGGACACCTGGACACCTCCCCACCTGTCCCACCTCCCCACCTGTCCACCTCCCCACCTCCCACCTGTCCACCTGCCCACCTGTCCACCTCCCCACCTGTCCACCCCCCACCTCCCCACCTGGACACCTGCCCACCTGTCCACCTGCCCACCTGGACACCCCTTCCCCACAGGTAAATATAAAGTGCAGGTAAATGGGGTTATGATGGAATGTTTGAGTATGGTGGAGACGGCCTTCCTCTGGCTCCCCAGTTGGTGGTGTGGGTATGGTGGTGTAGTGATGATGATGATGGTGGTGGTAGTGATGGAGAAAGGTGGTGAAGAGGAGGAGGAGGAGGAAGAGGAGGCCTGTGTACCTCACCTCAAGCAACAGGTGGTGAGATCCCCCCCTACAGTACACTGGGGGGTCACCATCTCACAACAGCCTATGGTAGAGTGTGTGTTGGCACCATCTGTTGGGGGGTCACCATCCTCACAACCCGCCTATGGTAGAGTGTGTTGGCACCATCTGTTGGGGGTCACCATCCTCACAACACGCCTGGTAGAGTGTGTGTTGGCACCATCTGTTGGGGAGGGGTCACCATCCTCACAACACGCCTATGGTAGAGTGTGTGTTGGCACCATCTGTTGGGGGGTCACCATCCTCAAACACGCCTATGGTAGAGTGTGTGTTGGCACCATCTGTTGGGGGGTCACCATCCTCACAACACGCCTATGGTAGAGTGTGTGTTGGCACCATCTGTTGGGGGGTCACCATCCTCACAACACGCCTATGGGAGAGTGTGTGTCACCATCCTCACAACACGCCTATGGTAGAGTGTGTGTTGGCACCATCTGTTGGGGGTCACCATCCTCACAACACGCCTATGGTAGAGTGTGTGCACCATCTGTTGGGGTCACCATCCTCACAACACGCCTATGGTAGAGTGTGTGTTGGCACCATCTGTGCATTAGACACCCGGCTTATTTCACTGAATGATCAAACACTTCAACCTAACCTAATGGTTACCCCTGTGAGGAGATGGCTGGCCCAAGGGCCTCCTAGGCGTGAATTTGTTTAAGGTGTAGAAGCTGTTGCCAACACAACAACCACACCCTGAGTTAACGAGCTGCATGACCCAGTGTTTCAAGTGTAGAAGGTCGCCAACACAACAACCAACCCTGAGTTAACGAGCTGCATGGCCCAGTGTTTAACGTAGAAGCTGTCGCCAACACAACAACCACACCCTGAGTTAACGAGCTGCATGACCCAGTGTTTAAGGTGTAGAAGCTGTCGCCAACACAACAACCACACCCTGAGTTAACGAGCTGCATGACCCAGTGTCAAGGAATAGTCCGAGCAGACCGGACAACTCACCAACTGCACTGGCTAACCATTACCCTGGAACACGATCCGCAAGTTGATTAAAGATCCAGGTTCCCAATTACTGCTGGGTAGACAGAAGCAAATGGCGTAAAGAAACTTGCCCATAGTTTCACCCTGCCCCAGGTCCACTCGCTCACGAGGCGAGCATGCTGACCATCATTGTACACACCACAGGTCGCTAATATTATAGTGCTTCCTCCCGCGTGGTACCTAACCTAACCTAACCTGGTAATAACACAAGGGAGCCAACTTCACTTTGGCAGGTGACCCAGAGTGTGACACTGACCCCGCCCAGGTGACCTCAAGGTGCCACTGTCCTTCACCAAGTCTTATGCCAAGCTCATGTCTCTCATCTCTCTCTCTCTCTCTCTCTCTCTCTCCTTCCTTGGAGTTGTCATCTCCTTGACATACTTAAGGCACTGTCAGGCACCAGTGATTTGGCCTGGCACTCAAGTTTGGCTTAGGCAGACGGCCACGTGAGGCTCTTAATGGCGAGGAAGACCCTCCCCCACACACTGAAGAACAGTCATAGAGACGCAGACAGACATACACCGGCACAGACAGACATACACCGGCACAGACAGACATACACCGGCGAGACAGACATACACCGGCACAGACAGACACACACACTGACAGACAGACAAGTAGCTTCATAGACAGACACACAGACACAGAAAGACAGATGTAAATGTGGTACTGACGGCTGTGATTTACAAGGGGAGGAAGAGGAGGAAGGGGAAGAGGGGGAAGAAGAAGTGAGGAGGAGGGAAATGGGAGGAGGAAAGTGGGGGAGGAGGAAGAAGTAGGGAGGAGGAAGAGTGGGGAGGAGGGAAGAAGGGAGAGGGAAGAAGGGAGGAGAAAACAGAAGAAGAGGAGGAGGAGGAGGAGGAAGGAGGAGGAGAGAAACAGGAGGAAGAGGAGGAGGAGGAGGAGGCAGGCGTCGCCAAAGCTTTAATATCCAAGTAAATATTTGTGAAGGGTTGAAGGTGGACCCACGAGGTGACCCTGGGGCGGTGTGGGCGTGGGTGGGAGGTAGGGTGTGGGCGTGGGTGGGAGGTAGGGGTGTGGGCGTGGGTGGGAGGTAGAGGTGTGGGCGTGGGTGGGAGGTAGAGTGTGGGCGTGGGTGGGAGGTAGGGTGTGGGCGTGGGTGGGAGGTAGGGTGTGGGCGTGGGTGGGAGCAGGGTGTGGTCGTAGACAGGAGGGTGTGGCGGGCAGAGAGAGGGTGTGGGTGGTGTGTGGGGTTGCTGTTGTGTGGGCAGGAGGGAGGTTACGGGTGTGAGGTGGGTGGTGGTGGTCGTGGGTTGGGTGTGAGGTAGCTGGTGGGTGGTACTGTGTGGGTGGTGGTGGTGGTAGTGGGTGGGTGGTGGTGGGTGTAGTGGGTGGGTGGTGGTGGGTGTGGTGGGTGGGTGGTGGTGGGTGGTAGTGGGTGGGTGGTGGTGGGTGGTACTGGGTGGGTGGTGGTGGGTGGTAGTGGGTGGGCAGTGGTGGGTGGTAGTGGGTGGTTGGTGGTGGGTGGTAGTGGGTGGCGTCAGAACGACTTGGCAGGCAATATGACAGCACGTGTCAAGAGGGAGATATTTATAGTGAGCACACGCCACGCCCGCTGTCACGCCACGCCACGCCCGCTGCCACGCCACGCCCGCTGCCACGCCACGCCCGCTGCCACGCCACGCCACGCCCCGCCCGCTGCTACACCCATGTCCTAGCTGCTGACCCATGCCCATTACCTATCTATAACAGACCCATGCCCTCTGCTAACCCACGCTTATTTCCTCTCCTATAACCCGCTAACGTCACGGGGTGGTGATGACGTCAGAGGTATCACTTACGTCACGGGTGTAAGGATGACGTCAGCAGGTCACATTATAGCCTCCAGGTGTTTGTTTGCGACATATGTCAGTTTTCCACACAACACAACATTCATTTTACTTCTCAATCAAGTTAATTGCATAAGCCGGAGTGTTGCAACGGAAAGTCATATTGCAAAACTCGTCATCAAGTCGACGTTATGTGTATTATTGAGTCAATTTTAAATGTTTCGATGATGAAGTCGATGGTTTGTTTATTTTAAGTCAATTTTAAGTTGATTTTCCCTGTGATTTAGGTCAGTGATTTGTCTTAAGTCGACGTTAGGTTAGGTTGGAGCTAGGCCGAGTATAGGGGGGAATTCCCTTGACGTCAGGTGTAAGCACTACCTGTTTCCTCCTCTGGCTCCTAGCGCGGGGCGTGGGTGTGGTCTGGCCAGGGGTTCTGGCAGGGTGTATCTGGGCAGGTGTGGTCTGTGGGGTGTGTCTGGCCAGGGTGGTGTAGGTGTGTGGTGTGGTGTGGTGTGAGTGGAGTGGTCTTGTTGGGTGTGTGTGGGCGTACTGTGGGTGTAGTGTGGTGTGGTGTAGTGGTCTTGTGGGTGTAGTGTGGGCGTACTGTGGGTGTAGTGTAGTGTGGTGTAGTGGTCTTGTGGGTGTAGTGTGGGCGTACTGTGGGTGTGTAGTGTGTGTAGTGGCTTGTGGGTGTAGTGTGGGCCTGTGGGTGAGTGTGGTGTGGTGTGTGGTCTTGTGGGTGTAGTGTGGGCGTACTGTGGGTGTCTTGTGGCATAATATGAGACGTTAGTTAAATTTCAGGGAGATTTACGGACGTGGGCGGTGATGCGGATGAGAGACTAATGATGTGTACCTGACCCCCACACACACACACACACACACACACACACACACACACACACACACACACACACACACACACACACACACACACACAGACACACACACACACACACACACACACACACACACACACAGACACACACACACACACACACACACACACACACACACACACACACACACACACACACACACACACACACACAGACACACACACACACACACACACACACACACACACAGACACACACACACACACACACACACACACACACACACACACACACACACACACACACACACACACACAGACACACACACACACACACACACACACACACACACACACAGACACACACACACACACACACACAGACACACACACACACACACAACAGACACACACACACACACACACACACACACACACACACACACACAGACACACACACACACACACACACAGAACACACACACACACAGACACACACACACACACACACACACACACACACACACACACACACACACACACACACACACACACACACACACACACACACACACACACAGACACACACACACACACACACACACACACACACACACACACACACACACACACACACACACACACAGAGACACACACACACACAGACACACACACACACAGACACACACACACACACACACACACACACACACACACACACACACACACACACACACACACACACACGTGAAATAAATAATCTCATATCTCCTGTGTGTGTGTGTGTGTGTGTATAATAGTACTAGTATGTAATGAGCGAGAATAGACTTGAGTAGACTGGAGAACAAACTGTGGCTGTGGCCAAGATGGTGATCGGATAACACCACCCACGACAACAACAACAACAACTTAACACACCACACCACACTATACCACACTACACCACACTACAACACACCACACTACACTACACTACACCACACCACACTACACCATACCACACTACAACACATACCTGAGAGGGTGAGGAGAATGAGAGTGAGAGTGGTGAGTGAGAGGCAAGAGGAAAACCAATCAGAAATTCTTGGCAGCATGGAGTTCGTTTTTATTGGTTGTGATGAGGAATGGTGTGTGTGTGTGTGTGTGTGTGTGTGTGTGTGTGTGTGTGTGTGTGTGTATACAGGAATGCAATATATACTGGTCTCTCTCTCTCTCTCTCTCTCTCTCTCTCTCCTGTGTTTCTAATCAGTCGTTAATTACAGGTGAGTCAATTAAGAATGTACAGGTGATTTCTCTCATTAATATCACATAAAAAAGAACCTCTGACAAAACCGTTCGTCTTTCGTGGAGTTTCGGTTATCCGCAATCCACACATCCTCAAACTCGACTATCCGCATGTTATCCTGGCAAGTGGATATAACGTAATGTATCTGTCATATGTCAAATATCTGTCACAGGTTAAAGTTGACAGAGAGGCTGATGTTAATGTCAGATGTCAACACTTCAACAAATTCTGTCTAATATTAAAAGGATCACCTGAAGAATAGCCACCCCAATGGTAACCTTACCTGACCTGACCTGACCTGACCTTTTCTCTCACATTCCTCTTCCTCCTCCTCCCATTTCTGTCTCATATACATAGGAAAAAATTATTAAAAAGTTAGGTTAGGTTAGGTTTACGTTAGGTTAGGTTAGGTTTACGTTAGGTTAGGTTAGGTTAGGTTAGGTTAAGTTAAGTTAGGTTAGGTTAAGTTAAGTTAGGTTTGCGTTAGGTTAGGTGGTGAGGAGTAGGGAAGGTGGGGGTGATGGTGGTGAGGGGGTGAAGGGAAGAGGGGTGAAGGAAGGGGGTATTACAGGTGGTGACAGGGGGGGGAAGACCAATTTGTTGACCTCTCTCAGACGTTATTCCAGGCGCTGTTCTGGGAAGGTGTGTGTCTGAGTGCCAGTTTACTCCTCATGTGACACACCTACCTGGCACTGTACACACACACGAGGTAGTTCAAGCACTGTCAGATGGTCCACTATGATTCCCTTCCCTACCCTCTTTGGCATACTCTCCCCTCTGAAATATTCTATGTCTTTCCCTCAAGCGCTTGGTTAGGTTAGGTTAGGTTAGGGTTAGGTTAGGTTAGGTTAGGTTAGGTTAGGTTAGGTTTGGTTAGGTTAGGTTAGGTTTGGTAGAGACGTTCTCAGATCAGGTTAATGTGAGGACTTCGGAGAATCGATGTTAAGTGCCATTGGTGGAGGATATCTCACTCTCTCTCTCTCTCTCTCTCTCTCTCTCTCTCTCTCTCTCTCTCTCTCTCTCTCTCTCTCTCTCTCTCCTGCCCTTATTAGAGAGAGAAAAATAAATGAATGAAGAGAAAATACGTGGTAATTATGATACCTATAATGATAATAATGATGACGACGATAATAATGATGATAATGATGACGTATGACGATAATAATAACAGTCTATCTATCATCATCAAGTCATTGTGTAATAGAACCATTAAAACCCTCAAGGTCTTTAGTGCCAAGTTTGAGGGTGAGTCAGCCCCTTAAGCACTCACAATGCGGAAATGACCGTCTGTCTGTCTGAGAGTCAAGTCAGCACGGGGAAGTGATTCATGAGAAATTTCCGCTATTATAGGTAGAAATTCTCTCACCATTACATATAAATTTCTCACCATTACATTAAATTTCCCCCACCATTACATAAATTTCCCCCACGTTAAATATTTCCTCGTAACTGGTTCACTGTATTGGGGTTTTGGGTTCACTGTATTGGTGTTATCACAGACTCGTAAGTTAAATTTTTCCCTTAACTTGATATAACAAATTAGTCTTAACTTGTTTATTTACACTTGTTAGGGTGACGCCATCTTGTCTGAGGGTAGGCGACCACAGCCCTCTAATTCACATTATAATTATTATTATTATTATTATTATCTCTCCCCCCCATCACCCCTCCCTCCTTCACCTCCCTCCCTCTCCCTCACCCCTCCCTCACCTCTCCCCTCTCCCTCCCCCCAGCAGTGAGGGGAGACCGAGGCTTCATCTCTACACAATTCATGACCGACATTTTACGTGACATTTGAAGAGTGAGAGGCAAGACTCTCCCCACCCTCGCAGTCTCTCACACTGCATCACCTGCACCCTCTCCTCACCTGTCTCTTAACTCCCTCTCCCTCACGCTCACCCCCTCCCTTCTTCAAACTCTCCTTCCTTCCCCAATTTAGTCCCCTTTCCTCTACCACTTCCCCCTTCTCCCTATTCACCCCCTTAAGTCTAACTGTCTTCCTTCTCCCTTCCTTCTCCAACCCTCCAAAAAATACCCGAAAAACCAAAAATTTCTTCGTTATCTCAAAAAATGTAAAATGTTATCGTATTGAAGATAAAAAAAACTGATAAGGAAATATAATTAAATTCCCCGCGAGATAGGAATACTTTTTGCCCTTAATGGAAATAAATTTTAGCGGTAATATTCTTTCTTTTTTTTCCCTGGAATTAATTTTGGGAAATATTAATGTGTGATAAATAAAATCATACATACGAACAAACAAACACAATGATACCACAAACACACACACACACACACACACACACACACACACACACACACTCAAACAACACACAAAACATAAGAAAATACACACACGAACACACAAACAAACTACAAATAAACAAACACACCTGGCTCCACACACACACAATACACACACACAAACACACACACACACACACAATACTCAAACAAACACACAAACATAAGAAATACACACGAACACACAAACAAACTACACAAACAAACAAACGCACTCAATCTACACACACACACACGCACACAAACACACCTCACTGAATAACCAAACAAACAAACATAATTTTTATCAATAAGTGACAACCGAATAACTGTATGACATTTCCTTTAATTTTTACGTAAATAAACTTTATACCGGACAAATAAACCGGCAGGAAAAAACCTTGATAATAGTATTGTACTGCCGAGGCTTCTTCGTGTATAATGTCCGGCTGTATTGATTATGGTGTGTGGTGTTGGTGGTGGTGGTGGTGTTGTGGTAGTGGTGTGGTGGTGGTGTTGTGGTAGTGGTGTGGTGGTGGTAGAGTGTGTTGTTAGTGGTGGTAAGCCCTCTCCCTCACCTCAGTCCCTCACCCTCACCTCAGGCCCTCACCCTTACCTCACCCTCACCTCACCTCACTCTCACCTCACCCTCACCTCCCCTCACTCTTACCTCTCAAAGCTGAGGGGAAAATGGAGGCAGTGATTCCCCTCAGCCTGAAAATACTGTCAGGGATGATGTGCAACCCCTCACGCACACACACACACACACACACACACACACACACACACACACACACAACAGCATCAGGAAAGGCAGGATTCTCTGACTCTCTCTTCTGATTTAGCACTAGGGGTTGCTAGGGTTGTGTGTGTGAAGGTTAGATTAGATTGGGTTAGTTGGATAAGGTTAAATCAAGGCTAAATTGCTTTGTGTTTAGATATGAATAAGACCAGGTGCTGGGATCTACCAAGGTGTTGGGCAGATCACCAATCACAGGTGTTGGGCAGGTCAATTACTCACAGGTGTTGGGCAGATAAATTAAGCACAGGTGTTGGGCAGGTCAATTACTCACAGGTGTTGGGCAGGCCAATTACTCACAGGTGTTGGGCAGATAAATTAAGCACAGGTGTTGGGCAGATAAATTAAGCACAGGTGTTGGGCAGGTTAATTAAACACAGGTGTAACAAGACAACAACTCACCTTTCTGATACTGGGCAACTCTGGCATAAGCGTTTTTCTTCGACTTCGATCCTTTACAACCCATTCTCACCTCATGGCGTTACACACACACTCACTCAAACGGGATCCTTGGCCTTTTGAGACGAATAGTTGTTGTGGATAGATGGATAGGTGGATAGAGCAGGTGTTTTGGTGGTGGTAGTGGTGATGGTGTTTTTATCCTCGAGGTTGTGGATAGTATAGGTTAGGTTAAGTTAGGAGGGAACTTTTGGATTCTTTTTAGCAAGTCGACTCGTGGGTAGTGATGGATAGGTCAGTGGATGAAGGAGAAAGGATGTGGTTATTTTGAAGGAAGTGGATAAGAGGAAGAGGAGGAGGAAGGGAAGATTGGGTGAGGAATCGGGAAGGAAGGAAGGAAGGGGAAGAAGGAAGGAAGGAAGGAAGGAAGAGGAATCAGGAAGGAAGAAGGAAGGAAGGAAGGAAGGGAAATCAGGAAGAAGGAAGGAAGGAAAATCAGGAAGAAGGAAGGAAGGAAGGGGAATCAGGAAGGAAGGGGAATCAGGAAGGAAGGTCTCGTAGTGCCAAGGAGGAGTGCCGTCAGTGTAGTTGACTTGTGGCACTGAGTCAGGCACTCCTACAGGGTTGTGTGTCACGTCTCTCTGTGTTCTGCTGTTGTCATCAGCTGTGGAGGAAGACAACGTTTAAATCACTATAAATAACGTTTAAATCACCAACGTTTGCATCAATAACGTTTAAATCACCAAAGTTTGCATCGATAACCACCATCAATAATGTTTAAATCACCAACGTTTGCGTCAATAACGTTTAGATCACCAAAGTTTGCGTCAATAACCACTATCAATATCGTTTAAATTACCAACGTTTACATGAATAACGTTTAAATCACTAATATGTACATCAAGAACGGTTAAATCACCAACGTTTGCATCAGTAACGTTTCAATCACCAACGTTTGCGTCAATATCGTTTAATTCTTATTTTTTTTCAACACCACTGCTTAAATCACCACCCTTTACACTAAACACGTTTAAATCACCAACGTTTTGCGCTAACAGCTGGTCATTGTTAGTTTAATAAATCACTTTTCATCACCAAGTTTTCATTATTAACATTTCATCACAATCGTTGCATCATTAACACTGGCACATCACAAACGAATTACAAACGTTTCATCACCACAACAAACGTTCCGCCATCAGCCACTAGACACAAACGTTTGAGGTGGTGGGACCGAGAGGCGTGGTGTGTCAAGGTAAGAATGAAGTGACCTTTATTAATAATGAAGCCCTGTCGTCACCAGGTGTAGTGTGGCGCCCCCTCCCCCTCTTTACTCTCCCCCAGGTGATCTGACTCTCACACACACTCACTCACTCACTCTCACTCACACACTCACTCACTCTCACACACTCACTTACTCATTCACTCACACATCACATCAGAATGGAGGTATGACGACAGATGATTAACATGAAGTCACAGGATTAACATGAAGTCATATCAAGGAGCTAATGGGAAAACACTCTCAGTTCAGTATTGACATCAGGGGGGGGGGAAGAGATGACGTCATTGGGCAGGAGAAAGGGGTGGGGTAGGGGGGCTGGAGAGGAGGGGAGGGGGCCAGGAGAGAGGGGGGAGGGGGGTCCATACGGTAGGGCAAAGGAGGTCAATGGCCTTGCTTGACCTCCTTAACTGTTAACATTTATCTAGAACAAATGACATGATCTCATGGGTAATGTACACACACACACACACACACACACAAACACACACACGTACACGTCACCTCGAAAGTGGCACAGGTTCGACTCCACGCGGCATGGCACTCCTTAACACAGGGTGCAAGTTCTTCCCTTCACTATGGCACCGATAACGACCCTTGTGGCCTAAGAGAGAGGTGACATACACACACACACACACACGCAGGCACTGTGGGAGGAGCGGTGTTGTGGGAGCGGCACCAGGAACGGTCTAAGCCCTCCCGCCCTACACGAGGCACTGAGAGGCGGAGCTACCAGACACCCGCCTTACCCTCCCTCCTTCCCTCCCTCCCTCAAAGACTCAACGTTTTCACCGGTACGCGCAGACTTCCTCTCCACCCACCTGGTCCACCTCCTACCCACTTAGTCCACCCACCTAGTCTACCTCCCCTCCACCCACCTAGTCCACCTACCTAGTCCACTTCCCCTCCACCCACCTGGTCCACCTCCTTCTACCCACCTGGTCCACCCACCTAGTCCACCTCCCCTCCACCCACCTAATTGAATTAAAGAATAATAATTAACAATACTTGAGGCAGACGTAACCACCTTTGGCTGTCAGGTGAATAGGTGCCTTACCTGCCCAGGTTAACACAGGTTCGAAGAGTGATATTGAACGTATCTAGTTAAGGTAGAGTCTCAGTGTTAATTCTGTCTCCTAACTGGTGGTGCTAAGTGAAGGTATCTAGTTAAGGTAGAGTCTCAGTGTTAATTTGGTCTCCTAACTGGTGGTGCTAAGTGAAGGTATCTAGTTAAGGTAGAGTCTCAGTGTTAATTTTGTCTCCTAACTGGTGGTGCTAAGTGAAGGTATCTAGTTAAGGTAGAGTCTCAGTGTTAATTTGGTCTCCTAACTGGTGGTGCTAAGTGAAGGTATCTAGTTAAGGTAGAGTCTTAGTGTTAATTTAGTCTCCTAACTGGTGGTGCTAAGTGAACGTATCTAGTTAAGGTAGAGTCTCAGTGTTAATTTGGTCTCCTAACTGGTGGTGCTAAGTGAAGGTATCTAGTTAAGGTAGAGTCTCAGTGTTAATTTGGTCTCCTAACTGGTGGTGCTAAGTGAACGTATCTAGTTAAGGTAGAGTCTCAGTGTTAATTTTGTCTCCTAACTGGTGGTGCTAAGTGAACGTATCTAGTTAAGGTAGAGTCTCAGTGTTAATTTGGTCTCCTAACTGGTGGTGCTAAGTGAAGGTATCTAGTTAAGGTAGAGTCTCAGTGTTAATTTTGTCTCCTAACTGGTGGTGCTAAGTGAACGTATCTAGTTAAGGTAGAGTCTCAGTGTTAATTTGGTCTCCTAACTGGTGGTGCTAAGTGAACGTATCTAGTTAAGGTAGAGTCTCAGTGTTAATTTTGCGTCAGTTTGGAGAATAATTTTAACATTTTATCGTAAGTCAATCAATTCCTCCTTTCTACCGTAACTTACGAGGATTATTGACCTCTACGACCTATTGTGAATTTAGATCGTAAGGTTTAGTTAATTGCTTCCGCCTTCCCTTGCCTTCCTTCTCCCAGGTGGAAACTTCCGTGTGTACACGTGTTGTTGTGATAGGTCAAAGGTCAAGGTTGTGTGTATGGAGGGTATGTGTGTGTGTGCGTGTGTGTGTGTGTGTGTGTGTGTGTGTGTATGGAGGGTGTGTGTGTGTGTGCGTGTGTGTGTGTGTCTTGTGAGTATATGTGTGTGTGTATGGGGTAGATGTATGTGTGTCTGTGTGTGTGTGGCAGGTGCGTGTGTGTGTGTGTGTGTGTGTGTGTCTGGTATGTGTGTGTGTATGGGGTAGATGTATGTGTGTCTGTGTGTGTGTGTGGCAGGTGCGTGTGTGTGTGTGTGTATATATGTGTGTGTATGGGGTAGATGTATGTGTGTCTGTGTGTGTGTGTGTTTGTGTGTGTGTATAGAGTGTTTGTATGTGTATGTATGAGAAAATATATATGTGAGTCATCTCTGTCTAGGCAGCCATAACGGGTCAAGAGACTAACACACAAACCCTACCACAGAACCAATCATTACCTGTGGATCACCTGATGATTAACCACCCTAACGTGACCTGGAGATGGGGGTTAGGTTAGGTTAGGCTGAAAGAGACAGAAGGACGGATATATAAACAGACACACTAACTCACAGACTGATTGACAAAGAGAGAGAGAAGATAAGAGAGAGATAATGATATATAAGACAGGCGCGTAGGTGGTGGTGTCGGCAGTGACGTCAGAGCCGATACATTTTACCACCTACACACCACACACACACACACACACACACACACCTACACAAACACACACACACACACACACACACACACACACACACACACACCTACACAACACACACACACACACACACACACACACACACACACACACACACACACCTACACAAACACACACACACACACACACACACACCTACACAAAGACAAACACACACACACATGCACACACACACACACACAAACACACACACACACACACACACACACACACACCTACACACACACACACACACACACACACACACACACACACACACACACACACACACACACACACTGCAAGTAGCGAGTGACTATGTTTTTATACGCCTGAGTCTCCTGAGCTGCTGGTATTTCTTACTCAGAACCTAACCTAACATAACCTAACCTGACCTAACCTAACATAACCCGGGACCTGACCTAACATAACCTGACCTGACCTAATATAACCTGACCTAACATGACCTGACCTAACCTAACATAACCTGACCTGACCTAACATAAACCTGACCTGACCTAACATAAATCTGACCTGACCCAACATAACCTGACCTAACATGACCTAACCTGGATCTAACCTAACATAACCTGATTCCGACCTAACATAACCTGACCTAACATGACCTGACCTAAACATAACCTGACTTGACCTGGACTCCAACCTAACATAACCTGACCTGACCCAACATAACATGACCTAACCTGACCTGGGATCTCCAACCTAACATAACCTGACCTGACCTAACATAACATGACCTAACCTGACCTGACCTAATCCCAACATGACTTGACCCGACCTAATCCCAATCCTGACCTAATCCCAACCAAGATAGTTTAATCGTCTGAACACCTGAGGGTCCTAGTGCATGCAGGTGTACTATGGCAGGGGTGTAGGGAGGCAGGGGTGTATTTATACAGGGGTGTATTTATACAGGGTGTAGTATACAGGTGTACTATACATGGGTGTAGTATACAGGGGTGTACTTACAGGTGTAGTATACAGGGTGTACTATACAGGGGTGTAGTATAGGGTGTAGTATACAGGGGTACTATACAGGGTGTAGTATACAGGGCAGTAGTATACAGGGTTAATATACAGGGGTGTAGTATACAGGGGTGTATTATGACAGGGGTGTATATGTTGGTGTGTAGTATACAGGGGTGTATACAGGGGTGTAGTATAAGCAGGGGTGTATTATACAGGGGTGTAGTATATAGGGTGTAGTATACAGGGGTATTTACAGGTGTACTATACAGGGGTGTACTGGCATAGGGGTGTACTATACAGGGTGTAGGCAGGTAGTACTATACAGGTGTAGTATACAGGGGTGTAGTATATAATAGGTGTACTATACAGGGGTGTAGTATACAGGGGTGTATACAGGGGTGTAGTATACAGGTGTACTATACAGGGGTGTAGTATACAGGGGTGTAGTATACAGGGGTGTACTATACAGGGGTGTAGTATACAGGGGTGTAGTATACAGGGGTGTAGTATACAGGGGTGTAGTATACAGGGGTGTAGTATACAGGGGTGTAGTATACAGGGTGTAGCCAGTATGAGTGTTGTAGTGGTGAGTCTTAAAGCTGACCTCCGCCACATTGCCTGCTGCTCTTGGGCTGACTCTCCTGTCATGGCACTCTGGCACCCCTGCTGACACTGCCTGGCACTATCTGACACTCATGAATCCTGACACACCCTGTTACTCCCTGACACTCAAGAATCCTTACACTTCCTGACACTCCCCGACACTAACTGACACTCCCTGACACACCCTGGCGCCCTCTGACACCCCCTGACACTCCCTGACACATCCTGACACTCCCTGATACATCCTGACACACCCTGACACTCCCTGATACTCCCTGACACACCCTGACACACCCTGACACTCCCTGATACTCCCTGACACAACCTGACACCATGGAAATATTAGGTTAATTGCTTATCTGTGAGAGAAGTATATATCTGACTTAATTAGCAGAGAGTGTTTGTCTGTCGTGTTTGTGTGTGTTTGTTTTCCTTGTTTGTGTGTGTTTGCCTTCCTTGTTTGTGTGTGTCCTCCCAGCACCTGCCAATGACACCTTTATATTTATCAGTATTTTCATTTTTTTTTAGCTTACTCTGGTATGGTCGTTGTAGGTGTGGTAAGGGTGTGGTAGTTGTAGGTAATAATAATAATAATAATTAATAGTTTATTGAAAGAGCGTGACAGCCAAAAGACTCAAAATATACAGTTACCAATAATATACAAGTAACATAAGTGATACAATGATATATAATTACTAGGTGGGGAGAAGGTCATACTACAGGGCATTTCAACAGAGTAACAGTGCAAAAAGATACGATTGGGTGATTACGAGTTGTTGATAATGTTTACAGTGGTTAGGACTGGGTTGTTCTTGTAGCGATCATCGTGCTCGTATGGGCTGGATGCAAACGAGGGATCTCAGGTGGAAGCAGGAGACGGTGATGAGGATGGTACAGGCATAAAATTGTGATAGATGTAGTCTATGGTTAAGAACGTAGTAGTGTGATTAAAACAGTCTCAACCACACTACCCAAACCACTCTTCAACACTCTTTAAACTGTAACTGGAGATGTGGTTAGGGTGTGTTGTTTTGGTTGGACAGTCACAACACTCGGGGAATGGCTCACAGCTGCTGGTCGTACAACACGGCTGGACTCTGGGGTCCAGTGTGGTCGTCCGAGGAACCATCCAAGTCATTTGTTTCATGTGTTCATCCCTCCAACTTGTTAACATCTTCAACACGGGTCTGTGAAAGGTATGTTAGTGTGAGTTAACATTGGGATAGTGGTATTGAAGTTAACATAGGGTTGATAATATTGACCACCTACATATAACGCACTTCTCTCCCCATGTAACCCGTTAAATGGAGGTTTTCTGTAATTTACTGCGAGCTCACCCATACTGAGAGTGGCTGGAGAGGTCGTACCGCTCCCCAGGGTCGTGGTGGAGGTTGTATAGGAGAGGTGGGTCGTGCTTCGTCAGGAGGCTTTTGGCCGGACACATGGGGTCGTAGTTAGTAGCGTCGGACAGATCTGGCGAGAGACAGACACAGGTGTTATGTTGGTTATCTGACAAGACACACAGGGGGCTTTGAGGGGGTTGAGGGGAGGGTTAAGGGGGGCGTTTCAGGGGGGACTAGGGGGTGTTGATGGGGGCTAGAGGGCGTTTCAGGGGGGACTAGGGTATCATATATCATGCTTTGACATTTTTATTTATTTATTATGGGAAGGATCACCTGAGCCTCACCTGACCCTCACCTGAGCCTTTAGTATAGTAATGAGCCTTAAAGGTGCCATTGGTGACAGCGAAGGGGCCAAGTGCCTGTGTGGGTGCCGCCGGGTACACCGCGAACAACTGACGTGGGCTCTGGAGAGATGGATAATAATATTGTATTATGTCATCGTTTAAGCATTCAATACATCCACTTGTATCCACCTGAATCCATTTATACCCACCTTAGCCACTGGGTCGAGGAGGAGGGGGGAGATATCCACACCATCGAGGGTGAGGTGGGAGGTGGTGATGTTGGTGATGGCTGCTAGTGTTGGCAGGATGTCCAGGGTCGAAGCGAGTCCTGACGTCTTACCTGGCGATACAGTTACAGGTGAAAATACAGGTGTGCAAATACAGTTACAGGTGAAATTACAGATGTGCAAATACAGTTACAGGTGTGCAAATACAGTTACAGGTGAAATTACAGGTGTGCAAATACAGTTACAGGTGAAATTACAGGTGTGCAAGTACAGTTGTGCTAATACAGGTACAATAGATACAAGTAAATTCACTGGTCTAGAACACACACACACACACACACACACACACACACACACACACACACACACACACGAGGCACTGACCAGGGGTGATGTGTGACTGCCAATGGACAAAGGTTGGCACTCTGACGCCGCCCTCCCACGTACTGCCTTTACCACACCGCAGAGGGCCAGCACTGCCACCTCGCTCATGGCGGGTCATACTGGGTCTGTGAGGAGAGGTTTTATACACACTAAGTATACACACTGAGTATACACATTAAGTATACATACGTCACTTTACATACTATCTTGTCTTGAGGATAGTTCGGTCATGAAGATAGTACAGGGTGATACTTGTGGGGATAGTAGTCGTAAGAATAGTATATCCACACGTAAGGAATAGTAAAATTACAAACATACTCCCAGTGGATAGTACAGATGGATAGTACAAGTGGATAGAACAAGTGGATAGAACAAGTGGATAGAACAAATGGATAGTACCCGTTATCAGAGGTGAACCAGACTAATGTGGATGGCAGTAACTGGAGCGTCCTTAAGTACCCCATAAGCTGTCCTATCGCCCCATCCAACTCTTGAAGGGCGTCCCCAAAACGCCCACGTTCACTACGCCCATGATATTTACTTGATGCGAATTGTGGGTGGTGGACCTGTGGGCGTGATGGATAATGGGGTTAGGTTGGGTTTGGTTAGGTTAGGTTGGGTTGGGTTTGGTTAGGATTGGTTGGGTTTGGTTAGGTTAGGTTATACTCACGTGGTGGAAGGGCAGGTAGAGGAAGAACGGTTGCTTGGTGGATGAAGCCTTGTGGATGAAGGCCAGGGCGTGATCCACTAGGCGCTGGTGGAGGGAGGGTAAATCCACCGGCTGTTCCACTATTGTTGTGTTCCTGTGGAGGGAGTCTTGTTGGATGGAGGGAGTCAATGAATCAATTTAGTGTCTTACCTGAAGCAGTGAATCAATTAAGTAACTTACCTAAAGCAGTGAATCAATTAACTCACCTGAACAATGGGCAGGAAACGTCCCAGTGCCAACACGTGTCGTAACAAGGCTGGCGACCTGGGAAGCACTGAAGACATGGGCACATATCGTGGGAGTATGGAACCCCCACATACTGCTCAAACCCATAATGTGTGGGCAGGTACTCTCCCCCGGCGCCCACACCCAGGTGCCACTTACCCACGATCATGGTACGGTAACCCTGCCCAGGAAAGTAACGTTAAGTTTACCTGGAGATTAATCACCCTAACCTAACCAAACCTGCCTAAGTAGCAATAAGGAGTCGAATCAACAGGTGTAATGAACTAAGATAGCCTAATTAATCTTCAGGTGATGCTATATGTGTTTACCTGGAGATCTCAAGACTATCGTTATCTTCTTATCACTCTTGTCAAAGGTTCAAAAGCTCGTTATCATCTCCCGAAGTTATCAAGGGATTGTGTTCACCTGATGAGGATGGGTGAGACTCGGATAGATTTTTGTCTATAAACTTGTTGGGTGACGTGAAGATTAGCCCCCCACCCCCCCCAGCTTATTTTACCAGAAGATTAGCCCCCAGCTTATTTTACCAGAAGATTAGCCCCCAGCTTATTTTCCTGATTAGCCCTCCCAGCAGAGCCGTCCCTAGAGCTTATTGCACCTACACATTAGCCCTTTAGCTTATGTGGGATGGGACTGAGGTGAACAGAAGCTGAACATAAGATGAACATAACAGGAAATGAACAGGAGAACATAGAAATAACGTGAATGAACTTTAAGAAGAACATCAAAAGAACGTGAAATGAGCATAAAGAACAAAAAAACTCAACAGGAAGTAAACATAGACATCCTGAACAGAACACAAGATGAACAACACCTGATCTTTGAGGAGGGAAGCAATGGTGGTTTCATTAAGAGGTAACCCGAGTGTATTGTCAGGTGTGAAGACTCCAGGGTACACGCCACTGCGCACCTGTACTCGACCAGTTAGTAGCGACGACCTGTAGACCAAGAAAAAATAGGAGTTAAGATGAAGGGAGAGGAAGAGGAGGGGAGGGGATGGTCAAGGAATAGGAGGAGGAAGAGAAGGGAAAAAATCACACTGCAGAATTTAAAACAGATTATATGTGATAATTTTTACTCATAAATGAAACTTAAGTGAACGAATCTCAATGAAAAAAAATTGGTTATATTTGTAAACTTTCGTATAATTTAGCTTAAGTCAATTAGTTATGTTATTCTTATTCTTTTAACCACAGGAGCATTTGAGATTGTGTTGAAGAAATATGACACAATGGGTGAAGGATTTTGACAACACTATAGAGACAACAGGAGTCACAGTGTTCATTCTGGAATTCATCGATCACCTCGAGTACAGATAGTTTATTGAGTGACTGTACGAGCTCTTGAATGTACTTACTTACTTGTACAAACTCTTGAGTGTATGTAAAGAGCTTGATCTACCCTAGTCTTAAGAGCTCACACTTGATGCAAACACTTATACTCACCCTCGAGAAGACCCAAAGATCCACCTTGAAGGAGTAACACTTGATGCAAACACTTATACACACCCTCCAGAAGACCCAAAGACCCACCTTGAAGGACTACAGACGGGACTGGTTACGTAGAACTGCGAGAAGAATCTACTGTTGGCCGCGAGTCTATCGATGTGCGGGGTCCTGGTGATATAGCCATAGGTAAAGTCTTCAACATGAGTAAAAAATGGATCACCTGAAAATTAACCTCCCCAGCTTATTTCACCTAAATTAATCCCCCCTAAGATTTAAACTAACCTAACTTAACTTAGTTTATAGGTATGTTAGGTTAGTTTAAGTTAGATGTAAGTTAACTAAGATTAGATTAAATTAAGTGTAGGTTAACTTAGATTTGATTAAATTAGATGTAGGTTAAGTTAGGTTATGAAGATAGCAGGTCCAGGAGCAATGCATCTTACCTGGAGGTGGGATGACCCGAGTAGGACAGGTCACCGTAACCCAGGTCATCTGCTAGAAGGATGATGATATTTGGTCGTGTCTTGTTGACCTTCAGTGACTGTTTACACTCACAAGCATCCCTCTCAATATCCTCTCCCCACTCACCTGTATTCACTCTCTCCCTCTCTTCAGCCTCTCCCCTTCCATCATCATCCATTCTCTCCCTCTCACCTGCCTCTCTCCTTCCATCATCATCCGTTCTTTCCCTCTCAATATCTTCTCCCCACTCACCAATATTCACTCCCATCCCTCTCTCATCTGGTATTCTCACCACCTCACCACTTACTAACATCACCAGTGAACAGACAAAAACAGTCCTCATTATCATCTTTATAAAACTCGTAAATAAACTTGGTAAAGAGTTAAACTAATAATTCGACTAGTATTGATAGTGGCTAGTATAAGAAACTACAAAATCACTCTGTAGTTTATAGAAGCGTTGGCTAGTTGTACACATTAGTTATAGTTTGTGATGATGCACTGGCTAGTATATAATGCCACGTTGGCTAGTTGTACACATTGGCTATAGTGTAAATTTGTGATGATGCACTGGCTTATTTATAATGCTGCAGTGGCTAGTTTGTAATGATACACTGGCTAGTCAGCTATTCACTATCACGGTAACTGAAGGAGATTGTGGGTGAGTGAGTTAACTTGGTGGTCAATATCACAGTATTTAGATAAGAGAGACTATTGAACCCTCTTATGGGGAGTAATCAGTGTATGTTTGTGTATATGTGTGTGTGTGTGTATATGTGTGTGTGTATATATGTATGTGTGTGTGTGTGTGTATTCAGTAAGAGGATCACCCCATTTGTGTTCACTAATTAAGAGTCGTCAGATATTTTTCAGCCATATTTGGATTTCTTTTGCCATCACTCAGAGACAGACAGAGAGCCGTGCCACTATAATGAGGAGGTTTTAATAATATTTTGAAGGAGTTATGGTAATTACACACACACACACTTTTGGAGAGATAAGATGTTAAGTGGAGTTTTAGCAAGCAAATTTGACCCTCACAATGTAATAACTTCAACCCAGGTATTTTTTATATTAATTACAGTACAGGTATATGATATAAGGTACTATACAGGTAACACAGGTTTTAATATGCTCTTACCATTAATGTTTATAGCATGAGTGTGAAATAGATGAGTTTGTGCTTGCAAGTGTTTTTGTTTTCTGTTTTTGTAGTCATTCGAGGCGTTTTGTAACGAGTGTTGGGTTTTGTCTTCGGGTTTCAATGTTTTTGTTGACGTGTATTTAATTTTTGATCAATAACATTTACACAGGTTAGGTAATGATGAGTGTACGGGTCACACACACACACACACCACAGTATAATTAAAGGCCAAATTAAAACACTTTTGCAAAATAAATTCATTTATTGTTAGATTTGTACATTTTTCTTTAAACTCTACCTTCCTTTACAAAATCCAATTAAAGTAAAAATAACCAGAAATACACTGGACACGACTTGTGGCTCAGTATTAAGTACCAGTATATTGTCTACCTGGTGACTGCCTCGCCAGGGGGGGGTTACCAATGGCTTCACCTCCCCCTCCATTCTTCCTGATACTGTAATATTATTAAACTGGACTAATGTTCATCAGTTAGCCTCCTTATAAATCATCACTTTATAAATACACAAAGTAAAACTGAACTTTACATCACTGAATTATATACAGGTTGACACTCCCTTATCCAAACTCCTTGGGGCCAAAGGAATTTCGGATTTTTTAAGGTTTTCAGAATGTTTTTTTTTTGTGTGTGTATTAGCCCACCCGGGCATAGATCACTGACCCACATCAGGGCCTGGGGGATATAATAAAAATTATAATAATAATAATAATAATAATTCATAGGTCTAGGTCGTGTTTCTCACTTTTGATCTTTTTTCATTCTTGTATTTCTTTATTATTATTTTATTATTACAGTACAGTACTGTATTATTGTTATTTTTATTATTTTTATTATTATGTATTATTATTATTATTATTATTAATGTTAATGTTATCATATTATTTTATTTTGGTGTAATTTTTATTAAAATTTTTATTTACAATGAATAATTATTATTATTATAATTATTATTACTATTATATTTTCGCCCCCAGGCCCTGGTGTGGGTCAGTGATCTATGCCCGGGTGGGCTAATCCCTGTTTAAAAAAAAAAAAAAATTGCCCCACAAAAAAACCCTTTCGGTTTTAAGAGCTTTTCAGTTTTCGGAATTTCAGATAAAGGGTTGTCAACCTGTATTACACATGATCACAACAAATATTCTAATAAGGTAAATAACTGGAAACAATACAGCAAAAACCACAATCAAAGTATAATGGCGAATCCTTCATCAAGCAAAGCAAAATCATATTTTTTTTTTATATCTCAACAAAATGAATACAAGATAGTGTCACCATACAGGTCTTGTTGTCACCATCACCTGAGAGTTTAACTTATGAGCATCAATATCTCCTTCCAGTACTCTTCTTCACCTGATGCTCATCGCCGGAATCGGTTCAGTCTTAGTTGTCGTAGCTCCTCTATATTAGGTTGTGTAGGGGGCGTTCCAGACCCTCCTGTAATACAATGAAGAGTTAAACAATTTTCTCATGCTAATATTTACTTTATCTTACCTTACCTTCTCATCTGCTAAAAGTGAGAACAAGATGTTAATATTCCTAAATTTATCATATTCAGTTAAAATACCAAGACTATATTGTAAACATTTCAACCTCCCATGATATAATATTACTACAGGTCTCATTTTTACATGTCCATTGAAGATTAGTTCCCCTCCTTCCCCCTTCGACTTTATTTCACCTAATGCTACTTGTGGTGGGGGTTAGATCTGGTCAATCTTCAGGTAAAATAAGCTGGGATGGGTTAGGGTGGTCAATCTTCAGGTAAAAATAAGCTGGGGTAATAATCTTCAAGTGATCAGAGTGGTGAGCATAATATCTGCAGGAAGAACTAAACTTTGTCTTAAACTCTGTCATAGTGATAAACTGCCTCACTTCCTGTAGCCTCTATGTAGACACACTCCTGGTTATCATTTGGTAACTGCACTATTACTTCACTTTCATTCACATTTTCTTGATCTTTGTGACAGATCCTTTGATACAAAAGCTCAAGAGGATAATAATAAGTGACTCAGGTGGACCAGTCTCCTCACCATGAACAGTACACAGTGTTTCTGGCTTCATGTTTAGCTCATATTCAAACCCTCAAGTAACCACCTTTCTTGGCACCTATTAAGCCTTTCCAGCACTAATATACTCTTCATCTTTTCTCTTAATATTATATACCAAATCAAGTTTCTTTCATCAGCTAAATATTATACTAGATACTGTACTGAATTCATGTTTGGAAAGCAGACAAGTCTCCTTAATGTACTGTACTCTAGAAGGTTACTATATTTATGCTGTATTAATTTCTTTACAAAAAAATATTAAACAATTCTTTTCCATCAAGATACAAAATGAAAAAAATATAAAATCATGTACACTTTTGCTCAGAGTAAGAAAAAAAGTACAGCATAAGTGACATAAAATGAGTGAGTGAATTGAAGGTAAAGGAGGTGGTGTCAGGGAGGTGTATAGGATCTGTCATGGTGTTAGGGATGTGTATAGGATCTGTTACGGTCGTCTCAGAGAAGCTCCTTGGATCGGTCACGCTTACCATAGTCGTACAGCTGGTTGGACTGCGAGACCTGTTCACTCTGGTACTGGGATCCGTCGTTGATATTCCATCCGTATGATTGTTGTGGCATTCCTGGCAGATGACACATGAAGCTCCATAATACATAGGACAGATACATATTATTCACAAACAACTGCTGTATCTCATAGCACACTGAGGAAAGACACATACGGAGGGAATAAGGGAGAGGATGATGGAACAATATAAGGAGGGTGGGAACAAGGGAGAGAAAGATGGAATAAGGGAAAGAATGATGGAACAATTTAAGGAGGGTGGGAACAAGGGAGAGAAAGATGGAACAATACAAGGAGGGAACAATGTAGGAACACAAATGGGAGGTGAATGAGGGTACAAATACAGGTTGACAATCCCTTATCCGAAATCCTTGGGGTCAGAGGCATTTCGGTTTTCAGAGCTTTTCGGTTTTCGGATAAAGGGTTGTCAACCTGTAGTAGAGCTAAAGGGACGGATACCTACGTGTAAAATCCGACTACAACAGAAATAAACAAAACATCGGCTAGATTTACCATCGTCATGTGATTGGCTGGCTTGTGATACCTCATCACCCGTGCTCCAAACATTCTGTTGATGTGAGTACTGCGCTGGTTCTGTGAGCAGGGGTAGGGGAAGGAAGGGGAGGGGGGGGGGGAAGTGAGAGAAAGGGGATTTATAAATTTAATATAATACTAAATACAAGAGGAACTTCGGTTAGTTCCCATAATGCTTGTGAAATAGTTGTATAATATTGTTCATTTGGTGTAACAGTTGTATAATATTGTTCATTTGGTGAGCAGTTGTACCTTAACACTTCCCTAGGCACCAATGCTTACCTGGGTGAGAGGCAGTGCCAGTTGTGCCATGATGGTAGGTGTACGAGGCTCCAAGCGAGGCGGAAAATCCTGGCACACTCCAATATATAGTGTTGATGAGGTACTTGAGTGGCCCCATAACATAGACAAGTCCCACTAATATACCTGTGGATATATCATTCTTATATAGATTACTGTATATATCTATAAAATAACTGACTAAATCTGTATGTCATAATTACTGAATCAAAGGTAAATGTCTAGTTATTCTTCAACCAGTGGCGACTAAAGCATCCACCCTCCCTCCTCCGCCAGTGTGGACAAAAAAGGAATCTAAGGAACATGAAACCTCCACTTGTGATGGCTGCTGTTTAACACCATCACTACGCAGAGAGGACCCCATACAGTACACAATAGGTTAAGGGTTAAAATGTCAACAGTAGGATGTGAAGAGGCTCGGGATGATGGCGGCCAGAGATTATTAGCCACAGGGACAGCAAGACACCAACTATGGCTAACAGACTAAATAAGGAATATAATTAGAGAAATTAGAGAAATAAAATTCAAGGGAATTATATATCCAACTAACAGGTAAAGGAAGATTTAAACTGGTCACTTCAACACTAAAACTCTCAACTTCACCATCGACAATTTTTCAACCTGGTGACGAGATATTCACCGTATATAAACGAAAAGAGTTCTTGGCTGCTAAAGTAAATAACGAGGAGACACTCACCAGCCAGATGTCCGATGAAAGAGGCTCGGGGGACGAGTATCTGAATGACCACGAGCTCCGCCCACACTGCGTACTTGGCCGGCACGATGATACCATGAACATACCTAGTGTCAGTCCCCTCATAGTGTGTTGTTAATACTTTTAGGGCGAAGAGAACGCCTGGGGAAAAAATGACAAGGAAATGTACGAGTAACTTAACCCGAGATGAGTATACATAGCTTAACCCTGTATACATAACTTAACCTTACTTGGTAATACATAGCTTAACCCGAAATGATTATACACAGCTTAACTCTAGCTGGGAAAAATACCTGTATCTCACCTGAAAATCCAATGGCACACTGCTTCATGTACGAGTAAGATTCAAGCAGTTCAGAAGCCAGCCAGACCAGTCCAACGTAAGTCAAATTTGTCGCAATGGTGAAAACTACGAGAAGAATCAAGAATTTCACCGAGCCGTACCTGAAGTGTAGTTGGGATTACTTCACCAAAGGCAGTAGATAATAGTACAAAGTTAGGAAGAATAGATATAAAAATTAATTTGTAGTTATAATTGTAAAAGTTAAGACAGTTTCACAATGATGAAATTCACTCGTCCATGATTTCACTAGATGCAAAATAATCTATATGAAATAATGACAAACTCAAATTAATGAGTGTAAGATAAAAATGAATATATTGAATGATGTATATGGAAGTTATCTTAGCTGGAAGGAATTGTACAAGAATCAGTAATCAAACACTGACCCAGAGAAGCTTTGGGGGACACCGATGTTTAGTCTCCCATAGTGTTTACCGATGTTAGTGGACATAATGATAAATACTGTGTCTGTGTGTCATATAAAATGTTAAATGAATATGTGAACTACAACATTCAATAAGTAGCTAAGTCCATATAAAAAAAATCATATCTGGGAAAACCAAAAGGTGTGTATCACAATGTAGAGGAGTATTAGCTGATGTGTCACTGTGGAATGAAATAAAGATATATAGTTAGGCCTCACATTGTGCACCATGGCCAGGGGTGAAGTCTGTCAATACCTGCTGTGTTGTTCAGTAACATTTATATTACTGTATGTATTGAGCCAACATACCAAGATAATTCATAGGTTAAATCACACACTATATTTGTGTAAGTATGGTACAGTATTCCTTTCAATATCCGGTATATAAACTTTTCTCAATTATTTTCAGTTTATACAATAATATAAATCTTGTTTTCCAATAAATGTGTCCTTCAAACGTTAATATATAAGGTAATTACAGTGTATAGTATATTTTTTTCCATAAGAGTGATCTTCAATTATATATCAGAAGTCAATAGGAAACTTGCATTAGATTTACTAAACATTGATAAACAAATATTTTCAAGGAATGGGACTTTTTCACTACTGGAAGGATGCCTGGATATCTATGTCACACAAGTATTTACATAATTAAAAGCTCAAAGACAGAAATTGGTGACAAAATGTAACAGAGAACAGCATCCTCACCTCTTCTCCAGTGTACGGCCTTTCAGTATCAGTGAAGCCATGTTGTAGTACAGGTGGAAGTCATCAGCATGTTCAATGGCCGACAGAAAGAGTCTTTTGTAATCGTGATACAGTAGGATGGATTCACCGCTCACACACACGTCGTACCTGTCCCAAGGAGGGTTTACGATCCCCATGAAGAGGAAACACTGCAAGAAAAGCAAATAAGAAAGAAAAGTGTATGACAACCAACAAACATCCAGGCAGTAACTTGAGTTTATATTGTTTCAGTTCATATGTAAGCAATGCAGGTATACAATGTAAGGAAACAATCTACTGTACCACCAAGACTGTATGAATATAGAAACAATGGTAAAGAGTATCCATCAATTTGAACAAGGTATGGTACAGGTAATTACTCTACTGTAGCAAAGCAAATTATCACCTCACCTGACCAATAATGGCAAGTAGGGTAACAGAAGGTATATTGCCCAGGCCAGTGCTGTACAGTTTGTGGAGAAGGAACATGATTCCCAGCCCTATTCCCTGTTGTCTCCGTCGAGGCATCTTCACCTAGCAGCAGTGTAACGTTACTTGTATGGTGATGTCCTTGTGTGGTGATGCCCTTATGTGGTGATATCCTTGTGTGGTGATGTCCTTGTGTGGTGATGCCCTTGTGTGGTGATGCCCTTGTGTGGTGATGCCCTTGTGTGGTGATGCCCTTGTGTGGTGATGTCCTTGTGTGGTGATGCCCTTGTGTGGTGATGCCCTTGTGTGGTGATGCCCTTGTGTGGTGATGCCCTTGTGCGGCGATATCCTTGTGCAGCAGTGACCTCGTGCAGCGATGTCTTGTACAGTAGGCTTGAAATCTCTACAAATAAAAACAGAATCAAAGTATAGATCACACAAGGTTAGCTGTATATTAGTGATATGAGATACCTAACTCTATAATCGAGGCAGTGAAGGTTTTCAATTGTATTTTCTTCTTTTCAGTATTTTACCCCACATTTTCCCTCTACTTCAAGCTCTGCACACTCTGAACGGTTAATATTGGTAATTAGAGGAGGTCCTATTATTTAAAATACTCTTAAAATATAAATTGGCCCAGGAAACACCATAGAAGAAAATAGATTAAAAAAGAATCCTCGTGATAATCATAAAAAAAAACTGAAATACCTATTAGGATAAAACTAATATTAACCGAAGTAGATAATAATATAAGCTAGGGAAGGTTAGGTTAGGTTCTCAAAGCTTTTATTGTTTTTCGGGTTTTTTCTTTGTGTTTTAAACTAGCATTTCTCCTATCCTAAAAGCACGTGCCCAATATGGAAGGCTTCACTGTCTTAACTAGTGTCAAAAGAGATCATATTTGTTAAAATCACAAGAAAACACTATTTGTCATCCAAAAATTGTGTTGGGTATAAAACGAATATTTACCCTTTTTAATTATTTTTTTCAAGAGGTAAGAAAGTATTTATCTTCTATGGTTGTTGATTCTTAAAGGACATTGTTCTAGAATATTCCCAAGGAGGTCAACTATTAGACACATGAAATGGATAAAACTTAGAATTATTTTACTGGAAAAAAAAAATCAGACGAAATGACATACCTCAGATATACACAAAGTAAATCCTTCTTCTACGCTATTTATGAGACTCGTTATGCCAAAATGACACATACATTCAAGTACTGGCATGAGGCAGTGACAGGTCTGGGTGGGACAACACTAAGTGACCTGTATTGGCTGCCACTGACCTGAGTCTTCTGTTTGTTTACATCCTGGCCATGACGTCATCACTCTCACTCTACGGGGTTACAATTAGGGTCATCTAATGTTGTTTGACTTTATTTACTGAGTCATTTACCGTCATACTCAATCACTCACTCTCTCATTTACTCAAATACTCACTGTTCTATTCACTCACTGTTCTATTCACTCACTGTTCTATTCACTCACTGTTCTATTCACTCACTGTTCTATTCACTCACTGTTCTATTCACTCACTGTTCTATTCACTCACTGTTCTATTCACTCACTGTTCTATTCACTCACTGTTCTATTCACTCACTGTTCTATTCACTCACTGTTCTATTCACTCACTGTCATAATCACTCACTGTTCTATTCACTCACTGTCATAATCACTCACCTACCGCCCCATTCACCACCGTTCTATTCACTCACTGTTCTATTCACTCACTGTTCTATTCACTCACTGTCATAATCACTCACTGTTCTATTCACTCACTGTTCTATTCACTCACTGTCATAATCACTCACTGTTCTATTCACTCACTGTTCTATTCACTCACTGTTCTATTCACTCACTGTTCTATTCACTCACTGTCATATTCACTCACTGTTCTATTCACTCACTGTCATAATCACTCACTCATTCACTTTCTTAATCATTCACTCACTCAGGCGTCTCACTCACTTATTCACATACATCTCTCCTTCCTTTCATGTTCACTCACTCACTTAGATACAATCTTTATTTTAATCTATATAAAAAATGCGACAAGCTCAGGAGAGAGAGAGAGAGAGAGAGAGAGAGAGGATTTTACTGAATAATATATATTTATCTTTCTAGCTCTTGATAGGTTAGTTAGATATTTTACCAAGCTAATTTATCTTCCGTGAGCTGGTAGACTTTTCCAGAGATCTATCACCATTACCTCAGCTGATAGACTATCACCATTTGAGCTGACAGAATCTTCCACCATCAATCAACCTCAACGTGAAGAAGTATTTCCTTATTACTGTCCTGTATACCACCTCCCAGCTTGAATAACTCATTAAGATCTGCTCTATTGTGTCTCGTTCTCAGTCTACTTGGATAATTCACACCCCTAGGAATCCTAGGGGTGTGAATGTGATGTCTGTACACTGTATAAAGCGAGTTAATGACGAGATAATATTGTGTCAGGGTCATAAGTAAAGAATAGGTGAATCAAATCAAACAGGAATAGTAAATCAAGTTGAATAATGAAGAATAAGTGAATCAAATCAAACAGGAATAGTAAATCAAGTTGAATAATGAAGAATAAGTGAATCAAATCAAACAGGAATAGTAAATCAAGTTGAATAATGAAGAATAAGTGAATCAAATCAAACAGGAATAGTAAATCAAGCTGAATAATGAAGAATAAGTGAATCAAATCAAACAGGAATAGTAAATCAAGCTGAATAATGAAGAATAAGTGAATCAAATCAAACAGGAATAGTAAATCAAGTTGAATAATGAAGAATAAGTGAATCAAATCAAACAGGAATAGTAAATCAAACTGAATAATGAAGAATAAGTGAATCAAATCAAACAGGAATAGTAAATCAAACAGGAATAGTAAATCAAGTTGAATAATGAAGAATAAGTGAATCAAATCAAACAGGAATAGTAAATCAAACTGAATAATGAAGAATAAGTGAATCAAATCAAACAGGAATAGTAAATCAAGCTGAATAATGAAGAATAAGTGAATCAAATCAAACAGGAATAGTAAATCAAGTTAAATAAGGCGGGTTATGACGTGAGGGAGGGTTGGAGCAGTTGGCACTAGACGGCTCTGGCAGATCATGTGATGGGATCGAAGTGACCAGTCGACCTGTCAACCCCCTTCACCTGGATTTCACACTTAATTAACACAGGTAAGTCAATTAATTACCTAATAAACTAACTAGTAAAGGTGTGTTAATATTTTGTGTAATTTTGAGTATTTGTCTTATATTTGAAGAGGTGTTTGTACTCGTTGGACCCTAGTCAATGAGGGTAGCTATGGGGTTTTAAGTGTTATGGAAAGGTTTAGTCGTAAATGTAGTTTGGATTTTTTATTTTTATTTATTAAAGACCTTTTTTAGTGATGTAGGGTTGTAGTTGTGTTGTATTTTGTGAGTTGTCATTAGTTTTTTTTGTGTACCCTGGGGTCTAATGTGGACCTCAGGATCTGAGTGTTGTTGTGTTTACGTAATATATCGTTGTATGGATGTTTTAATGGTGTATTAATTATTCACGCGTGGTTTTGTTTCGATACGTATGCCGTCGCTGGTTATATGTGTATGTATAAGCGAGGGTTGGTGGGGTTAGGTTATATCTGGTGAAAAGTTCATTACGTTGAGCCAGATTTTTCTTTTAACTGCTCTGATCCAATTTGGTGATAAATGGAGGGTTAGAGGTTATGTTATGTTAGGTTACGTTACGTTAGGATGAGTTACGTTACGTTAGGATGGGTTAGATTAGGATAGGATAGCTTAGTTTAGGATAGGTTAGGTTAGATTAGGATTGGAAATGTTAGGTTAGCTTAACTTAGGATAGGATAGGATAGGTTAGCATTATGGTGTTAGGTCATCGGGGTGAAATAAACGTTAGTTCATAATATTTACACAGTCTACATAATCCCGTAGCCTTACATGCCATTATCCGAAATGTCTAAATCTTGCAGGCCGTCGAAAACACACACACCACACTGTTGTATATGACTCACAGAAGTACGTGAGCATATTTAGGTAATGTGATGCCCTGAAAATGATTGCCGGTAAGAAATTATTTGCTGTAAGGTACTCTGTTGGGGGTCACCTGAAGATTAGCCCCCTTGCCCAGCTGATTTTTACCTGATTAAATACCCTAATGGAACCGGAGGGGGGTGGTAGGGAGATTATTGTTTAGGTGAAGTACTCTGGTTGGCTAATCTTCAGGTGATGGGATATATTTTAAGGTTATGTTATCTTGATTGGCTCAGTGATGCTTTAAAGAATTGAGAGATTATTGTTGCTGCTCCTGATTGAGTGCCATTAGGAAAATACATCATGAGTATTGTATATTACTGTACTTTGGAAGGTGATGTATTGTATAGGTTAAAGATGACTTAATTAATATTGTTTACTTTCTTGCTGTCATGACCTTATCAATTTTTTTTTCCCCACTGTTAGATAAAAGTGGGGTTGATAGCCTTCCCTGACTGATATATTGGTGTGTGTGTGTTGCATTGAAGAACATTGTTTTTGTGGTTAAATAATATATATAATGATGAATTTATAAGTTATTTAATATATATTTACTAATTATTACCCCAGATTACTTAACTTGAAATATAAAGATAAATATATTAGCTGCAGTATATGGTATTTAACTTACCTATGTACAGTCTCTCAAAAAAATTACCTATAAAATATTGTGTTGAAAAAATATGACTCAATGGACTCAGGATTTTGACAACACTACTGAGACAACAGGAGTCACAGTGTTCATTATGCATCTCATCGATCACCCCGAGTACAGATAATTTACTGAGTGACTGTATGAGCTCGTGTAGTTTATATCGGATTTAACAGTAATGAAAATGATCTTGTAATATATAAGTAGAAATAGACAATGATTAAGGCAGTGATAAGAAACAACAAGGTTAAATATGGTTCGTCAAGATTATTTCCTGATAAAGAAATTATTTTGGATGACCAGAGGATTAACCACAGCTTATTTCACCTGAAGATTAGACATCCAAGCTTATTTCACATGAAGATTAGGTGCCCCAGCTTATTTCACCTTGAGATTAACCATCCTATTGGTAACCTAACTTATCAGTAACCTAACCTATCAATAACCTAACCCAACCAAACCAAACTAAATGTAATCAAGCCAAAACTGACCTATTAGTAACCAAATCTAACCTAATCTACTGGTAACCTAACCTAACCAAATCTGTTCTAACCTAACCTATTTCCCCCTTCAGTAGTATTGGGGGTTTTAATCATCAGGTGAACTAAACTGGTAGGGAAGGGACTACAGCACAGAGTAACCCTAATGCCATTCATAAACCGTGTTGGGTTAATAATAATAATAATTAACGGTTTATTGAAAAAGTTCTGCAACCCGAAGGCTGAAAATATACATTGGACATAAATGACTTATTACATACATTGGTAATTACCATACTTATTCACGCTTCTCTTTCAGGATAGTGTAGCGTGCCACGATGGCATCCACCGAGTACTGGCTGATCTCCGCCCCGGGGGACAAGACCTGCCAACAGACATGGGAGAAGCTGAACAATGTCGCGGCGGTCCAGAACCAGCTGAGTGTCAACCACAAGTTTCACCTTCCAGATCTTAAGGTGAGAGTCAGGTATCAGGTACATTTGTGGTCAAAAGTTCGCTTCGTCCCAAAATTAAGCAGTAGCGATTCCAAACTAGAAGCAACAGTTAGTGTGAGTCATTTAGGAGATTCATTCCCTTTACTTAGTTTCACCAAAGGAGCGAACTTTTAATCGTGACTGTACTGTGGCGGTCTAAATATATTTAACATTTGATTTTGTCTTCTCCAACGAGTTGATGGGAAAAAAGGTGAACCCAATTAGACACCGTTCAGAAATGTACAAGAAATCAAAGGAATATATTTTATGTGCGAACTTTCATCCTTTTTTTTTCACGTCATATAATTTTAGACCCGTGTGATTTCGTTGAACGTAGGAATAATTTTATAGATACATCACAATATTGTTAAAGCTGCCATTCATAATATAACATAGAATTTATATTTTTTTTTAGGAGGTAAGAATTTTTTATAGGAATCTGGAAGCATTAATGTCTTTTAATTTTATTTATTATTTTATATTTTTTGAAGGTAATTAAGTCAACTATTTACTTACTTAATTATCACCTGTCCTCTTAGTGTCTTGCTCAGCCATATGTGTAAGTGACCCATCCATGTATTATACCAGTAAAAATCTCCCTTCAGGTTGGCACATTAGATCAGCTGGTCGGCCTGAGTGACGACCTGGCCAAGCTCGACACCTACGTAGAGGCCGTGACCCGTAAGATGGCCAGCTACCTGGGTGAAGTGCTTGAGGATCAACGAGACAAACTACCCGAAAATCTTCTTGCTAATCAAAGTAAGACGTAGAGCGAGAAGTATAATTTTTTTTTTCCCAGTCTCTTGGTAATTCATCTATTTAAAATTTCTTCTTTTTCTTCTACTTCTTCCTCTTAATATTTTCCTTCTTCCTTTTCCTCTTATTCTTATTCTTCCTCTTCCTTTTATTCTTCTTATTCTCTCGTACGTGATTTTGTTGTCCTTGGTAAACCTTGAAGCCTAACTCTACCATCAGGTATACCAACCTTGTGGCATTGCTCATTCCTAACATAACTAATTTTTTTATATCTCACTCTGGTGGATGTTATGGTAAACTTGTAACAAATCGTGTAATATATTTAATGGCGTTATCTTGGCTTCCTCGGTTCATTTACATTAAGCTGTTATTTACTGTTACATTTGAGTCAGTAGATTTGTGTTGTTATAACATTATTTATTCAGTTGGGTTTACAGTATAGCCAATATATTCTTTTGCCATGTGGTTTATTTTTTCACACGTACAGTATAATAAAGTGCCTCTGGATATTATGGATGGGGATTGGCTATACTTTCAGAACAGGCAGAAAATATGCTACTTGAAACTTAAGAGATTTGACTGTAATTTAGAAATTTAAGGTCAGCTGGAAAGGTCAGATGGTGGGATGGATCACCTGAAGATTAAACCCCTTAGCTTATTTCACCTAATGATTAAACACACTAACACTGAGCAGGTTAGGTTAGATTAGTTAATAGAATGTTTATATATAGTAGAAAGTGATGACTAATTTAATTTGTTAATATTTTACCCGACCACAGTGGACCTGGCCACGTACTTGACTAAATTCCAGTGGGAGATGGCCAAGTTCCCCATCAAGCAGTCACTGAGGGGTATTGTAGATGCCATCAACAACCAAGTCACCCAGATTGAACATGACCTCAAATCCAAGTCCTCAAATTACAACAACTTGAAGTCAAACCTGGCCAACATGGAGAGGAAACAGACGTATGTATTACTTGACACTACTGTATTTAAGATATGATTTTGTCTTCTCCAGTATGAGTTAGTGAGGATAAATTAAACCCGATTAGACAACATTCAGAAATTGTACAAGAAATCAAAGGAATATTTTTTATTTGCAAACTTTCAGCTTCTTTTTTTAACGACAGTACGATGGAACTTATAAAATTTAGGTCGATGTGGACTTTGCTCTATCTCAATTTGGGAATATTAAAAGAAACAAACAGAGGTGATGTGTACACTCACTTCAAAAATGTATTCTAGTTATTTTAGTGTGGGACAATATGATACAACGGGTGAAGGATTTTGACAAGCTTACCGAGATACTTTTTGAAGCACGTGTACAGTATAACAGGATGACATACACTGCCAACTTCATTTTAGATAGATAGTAATGAATGCACTACACTGAACTACGCTACACTACAGGTACACTACACTAAACAGAATTACTGAATACTTATCTAAAGTTAATAGGCAAAAGGGAGAAAATAAGTATACAGTCATTGATTTACTTACCGGTACATCCGTATTTCCAAATTTTTTACGTGTAAGGTCCGGAAATCCTCCAAAAAATTTAAGATCTTCCTAAACTTTACAACTCTGAATATATGTAATGTAATCAACCATTCTGTACAGTACTTGTGTTTACTCTCACTTATTCAGAAGCTGTCTACCTTCCTATCACTCTAATTAGTACCATTTTAACACATTGTCTTAGAGTACTGTACATAATTATAGTACAGTATGTATTATTTTTGGTTGTTTTAGAGTACTTGTACATAATTACAGTATAGTATATATTATTTTTTTGGTAATTTACATTGACAAGATGATGTGTAGTGTAGAAATATCAACATCATGATTTATATAGACTTACGTATTTTTAGTATAAATTGAAAAGATGTTATGTCATTTATATAGAGTAATTTAATTGTTGTTTTTGTTTCAGGGGAAGTCTTTTGACACGAAACCTGGGGGAAGTGGTGAAGAAGGAGGACTTTGTTCAAAACAGTGAATACCTGGTTACTCTTCTGGTGGTGGTGCCTAAGTGAGTGTTGTCTACTGTACCTCTCACCATTATCTACCTGTATTGATCCATTATGTAGTAAATATATGTACAGTAGCCTTATGTGTATATCTTTGGTATAGTGTGTGTGGTGTGTGTGTCTTGTATGTGTGCGCATAAAATAACATGTCATTCGTGTTTCAGGATGTACTACCCAGATTGGCAGTCCAAATATGAACATCTGTCGGACATGGTTGTGCCGCGCTCCTCCCGCATGATCTTTGAGGACCACGACCACGGCCTCTTTACTGTCACGCTCTTCTCTAAGGTTGTGGACGAGTACAAGCTCCATGCTCGCGAGAACAAGTGAGTTATGTTACCATTTATCTCCGTCTTATGCTGGTTAGTGGGGGTTAGGTTTGGTAGGTGGGTGGGTGGTGTTTGATTACCTGAAGGAATATACTGTAGGGATTCTTGCCTTGCCAACTGAGAGGCCACTTCCCATTGTTAAAGAGGGTTGGCTATAGGAAAGGCATCCAGCCATAAGACTTGCTTCAAATTTATGTGATGGCAACTGGGGCACTGTGACATTAGATCATGGCCAACTTATCCTAGTTTAGAAAATGACTAAAATGGTGATGATGATGGTGATGCAGGACTCATTTCTTTTATTTTCCAAAAGGTATTGTGTGATGGTGAGGCACAGGAGACACTGAATAAATGATGAGACAAATGTTTACAAGTCCAGTTTAATGAGGAAGCTGTAAATGATCTTGGAAAATAAACACATTATTCCTCTCACAACAACTCGAGGTGTAGTAACGTTGTTCTCTGTTTCTCGTCCAGATTTGTCGTCCGAGAATTCACCTACAATGAGGAAGAGTTGACCGCTGGCAAGAACGAACTATCTAAGCTGATCAACGACAAGAAGCGGCATTTTGTAAGTCACACTATGGCACTATGCCCCAAGACACTCTAGGCTACTGTACCCTTGTTTTTTCTTTCTTTCGTGTAATTTTCCTGCGAGAATTTACTCCTGTTTTTTTTGGCCGTGATTTTCCTGCCATTTTGTATTATCATCTTCACTTTGCTATGTATCTCATTCTTTTTCTACTCTATTCTTTTAAGGTGTCTATACTCCCTTGCTAGAGTGAAAGGAGAGGAAGGAAACATTGATAAATAAAGACTAATGATAAATGAATAGATAAATAAGAAATAATGATAAGAATTAACATTACCTTGGCATATAGACATTGTTGATTAATTTATTGTGAAACTGATAAAGATGGCACTGACTAATATGACTACTTTATTGTCTTGAGTAATCACAGACATTGTTTTTATTTGGGCCGAGGCTAGTTGTACGTGTTTTTATTTGGGCCGAGGCTAGTTGTACGTGTTTTTATTTGGGCCGAGGCTAGTTGTATGTGTTTTTATTTGGGCCGAGGCTAGTTGTATGTGTTTTTATTTGGGCCGAGGCTAGTTGTATGTGTTTTTATTTGGGCCGAGGCTAGTTGTATGGACAGATCTTGGCACGTGGTGTGTCGCATTGGCCGAGGATTGAATAATTCTCGGAAAACCTGACCTAGCCTTGAGAGAGCCAACGTCACGAGGGCTATTTCTCGGCCCTCACAAGAGCCAACGTCATGAGACTTGCAGATAAGTTTAGCCGCAGCGTTTTGTTTAATAGTGTTACATTTGTCTTACAGGGTCCTCTGGTACGCTGGTTAAAAGTCAACTTCAGTGAGTGCTTCATCTGCTGGATACACGTGAAGGCCATACGAGTCTTTGTAGAGTCTGTCCTCAGGTGAGCATTAGGCACGTTTGTTTCTCCCTCGGTAACGAAAGTTTTGTAGCGTTCTCATTACTGAAAGATTCATCCTCACAACTTACCTAACCTGCTGGTGATGATAATGATTGATGATGATGATAATTGATGATGACACACTATTTTTCTCAGATATGGGTTGCCAGTAAACTTCCAGGCAATACTCGTTCACCCACACAAAAAGAGCATGAAGAGGCTGCGGGACACACTGAACCAGCTGTATGCCCACCTAGACTCTTCTGCAACAGGGGGAGCAGGAGATGTAAGTGCTGTACTGTACTCCTGTTATATAGGTGTTAAGTCATGCATTAAACCCCCACCAAAGAGGATTAAGTTAACTTCAACCCCCCACTAAAAAGGATTAAGTTACCTTGAACCCCCACTAAAGAGGATTAAGTTACCTTGAACACCCACTAAAGAGGATTAAGTTACCTTGAACCCCCCACTAAAGAGGATTAAGTTACCTTGAACCCCCACTAAAGAGGATTAAGTTACCTTGAACCCCCCCCAAAGAGGATTAAGTTACCTTGAACCCTAACCAAAGAGGATTAAGTTACCTTGAACCCCCCCCAAAGAGGATTAAGTTACCTTGAACCCCTACTAAAGAGAATTAAGTTACCCTGAACCCACCCCAAAGAGAATTAAGTTACTTTGAATCCACACCAAAGAGGATTAAGTTACCTTTGAACTCCAACTAAAGAGGATTGTTAACTTCAACCCCCAATTAGAGTTAAGTTACTTGAACCCCCCCCAAAGAGGATTAAGTTACCTTGAACCCTAACCAAAGAGGATTAAGTTACCTTGAACCCCCCCCAAAGAGGATTAAGTTACCTTGAACCCCTACTAAAGAGAATTAAGTTACCCTGAACCCACCCCAAAGAGAATTAAGTTACTTTGAATCCACACCAAAGAGGATTAAGTTACCTCACACATTTTCTCCCTTTTTCAGACTGTGGACATCCCAGGGCTGGGCTTCAACACTAGTGAATATTACCCTTATGTCTACTTCAAGATTAACACGGACATGATTGGTGATCACAGGCCTTAAGGAACCACCATTAGCCTCTGCTGTTGTTGAATTGCCAAAATTGTGGGAGTCTTGAAAAGATGTTATTTAAAATTTATGGTGTGGACTAGATGCTAATTTTTTAACTTGAAGTTTTTAAGAATATTTACAGATGCAGAGAATAAAAGAAAAAAAATCATATAAATTTAAATGATGTAGATTGAAAGAAAAATTATTGGCTCATATTTTATTTCTTCTAGTGGTGCACAAAGCCGATGACTTCATTCCTCATTTACCGTAGGTGTACAAGTTGTGAAAGATTCCCTGTTTAGAGACAGTTGTTTTATTTATTGGTACTGTGGTCAGAAGAATGTAATATATTTCCTTTGTACATTATAATGATTTAATCTAGTGGTCAGAATACCTAATGTACCTTTGGGTTTGAGGCGACATTCCCCCCCCCTTTTCATTCCAGCGTTTATAAGACGGTGATAATAATTGTTACTTGTACATTAGTTTCTTAGTGAGATGTGTTCAGCCCACATCCTGACACCTTTACCAATACATACTCAATTTTTGATGTGCATTTGACTCGGAGAATGAGATATTTATATATTTTCTATCCTATCCGGAACAAATTTATTTTACACTTTGCTATTATTATTACTGTTTCATCTATCTTGCCTTAAGTTATTTATTGATGTAATTATTTTTTAAAGTCCAGTGAAGCAACAACATTTCAAGGTAGCTTCATTGATTGACCAGTAGATATCTAGTTCTTGTTGATGTCACTTCTCAAGATGTGTATAATAACACTGTTGGACGAGCCTAATGTTGATCCCCCCCCCTTCCTAATGACCACAATGCATACTTGAAAATTGGGTTGATATAAGATAGAACTCTCTGAATAGTGTATGGTGTAAAGCTAGATTATTGTCTGTGTGTATATTTTATGTAAATTAACAAAAACTCGTGGTGTAATAAATATTTCCTGTTGGGTGGTTGACTGATGTACAGATTGGTATATACAGTATACTTTACATGTGAATAAAGAGTACATAATATAGTCTCTTATAACTAACCATTAACCCTTGGAGGATGATAAAAAATATAGTTATAACCTACCATTAATCCTTGGAGGAAGATGGCTTAACCAATGAGAATGAGTAAAATTTCCTCCTTGATAAAGTAACAAGACAATGAAAGTTGTATTGAAGAACAGACCAAATGGTGAGCTGACAGGTGGTGATGAAATTAAAAGTTGGCCACAATTGACCATGGAAGTGAGTAGAAGTAGTGTGTGTGTGTGTGTAGCTTGTGATCATTATAATATAGGAATGAAGATGAACAAAAACACGATAAAATTAATTGAAACTTCTACTAATTCTCAATCACTAAGTTAGAGGAGGAGGAAGTAACATGAAAGTGATGTGTTTAAAAGAGAAAATTATGTAAAAAATAAAGTACAGATAAATATTGTGGAAGTGAAATGGGTGTCATGGAAGGAACCACTGAAATAATGGTAAAATGAGTTGAGACAATGGTAAGCTTTTATGGTGAAAATGAAAGGAAGATTTGGTAAGTGAATATTTGAGAATTTTGTTTGAGAAGGAAGATATTAGTAGCCTACAGAATATAGTAATGTTACTTTGATGGAGAAGTAGATAATTATTATAAATGAAATAGCAGCTTCGGAGTCAAAATTTACAGTTGGTTACCAATACAATTTCAATTGTTTATTCCTTGATAGAGGAAGCGGGATCCTAGTGCTGTCACTAGATACCCCTGTACAATGACACCAGAAGCATCTGGCAAGTGTGACACGTATATACAGTATAAATATATACTTGTCTTGCGGTGCCAGGATACCTAAAATGAAAGTTAATTTTCTCGGTTGCAGGAGTTCAAAGTGGGTGGAGGAAGTTTAGGAAGTTCTTAGTTTTATTGACAGCAAGAAGACCTTTCCTCCATGTGAAGGAAAGATGTATACTGTCGTGAGAAGTATGATGGTGTATGGCGTTGAAACCTGGGCAGTTCAGAGGAGGACTTGACGGATTGAGTCTGCTGAAATAAGAATGGTGAAGTGGATGTATAATGTGGCACTAAAAGATAGGAAACCCTGTTCAGGACTAAGAGGGTAGCTGGGTATTGAGAGTTTTGGGAAGTTTCACTTAGAGGCAGGCGGAGATGGTAACTTTGTAGAGAGATAATGGAGGAAACCAATTGGGGTGAGAGATGCAGGAGTAATTGTGGAGGGGAGGAGAACCACAGGTAGGCCAAAAATGACACGAGAAAGAAATAACCAAGAGTTTAGAACCTGATGAGAGACTGCAAGAGACCTGCTGTTAGGTTACCACTCATAACCACTGCAACTATGGAAATAATACACGGGTACCAGAAGTAGACTAAGAGGCTTTAAAAATGTGGTACTACAGGAGATATTTTAAGAGTTACACTGATATAAGTGGTGTAGTGGCTGAATGTAAACAGTATTGATTTTGCTGATGGTCACAAGATTGAGTTTTGGGCACCCCAGTACACCAAGTTGTGAATGGGTACCTAACTTGACACTTGAGGATATGAAGGTAGTCAAGTACTGTACGGTCTTGGCTACACTGCATCATCCTGTACCAAAGGGTTAATATTGTTTTTCCATGGTAACTACTCATTTTTTTATATTGGTTGAAAAAAAGCTTGAAGAAGTACTAAGGTTAAATGGAACAAGAGAAACGCTGGAAATTACCGTGTTTGAAGTTCAGATATTAATGGGTAAAATAGAGAGTAGGAAGGCCATGGGAAGAATGGGTTAGGATGGACGAATCAAATTGAACGTCGGGATCCTCAGAATGCAAAAAATCTGGAAGGAATAGTAAAACAATTAGCACACTAAAGCCGAAGAAACAGAGTAACTTAGCTTTTATCACAGTAGCCTATATAATTAAGCACAATGAACTCTGGTGGTCCGGTAATTACGGGCTGCCTCAACCACTGCTGAAGACTGTACTGTAGGCATGCGGCAGAGAGTTGAGGTGGACAACAGACATCTCGCACAGGTACTCCACCTTCGACTCACCCCATACAGACGCCTTGCCTCTAAAGCCCCGTCCACACGATCGAGCAGTGCCCGGCGGGCTTTGCCCGTTTATCAGGCAAAGCCTGTGTGTTGTTGTACACACGGGGGTGGCTGGCGGCAGTCATAGTTGGGTGCCGGTAGCTGGTACGTGGTCAGCAGTGGCGGGTGTGGTACGATCACCATGGTGTGTCGCAGGAATAATCACCGGACAGTTAAAGCGAAGAGCATAGCGTTGTGTACTATAATAATTGCAGCTATGTGCAAAAAGAAGAACCAAATGCAGAAAAGGGAATGGTGCAAAGAGTGGTTAGGTCGAATTAAAGTATTTGGAAGTCATGCCACGATTTTACGAGAACTGCAGGATGGAGATGAGCAAGACTTCACCAATTAACTGTACAAGAGAATGGACCCACCACTCTGTGTCTCCCCTTCCCAGAGTCCATTAAGTTTTTTGCCTCCTGCCATAACACAGCTTCATGTTCTCTCTCCCTTTTAGTTAAGTCATTGGCTATTCTTATGTCTTGGAATTTCATGTTACCTTGCAGGTTCCTGATGTTTCTAAATAGGTTGGTCTTTATATCTGCAGTAGATAACTTGACTAGCATAGGTCTAGCTTTTCTCTGGATAAATTTACCCAGCCTAATCACTTTAACTATTATCTCCTGGCCACTAGTGATGCCACATTCTTTTATTAGGTTCAGTGCATAAGATTTATCACTCTCAATCCTTTCGCTCATTGTTGGGGATCCAGATTCTGGCACACCATATACCACTATGTTGTTTTCTCTCTTCTTTCTCTCATTTAGTTCCTTTGTAAGTTCACCAACAGGCTCTGGTTTCCCTGTGTTGTCTTCCTGCTTCACTTCAGTGGCACTACGGCCCAAATGCAAGATCAGCCGTGGTGTATACCATGCCATGGTATCCCGGCGGTAGTAATACAATGGAGTGAAAATTTTGTGATTATTCAAAATGGGCCATGGTGGTACCCGACTGTCGTTTGTTGTTACTACGTCATCGTAGTGTAGTCGGGTGTACCAACTGCCAGAAGTCTTGGGGGTTGGTATGCTTGCACCCTGAAAAACGTTGTCAGTGGCACGAAACGTTTACTCTTGCTACACGATTTACGAGCATAAAAAACTTGAATCCCAAGCTAAGGTGGACCTCATTTTCCTATTTTCTTGGATTATAAGCCAATTCTGGGAATAAAATACGATTATTTACAGTGAATATACAGTAGGTAAATAAAGCCTGTGACAACCATAAAAATGTAGGAATTGAGTGTAATATCTGTTCCTTCTTTATATTAAAAGCAGGATATGCTATAATATATGGATGATCAAGAGTAAAGTATTTTAAAAGAAAAATCATCCACAAATAAAATAATACGCAATATCCACGTATGTATGCAGAATATAAAAAAAATACTAATAATTAAGGCATACAGTACGTTATGATTTCTCCAAGGTATATGTTCAGAAAATTCCAGAAACTGCATTTTTTCTAGTCTATGAGTAATTTGGGGATTTTACGGAAAGTCTCCAAATTTTTCTGTTCGGAGTCTGGGAACCAGTTCCGAGGTTAGGTTAGAAAGCAAATTCCAAAATCTTTCCTGGAACCGGAAAAATTCCCCATCAATCAAATGATACCAAGATTTATTTCTTCAGTATTGGTGAAAGGTGAATAGTCAGCTGTATCGCTACCTGTAAGTGAAAATAAAGTCATTAATATTGTGGTAGTTAAATTTGCAAATTCTGAAACATCTATATTTATGAGGGTTAATATTTATAAGTTTCCAACATCTAAATATTGAGGGTAATTTTGTCTGTTCAAAAAAAAATAAATATAAAAAATTCCAAAGGAAACTCAGATTTGTTTGGTTTGATATGCAACACAAACTAACAAAATTATTGTTTTTTCTCATGTACTGTAGTGTATAGTGTTATGGTGATTCCAAAACTTTGATCCCTTTTTTTGGAGAAATTCATAGAACAAAAATTATAAGCCCTTTAAAATTTTAATGATCTATATAAAAATGTTAAACTAACTTAACTTAACTGGAAACTGACTTAACTATTATAAAATAAAGTATACTGTCTTTCATATTTTAAAGGTTGGATTAAGGACAAATTCACTTAGGTTAATTTCTGGTTACAGTTAATTAGTCAAGTCTGACATATTTCTGCTGTCAACATTAGAATGTACGTATATCACATCTATTGAAGATTCCTAATTTCATTATCTTTGAATATCCAAGAATTGTAACATAAAAACAATTAACGGTAAAGGCAATCATACCTGTGATTACTTTCTACAATTATTGCATCTAGCTATAATTGAGTGGAGCATCAACGTGAGTTAGGTAAGATACAAGGAGTTTAAAGATGAAAATGTATTACGGTCTCTCCTCGACTTACGACGGTGTTCCGTCCCGACGACGAGGTCGTAATACCTGAAATATTGTTATTAAATATTATCATCAATGACGTCTTTTGGTATTAAACAATACAATTTGGTGCTAATTGGCATTTGAAAAAACATAATTTCAATGTCACCAAACCTAACCTAACCCAACTTAACTAATCTTACGTAACCTAACTTAACTGGTAAAAATCAGTCAACTTAAAATCATTAAATTCGCTGGATGGCCAAAAAGATAATATATCATCAATTCCATTTACTTTAGAAGGACTTATTCATTTTTGTTGAAATCATGGACATACTGTCAATGGCAAAGTTAATTAATATCACCACTCCAACTGTTGGCCCAAACAAGTCGTAAAGTAGTTCTTTCTTGTAATACATTGAGTCACTAAGGGAATAAAAAAATAAAATATGAATTTAGATCACTGAATTTATCTTATTAGTAGCAAATTGTGGTTAAACTGATACACTAATGAAACATGCCTGGGAAGTACCTAGCACTAGTTACCTGGCATATTTGGACTTATTAGTGTGAAATTTATGCTACAAAGTATTTATACTAAGGAAATAATTATTTTGGTAGTGCTGGACTGTTATTAATTGCGCTCATTATGAAAATTGGGTGGATATTAATTCTGATAAAGGACCTCCATCGACCATCACGGGTGGACCAGTTTGGATTCACTGGCGCGGTTACCTGGCATATTTGGACTTATTAGTGTGAAATTTATGCTACAAAGTATTTATACTAAGGAAATAATTATTTTGGTAGTGCTGGACTGTTATTGCCTTCCAATTCATTTTGTCTGGTCATTGTTCCACCTGTTGTTGTTCAATTCCTTTTATTATACACCTCTTCTGGTAATTTTTCACATTCGCTGTGGAGCCACACATCACAGCTAACTGCTCTGTCGGTCTCCTTGACTGTTGGTCCACACATCCCGGTGTTCTCTCCTCCCTGTGTGTTGACCCCCGAGTCCTTGGTCTCACTCATTTAACTTCTTCTTTATTGTATATACAAAAATTGGATGGGTTTACCTTCCTGTATGCCTCCGTATATTCACAGAACTGCGTATCTACTTAATTTCCTCTTATGTTCCTTTGTTATTCATAAATGTGGACACACTACAAGAGCTCTACCTTATCCTATCCTATATTTTATTTTAAACAACAGCCCAGCCATCCCTGATGTGTTTACCAAGGTATTTTACTACAGACCGGAAGCTTCAGCTACAATATATATTAAATGTGTGCACTATACAGTTGCCAGATACCTCAATAATAGCGCCATCTATTGGCTGCATCCAAAAGCTATTCGTGACGTCATAGACGTTGATGTGACGTCATGACCTGTTTTTTACGTATTCCATTTATTTTAGACATATCGCTCTTCATTTATGTATGCATGTATGTATACATGCATACTCCATTGCCTCAATATCTTAGATGAGTTCAGAAATTAAAAGCCAAACTCTTTTCTCTTGGACAATTATCATACAATTACTGCAAGTGATGAATCACCGTGCACATTTTCACTGTGACTCACAAGAGGTTAAATACTTAAGTTACCTATCTCTATCCTCTGGGAAACGATGAAAATTAAAATGTGGATGTGTAGTCTTTCTCCTCTTGCAAATAACGCAAGAATGCGATCTACCCGGCGTGTTGAGCTGCGCGACCAGGAGTCTTGGCTACAGTGTTGACTGGGAACAACCAAGGCGTATACTGTACATAATCGTCTAAAAGGTATCCAAAAAGTATCCAATTTTTTCTTTAATAAAATGACGAATTTCTTAGTATCTATGACAACAAAGTTAAACTGAAATATAATGGTGTCATCAATAATTTTACTGATTATAAAATGACTATTGTTGGCTGTAGAAAAAGACTTTGAAGACATGCAGACTACAACATGACGTCACAGAAGCACGACTACAGCGCTACCTTCACCCCGGACTACACAACATGACGTCACTGTGCCTTGGAGGGGTATCATTACCGACTATATTACACTCATTCCTGTCTTGAGTAAATAGTCTTTGGGTGTTTTATCACGTGAATAAACAACGGCGTCAAGTAGGGACCTTGTCAACACGACGTGAGGCATTAATTACTCATGTGTGCTCGTCCATGGTGGCTATTAGTGGTGTGTTTAGTCCCCAGATGAGAAGAAAAATAGGTGACATTGACATCGAATCACTTGGACTGAACAAGCTTGTATACCGGGAATAACTTTTTGGTTCCTTTAATTAAATATCGGTAAGTGAGGCAAAATGAAGTTATATAATGTTGAATTAATATGTGTATGGGGACGGTGGTGAGCTGAGAAATAGAGTGGGCGGGTGTAATGGCCTTGTTAGGTACCAGTGGCGGCTAGTGCAGTCCCCCCCCAGACACTCACTGCCAGGCGTATGATTCCTTTAGAGAGACAGCTCAATAATACACTACCAACAAATATATCATTTTATATGTTATTTAATTATTTTCAATACGTTGCTAAGTGAATTTTCATTAAAATCAGACCAAAATTTAAGTTACTTTCATAGTTGGTGTCAGTGCTGTACGATTGATGTTTGTTATTAATTGGCGCCGCTCAGTCTGGTGTTTACATTACGTGTGGACGGTGTGGTTAACTACTGTGGTGCTTTCTTTAATTACCCTTTAACGAGGGAAAATAGAGTGAAGTATTTGCAAAACATCAACTTTTCCCAGCTGACATTAAATGAAAAGACTGAAATCAAAGCAAGAGGAAGACCTAGACCAGTGAAGAGAACAGTACAAGCAGGAACCAAGAATATACAGGCCAGTGTTTATGGCTGTGTGGTTGTGACGAGGCAAATACTTTATTCTGCTAAACATATGAATAACATGATTAATTTATCGTTGCTGGGTAAAGTGAACATTGCAGCTCAGATTGACACAGCATACAAGCTCTCAGTTGCAAAACACATCCCTTCTACCACCAACACTACTACCATGCCCTGGGAATTCGTGGACATCAACTACAACTCATTCCTGAGGTAGGTCACCTACTGTTGTGTGAGGCTTGCAGTCCATCCATTTTATTTTTCACGAGCCGCCACTGTTAGGTAGTCTATGTATGGTAAAGATTCATTAATGGCCACTTAACCTTAGCAAAAACATACAAAAACCAGCCCTGTCTGTCTGTATGTCTGTCTAGGTCCTGGGGTCTTGAAATGATGCGTATCTTAGTCTGTCTGTTTGAGTTTATCTGTTTCTGTACAATATCTATCTACCAAGAGAGAGAGAGAGGTGGGGGGGGGGGCTATAGTGGGTTGGTCTTCAGGGGAGTAAAGTGGTCCACGCCATAGCTATATTTCCCTTAATTTTCCCTATGACTTTTTCACCCGACCCTTTTCTTTTCCGCGACTTTTTTCCCTGACATTTTTTTCCGTAATTTTCCCTTTACTTTTCTCCCGTGACCTTGTTCAAGAATTTCACTTGACATTCCTACTACATTTTTCCCATGACTTTTTACCCGTTATTTTTCCCATGACTTTTTTCCCAGATATAGTGACGCCTGACTGTAACCCGGTAATGTCAACAATGATAATACCAGTGTTCATATATTACGTAAGATGAGCCATTCTTTATATAAATTGCCGTTCATTCATGAATTAAAATCCCGAGAAATTGACCTCCACAACAAACTGATGACGAGATGAATGACAGTAAAAGTATAATTGACCATAAATGCGTATTTTGATGTTTGTGTAATTTGCATTGTTGATCGAATGTTAGGTAAGAGGGGGATGAGAGTGAAGGTTTCTCAAAAAGGTTCGTAAATTAAGATGTTTTTACCTAATTGTTTAACTCACACGAATATCATCCCAAAATCTTATATTTGAGATTTTACCATAACTTAATGTATCATATTAGACAATCCGAATACTATCTATTTATCAAAGTTATAATCACGGTTGAAATGCTATGAGTTACATCTGTTCATGATTGTGACATTGCTTGCTGGTGGATAATGACGTAGATTATGTCATCAGGCAGTCACGTGAGACTCGACTCTGTGTGTGTGTGTGTGTTGCAATTTTCGCTGTTTCAAGAGTCGTGGTTGTTGAGGGAACATGAGACGGGCAATGTCAGGGAGTCTAACCTTCAGATGAAATTAACTGGAGCGTCTAATCTTCAGGTGAAATAAGCTGGGATGTCTAATCTTCAGGTGAAATTAGCTGGGATGTCTAATCTTCAGGTGAAATAAGCTGGGATGTCTAATCTTCAGGTGAAATTAGCTGGGATGTCTAATCTTCAGGTGAAATAAGCTACAGTGTCTAATCTAAAGGTGAAATAAACGGGGTGTCCAATCTTCATTTATTACCCCGGAAGACATTGCCGTGTGTTTACAGTACAGTAGTGGTGTAGGAGGCCGAGTTTAGTAGTAGGGACGATAGTGGCGAGTCAGCAGCTTCCGGCGGACGTGAGTTGGCGAGTGTGATGCTCTTAGTGACCCCAGCCACCCTTTGCCCCCCTCCTCCTGACCGCTCACCTGAACTCCCTTACCTACCTTGGATTCTCCCTCCCATACTTAGCCTGGGCTCTCACTCCCTTACCAGTCACCCTTTCTCACCCAATTCCCTCACCCTTCACTCTCTCACCAGGAGGGAAATGAGGACGGAGGTAGGTAAGGAGGTGAGGGAGGCCAGGAGAGAGGGAGGTAAGGAGGCCAGGGGAGAGGGAGGTAGGGATGGAGAAAGGTAGATAGGGAGGTAGGTAGGCCAGGAGTTACCTCAACACCTGGTCTACCTGTTGGAGTGGCCGGGATATAGTAATTAGTGAGGTGCTTTTTACTTCAGGTGGTGGCCTCCTCAGCAGCCTCCACTCACGTCAGCCTGTACTAGAGGAGTAAGTACTACAGTATGCTCCCTTGTCCACTACAGGTACATAGATACAGTTACCTATGTTAACACAGCTACAGTTCATATTACAGGTAGAGAGATACAGGTAACACACAGGTACAGGTCATATTACAGGTG